>NW_027527456.1:413668-414896 GCF_008692635.1 Crocuta crocuta | reverse complement strand
TGTTCAGAAAAAGCCCTTCCTTTGACACATTTATATTGTGTGAACACTGTGGGAACTACCAATTTCCGTTGTCATTACTATGTGTTTTTCTTATCATTTACAGTTTTACATTTTTCCAGTTACAACGCACATAGCATAGTAGAAACCAGTGGAGCACTGGAGTCAAGAGAACTGGGTTGAGGTCCAGCTTCCTAATCAAGTGGTACTCAAATCGCCATGGCAAAGGGCCACAGAAGACCCTTCTCTGAAGTTGGTGTATATGTGCACTTGCAGCCTAATATTCCCCTGGACTTCTCAATTCACGCTGTCGTAAAGATTCTAGCTGTAACTGGGATCATGGGAATAAAAAAAAAGAAATCCAGAGACTGATACTTCCTTCATAATTTCCAGAGTTTCAACACGTAGGGTGTATATATAGGGGCATCTGGGTGGCTCAGTTGGTGAAGCATATGACTTCGGCTCAGATTGTGATCTCTTGGCTTTGTGAGTTCAAGTCCCGAGTCGGGCTCTGTGCTGACAACTCAGAGCCTGGAGCCTGCTTTGGATTCTGCATCTCCTCCTCTCTCTGCCCCTCCTCCACTTACACTCTGTCTCTCAAAAATAAATAAATGTAAAAAAAAAATTTTTTTTTTACATTTATTTATTTTTGAGAGACAGAGTGTAAGTGGAGGAGGGGCAGAGAGAGGAGGAGATGCAGAATCCAAAGCAGGCTCCAGGCTCTGAGCAAATGTTCAGCACAGGGCCTGATGCGCGTCTTGAACCCACAGCCCATGAGATCATGACCTGAGCCAAAGCCACACGCTTAACCGACTGAGCCACCCAGGCGCCCCCCCTCCCTTATTTTAAATTTATTTTTACATCTCTGCCCCTCTCTACTCACCCTCTCTCTCTTTCAAAAGTAAATAAACATTTTTAAGAAACCATGTAGGGTATATATAAAAACTAGATATTTGAGGGGTGCCTGGGTGGCTTAGTCGATTGAGCGTCCAGCTCTTGATTTCAGCTCAGGTCATAATTTCACAGTTCATGGGATTGAGCCCCTGCATCAGGCTCTGCGCTGATGGTGTGGAGCCTGNTGCAGTGACGACTTCAGTAATTCATGTACAACCATCACTACTTTTGCTATATCCATGCACCAAACAAACGGTATTTACTTCAGACGTTTCCTTTAACTGATATACATTTTAAATGTGCTTTATTTTTATTTATTTTTCTTTAGGTGAGTTCT
>NW_027527456.1:403942-413660 GCF_008692635.1 Crocuta crocuta | reverse complement strand
TAAGTGTGGGCACGGTGCCAAATATCAGCAAATTACGGACGAAAGAGACAGGGCTTCCCCAGGCTCTGTGGCTATGGCAGGTAGAAAGTCGCAGTCTGGAACCTGTGAAAGCACCAGAAAAGGCCTCTGGCTGAGAGCCTCCACCAAACAGCAGGGTTTAGCTAAAATTCAATAAGACTTATTTTTCATTGCACTGAAACCCAGTATAGAAAGGGGAAAAAACCAAATAACTTAGAAACAAACGTTTTGTGATCACATTAACATTCTCCTTCAAGAACATACATTGTTGGGGCACCTGGGTGGCTCAGTCAGTGAAACGTCTGACTCTTGACCTCAGTTCAGGTCTTGATCTCAGGGTCACGAGTTCGAGTCCTGCATTGGGCTCATGGAGGCTGCTTAAAAAAAAAAAAAAGAACAGAAATTGTTAAATAAAGTTAGTCTTATTTAGGAAGATATGAGTGAATGTGTTAGAATTGACATGTCACTACTCTTTTATTGGCATTCTTTAGTTAATGTTTATTTTTGAGAGAGAGAGAGAGAGTGTGTGTGTGTGTGTGTAAGCAGGAGAGGGGCAGAGAGAGAGGGCGACACAGAATCGGAAGCAGGCTCCAGGCTCTGAGCTGTCAGCACAGAGCCCGAGGCGGGGCTCGAACCCACAAACTGTGAGATCGTGACCTAAGCCGAAGTCGGATGCTTAATTTAATCAAAGCAATTCACAGTTACTGCTGGGATTTTTCACAGAGCCACACAGAATCTCAGAAAAGCAATAGGAATGCCACATAAAGAAACCAGATCTTTTTAGTATTTTGTTTTTTCTAAAATATTTGAGGGGCACCTGGGTGGCTCAGTCAGTTAAGCATCCGACTTCGGCTCAGGTCATGATCTCACAGTCAGTGAGTTCGAGCCCCGCGTCAGGCTCTGTGCTGACAGCTTGGAGCCTGGAGCCTGCTTCGGATTCTGTGCCTCCCTCTCTCTCTGCCCCTCTCCCGCTTACACTGTGTCTCTCTCTCAAAAAGAAATAAACATTAAAAAATTATTTTAAAATATTTGAGACCATGTTATATAACTAAGTGTGGGTTGTTATACAGGTAACCCTTGAACTACAGGGTATTAACTGTGCGGGTCCACTATATACACGGATTTTTATAAATGCAGCTCAGTGCGGTAAACATGTTTTCTCTTTCTTATAACTTTCTGAATAACCTTTTCTTTTTTCTAGCTTACTTGATTGTAAGAACACAGTATATAGTAGATGGAACATGAAAAATGTGTGTCCATCAACGGTTATCAGTAACACTTCCGGTCAGCAGTGGGCTATGAGCACTAAGGCGTTTGGAGACTCAGAAGTCACACGCAGGCTTTGCGCCATATGGGGTGGAGGCCGGCACTTTGAACCTCTGCTTTGTTTCAGGGCCAACTGTATAACTAGGGTGCAAGTGTAAGCTGGGTTCATGTATTTGACGCACGGCTGCAAGTGAAACAAGCTTTTGGGTCTCCTGCTAATCACCCTTCCCCAGGCCCAAAGGTACATCTCACGATGCAGGGGCGGGGCGGAAGCGGGAACAGAGGGCAGCCAGGCACCAGGTAAAAATTGTTCCAAATGCAGGAAGGACAGCGCGCGGGCGAGAGGCTGGTGCTGCGGTTTAGTGCCGGTGATATTCCCAGGGCACGTCATGTAGTATCATCCGTAGGGTGGGCATTTTCCCCGAAGGTGAAAATTGTCCTCGATCTGGGTGCTTGAAGATTTTGTTTAATGTAACACTAAGCTTTCACTTCTTTTTTACTTTTTGTTTAAAAATGTTTAAAATGTTTATTTATTTATTTAGAGAGAATGAAAGCAGGGGAGGGGCAGAGAGAGAGACACACACAGAATTCGAAGCAGGCTCCAGGCTCTGAGCTGTCAACACAGAGCCTGACGTGGGGCTTAGACTCATGAACTGTGAGATCATGACCTGAGCCGAAGTCGGGCTCTGAACCAACTGAGCTACCCAGGTGCCCCAGCTTTCACTTCTAAAAATTATTTTCAATGTTTATTTATTTTTGAGAGAGAGACAGAGCAAGAGCAGGGGAGGGGTAGAGAGAGANCAGAGAGAGAGGGAGTCACAGACTGAAACAGGCTCCAGGCTCTGAGCTGTCAGCACAGAGCCCGACGCGGGGCTTGAACCCACGAACTGCGAGATCATGACCTAAGCGAAAGTCGGACGCTTAACTGACTAAGCCACCCAGGCGCCCCGGGCTTTCACTTTTAAAAAAGAATTTAATTGCAGCATAATGAACATATAGTGTTACATTAGTTTCAGATGTACAATACAGTGATTCAACAACTCTATACCTTGCTCAGTGCTCATCATGACAAGTGGACTCTTTATCCCCTTTGCCTATTTCACCCATTTCCTCTCTCCCCCTCTGGCGACCACCAGTTTGTTCTCTGTACCGAAGAGTTATGCTTTAACTTTTGAAAGGGGAAAGGAATCGCAAACTAAAGAGTGAGAATCGCAAACTAAAGAGTGAGAATATACTCTCTGTTGTCCTTGCCGTTTGGTGTAAGGAGCCCAGCTTTAGGTGGAAGAGAGGGGCATCGTCAATCCCAACTCCACACCTAGGATTTTGGACAAGGCACCTTGCAGTGTGGTGTCTCCATGTATTTTTGTTTTTAATTTTTTTAATGTTTATTTTTGAGAGAGAGAGAGACTGAGAGAGAGAGAGGGAGACACAGAATCTGAGAAAAACAGGCTCCAGGCTCTGAGCTGTCAGCACAGAGCTGGATGTGGGGCTTGAACCCATGAACTGTGAGATCATGACCTTGGCCGAAGTCAGACACTTCATAGACTGAGACACCCAGGTGCCCCCTTTTAAAAAAATATTTATTTATTATTTATTTTGGGGNAAAAAAAAAAAAAAAAAAAAAAAAAAAGACAGGTACAAAAATGTGTGCCCATTTTATTTTGGCTGTCATTGGCCTAACTAACCTTCGAAAAACCCTTTTCTCCGTAAAATGTCTGTGATCTTGGGGTGCCTCGGTTTGGCTCAGGTCGTGATCTCACAGTTTGTGAGTTCAAGCCCCAGGTCGGGCTCTGCACTGTGGAGCCTGCTTGGGATTCTCTCTCTTTCCCTCTCTCTCTGCCCCTCCTGTGCGCGCACGTGCTTTCTCTCTCAAAATAAATAAATAAACTTTAAAAAAATGTGATTTGTGTTCTCAGCTTACACTGATGAACTAATTTCTTTCCATTGGGGTTTTCTTCTAGAAAAATGGTAGTTACGGCTTTCCTGCCTTGCCTCTTAGAATCGCTTAAGTGAGCCGCCCCAAGCCCCCAGGGGGCTCACAATGACATGTCACAGAGTCTGGGAGGTGTGACTCAGGGAGCCGGTGTGGGCGACTGGAAGATAAGNGGGGTGGGGGTGGGGGGTAGAGGGAGCCCCATGTGCCCCAGAGCCAGGGAGGCGAAGGAGACTCCTCCCCAGGCTCTCCACCGGGCTGCTTGTCCCAGGGAAGATGGTGGGACCTTCCGCCAAGACCCCTGGCCGACTTGAGTCCCGCCTCCGCCTTGTGGCCTGCGTGAGGCTGGGCAAAGTCACCACGGCGCCAGGACAGACGCAGCTGATTCCCTGCAGCGGCACGGCCCGGCCTCTCGAGCACTCAGCTCACAATTCTTCTTTAATGTCTATCCATTTATTTTGAGAGAGTGTGTGAGAAGCAGGGAAGAGGAGAGAGAGTGAGAGAGAGAGGGAGACAGAAGACCCAAACCTGGCTCCGTGCGGACAGCAGAGAGCCCGATGCGGGACTCGAACCCACGAACCACCAGATGGTGCCCTGAGCCGAAGTTGGGCGCTCAGCCGACTGAGCCACCCACTGAGCCACCCGGGCGCCCCGTGGTTCTGCTCGTAGGTCTGTAACCACCTCAATAGCGGTGCTTTGTTGACTTGCGGTCTAGAACAAGGTNCGTCTACACTAACCCCCCCGACCCCCCGGGTCTGAGGTGCTCCTTCCCCAGCACAAGAGGTCACTGTCCTTTTGTGGCCACATGGTGGGTATGCCTGGTCCCTGATGCCCACGCCTTCTCCTCTCCCCCCGTATCCGCCCCACTGGTGTGTCTAGACTCATCCTGAGATGGCCCAGGGGTTTCCTCTCTGCGGAGCTGGCGTCTTCCTAGGGACATGCGCACCCCTCCAGCGCCATCTTGGGATCTTCTCGTACCTACTGACCCGCTGGCTAACGGGACGGGAAGAGAAACACCAGGTCAGTGTCTCCTACCCCCCATCTCTTCTCAGCCAATCACCACGTCCAGTTGCGTGGCCTCCCTGCTGGTGGGAGGGGAAGAGGTAACCTGGAAAGGACCCTTTGTGTGGTCAGAATCTCTCTTTTTTTCATGTTTATTTTTGAGAGTGAGTGGGGGAGGGGCAGAGAGAGATGGGGTCAGAGGATCTGGAGCAAGGCTGTTTGCTGACAGCAGAGAGCCCGATGTGGGGCTTGAACTCACGAACTCTGGGATCATGACCCAAGTCTCAGTTAGAGGCTCAACCGACTGAGCCAGCCAGGCACCCCGTGGTCAGTGTCTTACGGCCAGTCTGGGCCTCTGCCTCTTACCCCCAGCTTTGGAGTTAAACATTTTCTTCAAATGGGAGGCTCTCCTGTGGAAAATTGCCATGTCTTGAGCCCATACTGCCAGTTTAAAACGTGTGCTCCTTGGGGCGCCTGGCTGGCTTGGGCCATGGAGCTTGTGACTGTTTATCTCAGGGCCATGAGTTTGAGATTCATATGTGCTGTAGAGTTTGCTTAAAATTAAAAAAAAAATGGGGCGCCTGGGTGGCTCAGTCCGTTAAGCGTCCGACTTCCGCTTAGGTCATGATCTGGCGGTTAGTGGGNGATTTCAAGAGTTGGACGCTCAACTGACTGAGCCACCCAGGTGCCCCCATTTTATTTACTTATTTATTAAAAACATTTTTTTAAGTTTACTTTTGAGAGAGAGAGAGAGTACAAGTAGAGGAGGGGCAGAGAGAGACAGAGAATTGAAGCAGGCTCCAGGCCCCACACGGGGCTTGAACCCACAGACCGTGAGATCATGACCTGAGCGGATGCTTAACCAACGGAGCCACCCGGGTCCTCCTCCCATTTATGTTTTAATGGCATTCATACCCGGAGGTGATACAGGGCATGGAATGTTCAGCAAATGGTCCTCTGCCAGGGAATCTTTGCTCAGGGGTGGCCCCATTTGGTGTGATCAGATGTGTCTGGATAATCCAAAATGTGGCCCAGCCCAGCTAGGAGTCCTTGGATAGTCTGTCCCCACCTGCCATGCACACCACAGTGCCAGTGCCAGGCCCTGAAGAGGTGCCCACTGTGGTCAGTACACCCCCCACCCCCCCCTGGCAAGAGGCGAGGAGGGAAGGACCCTAGAGTGTCTATTGTCAGGATCATCCAGGTAGGACGCTCTGGGCTATGCGCCCTGAAGCTCTCTTTGTCACCCACCGTGTGACTGGCAGTCTCCGTACATTTGCCAGGTTTCCTGGGTTTCTTGTGCTGGAACCACTAGTGTCCGCTCTGGGGGGCCCCCAGAACCGTGGCCGGTAACCATGCTCTGAGCGGCTGTGTCCAGGCCTCTGTGGTCCCTAGCCAGGCAGCGCAATGCCAGCTAGCTTGTTGATCCCCTGACACATCTCGAAAGGGTCCTGTTCTGCATCAGTTCACACGGGTCGCAAACAGGGGCGTGGGTCTTGTGCAATCTGCTGCATGATGTTTGTCCCCCCAGAGGCCGACACTCCATCAGCCAGTGGCCTCGCCACCAGGTTACCGTCCGCGAGCTCAGGGCCACCCCACAGCCTTGCAGACTCTGCCCACGGAACACAGTCCCCTTCGCCCCGCCCCACTGTTTTTTCATTTTTCATGTTGAAATAATAAATCTGCACGAGGTTGCAGCCCAAAAGTGATACAAAGTGATGCCTCGGATCCTTTATTCGGCCCTTGCGTGACTATAGTACAATATCGAAAAAAGGAAATTGACATTGGTACCATCCGCCAACTTTATTCAGATTTCGCCAGCTTTGCGTGAGCTCGGCTGTGTGAGTGTGTGTGTGTGTGTGTGCGTGTGTGCGCGTGTGCGCGTTTAGTGCTGTGCAATTCGGCCACCTGTGTGGATTCATGGAACATCCACTGTAGTCAAGACACACCGCTGTTCCATGGGCACAAAGAGCCCTTACAGTCCCCCTCCCCCACCCCGTCCCCTTGGCAACCACTAATCTGTTCTCCATCTCTATAATTGTGTTATTTCAAGAATGTTACATAAATGGAATCATACAATATGAAACCTTTGGAGATTGGCTTTTTCCGCTCAGCATGATTCCTTTGAGATCCGACTAAGGTTTTGCGTGTTTCAATAGACCGTTGCTTTTTATCCCTGGGCATATTCCAGCCTATGGCTGTGTCCCCTGTTTGTTTTCACCAGTCACCCACTGAAGGACATCTGGGCTAACTCCAGTGTTGGCCTCTTGTGAACAAAGCTGCTACAAGCACTCACGTGCAGGTCTTTGGGTGGATATAAGTTTCCATTTCTCTGAGATAAGTGCCCAGGAATGCAATGCACGACCATATGGTGGTTGTGTGTTTACTTTGATAAGAGACTTCTGAAATGGTTTCCAGACTAGCTGTATCATTTTGCAATCTCCCTAGCAATGGAGAGTTAACCCTTCAACAGCATAGGTTTGAACTGCGTGGGTCCACGTACCGGTGGCTATTTCCCCCCATAAATACGGTACGGTGCTATACCTGTATTTTCTCTGCTTTGTGATTCCCTCAATAACGTTTCCTTTTCTCTCGCTTACTTGATTGCAAGAATACAGTATAGGATATGTATACAAAATACGTGTTCATCGATGGTTTAGTTTACCAGTAAGACTTTTGGTCAACAGTAGGCTGTTAGTGGTTAAGTTTTGGGGGAGTCACAAGTTATACATGGATTTTTGACTGTGGCGGGGGGATCAGCACCCCTAACCCCTGCGTTGTTCAAGGGTCAACGGTATAGGTGGTCCAGTTTCTCTGCATCTTCTCCTGCATTAGTACTGTCGCTACTTTTTATTTTAGCCATTTTGATAGCTGGGGAGGGATATCATTGTGGTTCTCAAATGCATTTCCCTGGTGGCTGATGATGTCGACATCGTTATTTGCCATCTATGTATCTTCTTGGGTGAAAGATTTCTTCATGTCTTTGACTCCCATTTGCTAATGAGATTGTTTGGTTTTCCTACTGGTTTGTTTGTTTGAGGTTTTTTTTTTTAATATTTTTAATTATTTCTGAGAGGGAGAGACAGTGTGAACAGGGGAGGGTCAGAAAGAGAGGGAGACACAGAATCTGAAACAGGCTCCAGGCTCTGAGCTAGCTGTCAGCATAGAACCCAATGAGGAGCTCGAACCCACGAACTGTGAGATCATGACCTGAGCCGAAGTCGGAAGCTTAACCGACTGAACCACCCAGGTGCCCCTGTTTGGTTGAGTTTTGAGAGTTTAAAAATATTTTTTAGATATGGGGCTCTCAGTAAGTTGGGTGGCAGGCTCTTGGTTTAGGCTCAGGTCATGATCTCACGGTTTGCGGGAGCGAGCTCCGTGTGGGGCTCTGCGCCGACAGCATGGAGCCTGCTTGGGATTCTCTCTCTCTCTCTCTCTCTCTCTCTCTCTCTCTTTCTCGGCCCCTCCCCTGCACTCTTTCTCTCTGTCTCAAAATTTTAAAGAATTTAAAAAACATATTTTAGATGCAAGTTCTTTGTTGGATATATGTTTCGCAAATATTTTTCCCAGTCTGTAGCTCATCTTTTCATCTCTCTGAGGGCAAATTTTTTTAGTTTTGATGAAGCCCAATTTTTCACATTTCCCTTCTGTGGATTGTGCTTTTGGACTGTGTCATGTATAAGAACTCTTTGTCTAGCTTGGTGTCCTGAAGATTTTCTCCTGTTTTCTTTTTTCTTTTCTTTTTTTTAAAAATATTTTTATTTATTTCTAGGAGAGAGAGAGAGACAGCGTGAGCAGGGGAGGGTCAGAGAGAGAGGGAGACACAGAATCTGAAGCAGAGTCCAAGCTCTGAGCTGTCAGCACAGACCCCGACGCGGGGCTCGAACCCACGAACCGCGAGATCATGACCTAAGCGAAAGTCGGACACTCAGCCGACTAAGCCACCCAGGCGCCCCTCCTGTTTTCTTTTTTCTTTTTTTAAAAACAATNCAGCACAGACCCCGACGCGGGGCTCGAACCCATGAACCGTGAGATCATGACCTGAGCCAAAATCAAGATGAGGGCACTTGATCGACTGAGCTACCCAGGTGCCCCTATATAGTATTGTGTTTTTACATTTGATTGTTAGTATATAGAAATGCTATTGGGTTTTTTTTATGTGTGTGCAATAAAANAGAATCCGAAGCAGGATCCAGGCTCTGAGCTGTCAGCACAGAGCCCAATGCAAGGCTCTAACTCACAAACCGTGAGATCATGACCTGGGCCAAAGTCAGACACTCAACCGACTGAGCCACCCAGGTGCCCCTCTGGTCCTTATTCTAAGAGAACACAAAGATAACTTAAAGCAGATAACATTCCGAGTTCCCTCTCAAAGACAACTATCCATTATTACTAAATAAACATCAAAAAATGCAAACAATTGTCTTTTCTCTTTTGAAAATTTCTCATGTACAATTCCCAGATGCAATATCATAGTTACTTTTAGGCCAAAGGCACATAAGCTAACGCACATAATTCTGAAGCCCTTTTATAGTTTTCCTAATCAAATGAAAATAATCTCATTGGTGTTTTTTTCCCTCTGGCTGACGTATTTAGACAGAAGATCACTCATGGCCAGGAACATAAATAGCTTTTCTGTCTGTTACTATGATATTGATATTGTGGTTTATAATAAGAAATACTATTTATTTGATCTTTGCCCTGGGTTCCCTAATTAGTGGTAGAAATAGGGAGGGGTGTCCCCTGCATCCTCTCCAGGAACCAGAAGTCTGGCTATTGGAGTTTGTCAAATGATGTTTTTCTGGGGTGCCTGGGTGGCTCACTCAGTTAAGTGTCTGACTTTGGCTCATGTCATGATCTTGGATCTTGAAGTTCGTGAGTTCGAGCCCTGCATCGGGCTCTGTGCTGATAGCTCAGAGCCTGGAGCCTGCTTCAGATTCTGTGCTCCTCTCTCTCTCTCTCTCTCTTTCTCTGCCCCTCCCCTGCTAATGCTCTGTCTCTCCCAGTCTCTCAGAAATAAACAAACATTAAAAAAATTATGTGGTTTTTTTTGTGTGTGGGGGGGGTTTTTTTTTTGCATCAATTGATATGATTATATGATTTGTCTTCTATTCATAATGGTGGATTACATTGAATTTTGAATATTGAACAAGCCTTTCATACTTAGAATAAATCCCACTTGGTTATGGTATACGTGTAATTTTTTAAAACATTGCTGGCAGGTGGGGCTCCTGGATGGCTCAGTCAGTTACGCGTCTGACTCTTGACTTCGGCTTGGGTCATGATCTCAGGGTTTGTGAGATCAAGCCCCACATCGGACTCTGCACTCACAATGTGGAACCTGCTTGGGATCCTTGCTCTCTCCCTCTCTCTGTGCCTCCCCTGCTCTTTCTCTCTCTCAAAAATTAATTAATTAAAAAAGAAAAAGAAAAAGAAACATTGCTGGAGTTGATTTGCTAATATTTTGTTGACATTTTCTGTGGCTGAAGTCAGAGCTCTCTC
>NW_027527456.1:397993-403923 GCF_008692635.1 Crocuta crocuta | reverse complement strand
ACTGGCTTCACAAAATGAGGTGGGATATGTTTTCTTATCTGGAAGGGATTCTGTACTGTTGGTGCTAGTTTCTCCTTAAATGTTTGGTAGACTTCTCCAGGGAAGACCTCTGGACCTGGAGATTGCTTTTTTGAGGGCAAAATAACACATTTAATCTCTTTAATGGTTACAGGACTATTCGGATGAGTTTGATCGTTTGTATTCTTAGAGCACTTGGTTGATTTCTTCTAAGTTGTTGAATTTATGAGCATAAAGTTGTTCATAGTATTATCTTATTTTTTTAAGTTTACTTACTTATTTGGAGAGACAGAGAGCAGGACAGAAGCAGAGAGAGAGGGAGAGACAGAATCCCAANCGACCCAAGCCAAAGTCAGCCGCTTAACCGACTGAGCCACCCAGGCGCCCCTCTTACTATCTTTTTATTTTTATTATTATTTTTCAAAATATTTTTATTTATTTCTAGGAGAGAGAGAGAGAGACAGCGTGAACAGGGGAGGGTCAGAGAGAGAGGGAGATACAGACTCTGAAATAGGNATCTTTTTAATAGCTGTAAGGATTTGCAGGTTTCCTGTGTTTCATTCCTGATGGTCATGAGTTGTATTTTCTCTCTTTTTATCTTTCTCACTCTTGCCAGAGGTTTTCAGTTTTACTGATTTTTTTCAAAGATCTAGCCTTTAGTTTCATTGATTTTATCTATTTTTCTATTTTCCATTTTATTGGTTTTTGCTCTTACCTTTATTATTTCCCTCCTTCTGCTTGCTGTGGGTATATTTCACTCTATTTTTCCTTATGTTCTTGGGGGTAGGAACCAGATTATTGATATGAGAACTTTTTTCTTTCTTTTCCTTTTTCTTATTTATTTTTTAAATTGGAGTATAATTGACACACAATCTTACATTAGTTTAAAAGAAATATCCTCTTTTCTTTTTCCTTTATTTATTTATTTTGAGAGACAGAGAGAACATGAAGTGGGGAGGAGCGGAGGAAGAGGGAGATTCCCAAGCTTGACTTGGGCCTTGAACCCTCAAAAATGTGAGATTGTGGCCTGAACCAAAATCAAGAGTTGGATGCTTCGCTGACTGACCACCCAGGAGTCCCAAACTTTTTTCTTTTTTTTTTTTTAATGTTTAAATGTTTTATTTATTTTTGAGAGATAGAGACAGAGACAGAGTACGAGCAGGGGAGGGGCAGAGAGAGAGGGAGACACAGAATCCGAGGCAGGCTTCAGGCTCTGAGCTGTCAGCACAGAGCCCAACGCAGGGCTCAAACCTGTGAACCATGAAATCATGACCTAAGCCGAAGTCAGACGAAGTCTGACTGAGCCACCCAGACGCCCCTCTTCTTTTCTGATGTTAGCATCTAGTGCTATAAATTTCCCTCTCGGCGCTGCTCTAGTGCATTGCACACATTATGTTATTCTCTCTTTTCTTTCAGTTCTATGTATCTGTTTTTTAAAATGTTTTTATTAAAAACTGTTTTTCTGTGGTTTCAAATTTTCAGTTAAATTCCAGTTAAGATACAGTGTAATATTAATTTCAGGTGTAGAATTTAGTGATTCATTACTTACATACAGTGCTCAACACAAGTGCCCTCCTTAAACCCCATCTACCATTTAGCCTTTCCCCCACCTTCCTCTCCTCCAGCATCCCTCAGTTTGTTCTCCAAAATGAAGAGTGTCTTATGGTTTGCTTTCCTCTCTCTCTTTCTTCCCCCGTGCATCTGTTTCATTTCATAAATCCCACATATGGGTGAAATCACATATCTGTCTTTCTCTGACGTATTTCACTTAGCATAACACTCTCTAGCTCCATCCACATTGTTGCAAATGGTAAGATTTCATTCTTTTTTACGGGTGAGTTATACTCCATTGTATATACATCCTTTTTAAAAATTTTTAATGTTAAATTTATTTTTGAGAGGGAGGAGGGGCAGAGACAGAGGAGACAGAATCCAAAGCAGGCTCTAGGCTTTGAGCTGTCAGCACAGAGCCTGACGCAGGGCTCAAACTCACGAGCCATGAAATCATGACCTGAGCCAAAGTTGGACGCTTAACCGACTGAGCCACCCAGACGCCCCCACATCTTCTTTGTGCATTCATCAGTCAATGCATATTTGGGCTCTTTCCATAATTTGGCTGTTGTTGATAATGCTGCTACAAACATCAGGGTGCATGTATTCCTTCAAGTCAGAATTTTAGTATTTTGGGGGTAAATACCTAGTAGTGCAATTGCTGGGTCGTAGCACAGTTCTATTTTCAACTTTTGAGGAACCTCCATACTGTTTCCCAGAGCGGCTGCACCAGTTTGCATTCCCACCAACAGCGCATGAGTGTTCCTTTCTTTCCACACCCTTGCCAACATCCGTTGTTTCCTGTGTTGTAAATTTAGCCATTCTGACAGGTGTGAGGTGATATATCATTTTAGTTTTGATTGGTATTTCCCTGATGACGAATGATATTGAACATCTTTTCATGTGTCTGTTAGCCTCTGTCTATCTTCTTTGGAAAGATGTCTGTTCAGGTCTTTTGCCTATTTTTTTAACTGAGTTATTTGTTTTTGGGAGCTGAGTTTGAGAAGTTCTTTATAGAGTTTGGATACTAACCTTTTATCAGATATGTCGTTTGCAAATATCTTCTCCCATTCTGAAGGTTGCCTTTTAGTTTTGTTGATTGTTTCCTTCATCGTGCAGAAGCTTTTTTTTTTTTTTTAATGTTTTATTTATTTCTAGGAAAGAGAGAGAGAGAGACAGCGTGAGCAAGGGAGGGTCAGAGAGAGAGGGAGTTACAGACTGAAACAGGCTCCAGGCTCTGAGCTGGCAGTCAGCACAGAGCCCGATGCGGGGCTCGAACCCACAAACCGCGAGATCATGACCTAAGCGAACGTCGGACGCTTAACCGACTAAGCCACCCAGGCGCCCCAGAAGCTTTTTATATGGATGAGATTCCAATAGTTCATTACTGCTTTTGTCTCCCTTGCCTCCAGAGGTGTATCCAGGAAGAAGTTGCTATGGCCAGTGTCAAAGAGGTTACTGCCTGTGTTCTCTGGAATTGTGATGCCTGCAGCTTTTCTTTTCTTTTTCAAGATTGCTTTGGCTATTAGGGTCTTTTGTGGTTCCATACACATTTTAGGATTGTTTGTTCTAGCTCTATGAAAAATGCTGATGGTATTTTGAAAGGGATTGCATTAAATGTGTAGATTGCTTCAGGTAGTGTAGACGTTTTAACCAATTTTTCTTCCAATCCATGAGCAGGGAATGTTTTCCCAATTCTTTGTGTCATCTTCAATTTCTTTCATAAGTGTTCTATCATTTTCAGAGTACAGAACTTTTACCTCTTTGGTTAGGTTTATTCCTAGGTATCTTATACCTAGATTTCTATACATTGATTTTGTATCCTGGGACTTTACTGCATTCATGTATCAGTTCAGGTTTTCTGCCCATTTAAAAAAAAATTTTATGTCTTTTATTTTGAGAGACAGAGACAGAGAATGAGCAGGGTAAGAGCAGAGAGAAAGGGAGACACAGAATCCAAAGCAGGCTCCAGGCTCTGAGCTGTCAGCACAGTTCGCAGGGCTCGAACCCACGGACTGTGAGATCATGATCTGAGCCGAAGTCAGACACTTAACTGACTGAGCCACCCAGGTGCCCCTTCTGCCCATTTTGTTAACTGGGTTATTTGTTTCTGGTGGAGTCTTTTGGGTTTTCTACGTAGAGTATCATGTCGTCTGTAAACAGTGAAAGTTTGACTTCTTCCTTGACCATTTGGATGCCTTTTCTTTCTTTTTGTTGTCTGATTGCTGAGGTTAGGACTTCCAGCACTATGTTCAATAACAGTGGTGAGAGTGGACATCCCTGTCTTTTTCCTTACTGTAGGGAAAAGCTCTCAGTTTTTCCCCATTGAGGATGATATTAGGTGTGAGTCTTTCATATATGTTGAGATATGTTTCCATTATCCTTACTTTGTTGAGGGTTTTTTATCAAGAATGGATACTGTACTTTGTCAAATGCTTTTTTTCTGTATCTATTAAGAGGATCATATGGTTCTTATCCTTTCTTTTATTAATGTGGTGTATCATGTAGATAGATTTGTGAATATTGAGCCACCTTAGCAACCCAGGAATAAATCCCACTCGATTGTGGTAAATGATTCTTCTAATATACTGTTGGATTGGATTTGCTAGTATTTTGTTGAGAATTTTTGCATCCATGTTCATCAGGCATATAGGCCTGTAGTTCTCTTTTCAGTGGGATCTTTGTCTGGCTTTGGAATCAAGGTAATGCTGGCCTCGTAGAATGAGTTTGGAAGTTTTCCCTCCATGTCTATTTTTTTAGATAGTTTGAGAAAAATGAGTTATTAACTCTTCTTTAAATGTTTGTAGAATTCTCCTGGGAAGTCACCCGATCCTGGATTTTGATTTGTTGGGAGATTTTTGATTTTTTATTTGATTCAATTTCTTTGCTGGCTATGGGTCTGTTCAAATTTTCTATTTCTTCTTGTTTCAGTTTTGGTAGTTTATATGTTCCTAGGAATTTATCCACTTCTTCCAGATTGCCCAATATGTTGGCACTTAATTCTTCATAATATTCTCTTATTACTGTTTGTATTTCCATGGTTATGATCTCTCCTCCCTCATTCCAGGTTTTATTTATTTGTATCCTTCCCCTCCTGTTTTTTTTTTTTTTTTAATAAGTCTGGCTAGGAGTTTATCAATTTTATTAATTTTTTCAAAGAAACTGCTCATGGTTTCATGGATCTGTTCTACTGTTTTTGGGGGGGGTTTGTTTGTTTGTTCGTTCATTCCTCTATCATTTATTTCTGCTCTGATATTTTTATTTCCCTTCTACTGGTTTTAGGCTTCATTTGTTGTTCTTTATCTCGCACTTTTAGGTGTAAGGTTAGGCTGCGTATTTGAGATTTTTTTTTGCTTTTTGAGATAGACCTGTACTGCTGATTACTTCCCTTTTATGAGTACTTTTGCAGCAACCTAAAGGTTTCAGACCACTGAGTTTTCATTATCATTTGTTTCTATGTGTTTTTATTTCTTCTTTAATTTCCTTGTTGACCCATTCATTCTTTAGTAGGATGTTCTTTAACCTCCATGCAGTTGTGGTCTTTCTAAATTTTTTTCTTGTGGTTGACTTCAAGTTACACAGCATTGTAGTCAGAAGATACACATGGTATGATCCCAAAGCTTTTTGTACTTGCTGAGGACTGGTTTGTGACCTTGTATGTAATCTATTCTGGAGAATGTCCTATGTGCAATTGAAAATAATGTGTGTTCTGCTGCTTTAGGATGAAATGTTCTGAATATATGTTAAGTCCATCTGATCCAATGTGTCATTTAAAACCATTGTTTCCTTGTTGATTTTTTGTTCAGATGACCTGTCCAGTGCTATAAGTGGGGTGTTGTTTTATATATTTGGGTGCTTCCATGTTAGGAGCATAAATATTTACAATTGTTAGATCTTCTTGTTGGATAGAACTCTTTACTATGATGTATGTCCCTCATCTTGTTACAGTCTTTGGTTTATAATCTGGTTTGTCTGATATAAGTATTGCTACTTCAGCTTTCTTTTGACATCCACCTGCATGATAATTATTTCTGCATTCCTTCTCTTTCTATAGGTGTCTTTAGGCCACAGGAGGTCTCTTGTAGGAAGCATATATATGGCCCTATTTCTTTTTTCCATTCCGACACCCTATGTCTTTTGATTGGAGCTTGTAGGCCATTTCCATTCAGAGTAATTTTTTAAAAGATTTTATCTTATTTTTTAATGTTTATTTATTTTTGAGAAAGAGAGAGAGAGAGAGAGCATGAGCAGGGATAGGGACAGAGAGAAAGGAGGACAGAGGATCTGCAGCAGGCTCCATGCTGACAGAAGAGAGCCTGATGTGGGGCTCAAACTCATGATCCATAAGACCTGATCTCAGG
>NW_027527456.1:396408-397862 GCF_008692635.1 Crocuta crocuta | reverse complement strand
CCCAGCTTAATTATTGATAGATATGAATTAAGTGCCATTTTATTCCTTGTTCTGTCATTTTTTTCTCGAGTTTTTCTTTGTTCCTTTTTAGCCTCTCTTGCTTTGGGTCTTTCTTACTCCCTTTAATATTTCTTTCAGGGCTGGTTTAGTGGTCCTGAAGTCCTTTGGATTTTGTTTTTCTGGGAAGTTCTTTATCTCTCCTTGTATTTTAAATGATAGTCTTGCTGGANTTGCTGCAAATTTTTCCCATTCATCACATTGAAAATATCATGCCATTCCCTTCTGGCCTGCCACGTTTCTGCTGCTAACCTTATTTGTCTTCTCTTGTAAGTTAGGGACTTCTTTCTTCTTGCTGCTTTTAGAATTTTTTCTTATCTCTGTGTTTTGCAAATTTAATTATAATATGTCTTGTGTCGGCCTGCTTTTGTGGTTTTTCAGGGAAATTCTCTGTGCCTCCTGGATTTGAATATCTCTTTCCTCCCCCATATTATGGATCTTTTTGGTTATAATTTCCTCAAATAAACCTCTGCTCCCCTTTCCCTCTCTTTTTCTTCTGGGACTCCTATGATATACATGTTATTACACTGTATGAATCCTTTAGTTCCCTAAGGCTACGTTCAAGATCCTGTATTTTCCCTTTGATCCTCTATTTGCCTTCATTTTTCCCTATAATTTTATCTTCTATATAGCTTAGTCATTCCTCTGCTTCTTTCATCCTTATGTGCCAGAGGCTGGCTCTGGCCGGGGTCCCTGAAGGATGGACGGTGTCAGCGAGGGAGGGATGAGAGACCCCGAGAGTCTTTCTGGTCACCAGGCAGGCATCTCCGCTCTGACTGGGGCTCAACTTTATTTTATAATTAAGTGTTTGGGGGACGGCACAGAAGTGGCATTTGCCTTAGACAATGATTTCTGATGACAAACTTCTTTGATATGTAAGAATTTCTCGGAACATAGGTTTGTAGAAGACTCCTGCATAACCTTTATCAATAGGGATTGAGGTAGGTGATTTAGATGCTTATCCTGTGGGGAAGNTGTTTCAGATTCTGTATCTCCCTCTCTCTCTGACCCTCCCCTGATCACGCTGTGTGTGTGTGTCTCTCTCTCAGAAATAAATAAAACATTAAAAAATTAAAAAAATTAAATAAATAAAACATTAAAAAATTAAAAAAATTCTGTGACCTTTTCTTATTCTTTCTTTTGGGATGAGTTCCTCCATCTTGGCATTTGTCTAGGTCTCTGTCTTCTTCTGTGTGTTAGGAAAGCCTGGTATGGAGCACTGGCTCTATTAAGAAGAGGTCATACACTGTGCAGGGCCCGAAGCTTCAGGAAGTGTTTCTGGTGTATGGTGTGTGCATCCTGCTGCTGTGTTTCGGCTCCTCTTTCCCTCAGGTCGGTCCTCTGCAGGGTTTCTCCTTGCCTGCAGTGTGGAGTGTTTGGACCTCGGTCGGAGCATG
>NW_027527456.1:395968-396326 GCF_008692635.1 Crocuta crocuta | reverse complement strand
CCCTCACGTGTCTCAGGTGTCCGTGTCTGTGTCCCCGCTGTCTGCCCACCCAGCAGCGCAGTGCACCTTGGGCTCTATCCCAGGCAGGGTGGCTGCTTTTGAAAACTCCAAGCTTTAGGAACCTGGGAGGGGGGAGGCCTGTCCTGGTCCTCCGGGTGAGGGGTAGAGGAAGGTAATGGCGACTGCTGACTCTTTTGTCCCCAGAGAGGCAAGGCCACTTCTCCCACACACACTCCAAGAAAGGGGAGCCATCTCTCCCAGGGGATCCGCGGATTGTATCATCTGTCCCCAGCCTATCCGCCCTCCTCCGCAGAGGCACGGCGACATACTCAGGGGTCCACACCTGCCACTCTGTTCA
>NW_027527456.1:395577-395919 GCF_008692635.1 Crocuta crocuta | reverse complement strand
GCGCCCGCCCCACACCCCGCGCCGTCCCCCCCCGCCACTCTGTTCACCTCTAAAACTCCAGTCTTTGAGCTCCACTGGTTGTAAACCTCACGAAAATCAGCCCCTCTCATTTTCCCAGTCAGTGGCTTTTGGGAACTCTTTTCCTTGTGTGATCACTGTGCACGCCTCTGTCTCTTACCTCTCTCTCTGTGACCAGGACTCCCTCCCCTGCACAGCGCCCACGATCTGTTTCTCTCCCAGACTGTGTCTCTGCACCTCCTACCTTTTATGATGTGGCCTCTTCTCTCCCTCTTAGTTGTGCAGTTTGTTCTGTCAGTACTTAGGTTGATTTCTTTGGTATCA
>NW_027527456.1:382572-395391 GCF_008692635.1 Crocuta crocuta | reverse complement strand
GGGTGGCTCAGTCGGTTAAGCGTCCGACTTCGGCTCAGGTCAAGATCACACCGTTTTTGGGTTCGAGCCCCGCGTCGGGCTCTGTGCTGACAGCTAGCGTGGAGCCTGCTTCTGATTCTGTGTCTCCTTCTCTCTCTGACTCCCCCTTACTCACGCTGCCCCTCTCTCTCTCTCAGAAATAAGACATTAAACATTTTTTTAAAAATTATTTTTTGAGTAACCTCTACACCCAAGGTGAGGCTCAAAGTCACAACCCCAGGATCAAGAGTTGCATGTTCTGCTGACTGAGCCAGCCAGGCACCCCCAGTTCTGTGTATTTGTAAAAATTTCTTTTTAACTTCCATCTTGACCCATGGATTATTGAGAAGCATGTTTTTAAATAAGTCTTAGAGATTTTAGTATTGTCTTTCTGTTCTTGATTTCTAGTTTGATTCCATATGGTCAGAGAACATACACTGTGTGATTTCAATTCTTCTGACTTTGTTGGTGTTGTTCAGCTTTTCTTTATCGTTGCTGAAATTCTCTCCAATACTTCTATTAATCGCTAATGTGGGGTGGGTGTTGATGTCCTCAATTATAATTATGGATTTATTTATTTCTTCTTTCAGCCAATCAGTTTTTGCTTTGCATATTTTGAAGCTGTTTTATTAAGTGCATATGCATTTAGGGCTACTATATATTCTTCTTTTTTTAAATTCTTTGTTTTTTATTTATTTATTTTTGAGACAGAGCACAAGTGGGGGATGGACAGAGAGAGAGGGAGACACAGAATCTAAAACAGGCTCCAGGCTCTGAGCTGTCAGCACAGAGCCCAATGCGGGGCTCAAACCCATGAACCATGAGATCATGACCTGAGCTGAAGTCGGACACTTAACCAACTGAGCCACCCAGGCGCTCCTGTATTGCTATCTATTCTTGGTGGTTTGATTCTTCTATCATTATGTAATGTTCCTCTTTGTCCCTGTGAGTTTATTTCCTCTGAGGTCTACTTAAAAAAATTTTTTTTAACATTTATTCATTTTTGAGAGAGAGAGATAGAATGCAAGTGGGGGAGGGGCAGAGAAAGAAGGAGACAGAATCAGAAACAGGCTTCAGGCTCTGAGCTGTCAGCACAGAGCCCAGCGCAGGGCTCGAACCCATGAACTGCTAGATCATGACCTGAGCCGAAGTCAGCCGCTCAACTGACTGAGCCACCCAGGTGCCCCTGAAGTCTACTTTTTAAAAAATTCATGTTTTCATTGCACATCTTTTTCCTTTCCTTTCCCTTCACCCTACCTATGCCTTCATATTTGAAGTGAATTTCTTGTAGACAGCATATAGTTGGGCTGTGTTTTGTATCTACTCTGCTAATTTCCATCTTTGATTGGCATATTTGGACCATTTACCCTACAAATAATTAGTAATGTATGTTTGGACTTACATCTGCCATATTACTATGTGTTTTCTATTTATTCCCTCTAATTCCCATTCTTCTGCTTTTCTCCTTTTCTCTTCTTTTGGATTCATAAAAAAAGTTTAGTATGCCATTTTTGCATATTTATGCAATTTTGAGTATATCTTTTTGTGTAGTTTTCTTAGTGGTTGCTGTAGTATTACAGTGTGTAACTTATCACAGTCTACTGATAGCAGTGTTTTACCACCTTGAAATGGAGAAAACTTAATTCTGTAGGTCTCTTTATCTTTCTGACCTTTGTTTGTTTGTTTTGAGAAGGGAGAGGGGAAGAGAGAGAGAGGGAGAGACAGAATCCCAAGCAGGCTCTGTCCTATCAGACCCCANGTAGATCCGAACCGTGATCTCACGAACTGTGAGATCGTGACCTGAGCTGAAATCAACAGTCTGAACTCAACCGACTGAACCGCTCAGGCGTCTCTACCTTTCTGACTTTTAAAATATAATTGTCGTAAGTATTTCCTCTACATACATTGAGCACCATATCAGATGTTGTTATAATTTTTGCTTCAGTCATTAAATATGGTTTAAAAAGTTCATGAGGAGAAAGACATTTACTTCTGTTTTAACCCATTCTGTTGTTCTGTTTTTTTCCTTTTTGAAGTTATAAGGCTTTACTTGTTATTATTTTATTTTTGTTTGGAGAACTTCTTTTAGCCATTCTTGAAGGGTAGATCTGCTAGCAACTAATTGTTTTAATTTTCTTTCATCTGAGAATGTCTTTATTTCCCTTTCATTCCTGAAGGATAATTTTGCCCAATATAGAATACTCAGTTGACAGTTTTTTTCTTTCAGTACTTGAAAAATGTGCCATTTCCTTTTAGTCTGCCTCGTTTCAGACTTCCTAAGGGCACCTGGATGGCTCAGTTGGTTGAGTATCTGACTCTTGGTCTCAGCTCAGGTCATGATCCCAGGGTTGTGGGATCAAGCCCTGTGTTGGACTCCATGCTGGGTGTGGAGCCTGCTTGATATTCTCTCTCTCTCTCTCTCTCTCTCTCTCTCTCTCCCCCTCTCCCTCTCTCCCTCCCTCTCCCTCTGTCCATCCCCCCCTTATGCACACATGTGTGCACATGCACACATGCATGCTCACTCTATCTCTCTTAAAATAAAATAAAATAATCAGTGTTCCCTTATACATAATATGTCATTTTTCTCTAGCTGTTTTCAAGGTTTTTCCTTTGTTTTTAGTTTTCAGAAATTTACTTTATTTTAGTGATCTCTACCCCCTATGTGGTGCTTGAACTCATGACCTCGAGATCAAGAGTCATGTGCTCTTCCAACTGAGCCAGCCAGGCATCCCTAGTTTTCAGAAATTTAATTATGATGTATTGGCCTGGATTTCTTTTGGTTAATCCTACTAGGGTTTTCTCCGCCTTTTGAATCTGTAGGTTTAGGTATTTTGTCAAACTTGAGAAGGTTTCAACAGTTATTTCTTTAGTACTTTTTCAACACCACTCTCTTGTTCTCTTACTCCTGCTAGACCGATGATAAGAATTTTGGACATTTGTTATTGTCCTACATGTCCCTGAGTCTCTGTTAATCTTTTTTTTTTTCCAGTGTATTTTCTTTCTGTTATTCAGATTGGGCAATTTCTATTGTTCTATCTTTTTTTTAAGGTTTATTTACTTAGTTNCAGTCTTTAGCTTTGTTGAGCTGCCCATGAATCGGGCCCAGTTATCCTCAGGAATCTTGATGTACCAAGGCAAATGCCATATGCAAAACCACAGCAAAGATTATGGCCCTAGAGGTGACTGATGTTTGTGACAGGCTCCGGTCCACATAATTATCAGCTACTGACACTTGTAGTTCAAGAGGTTTATTAGTCCTGACTGGCGTAAGCAGGGTATTTTTTTTTATATTTTTAAATTTTATTTCACTTTATTATTATTATTATTTCTAGTACTATTATTTTAAAGAAAGGCAGACTACCACGTGCAGCGCCTCATTTGGATGGATCTGGAGTCTCGGAAGCTTGACTGCCCTACGTTCTCCCGCAAATGGACCTTGAGAGCTTATTTGGAGGTTTTAGCAGGAGAGCGCGGCTGCTGGTACACCCTTGACCAAAGAACGATCCTCCTCTATCCGGAAAGGTCGTCCTCTTTGACCGAGCGTACAGGTTTGGGAGGGACACACACGGAGTCGCGATGGAGGAAGGGGACACCTGCTTAGGCAACCAGATCAGCCAGATCAACCCTGGCGATCAATGGGGTGACAGACGTGCCCTCACATCCTGGATATTTTTTAAAGCACTTCCATCTCTATCAGGTTATTGTTTAATACAATGTTCAGCCACCCCTTCACCATCTTGTGTTACTTCAGTTAGCCCTGTATGATCGGCCTGGGTGTTTCTCCACTGGAAACATCCCTCACCATCAGAATAAGTATTACTCCTACTTAACGCTTCTGTTACTCCAGTACTGCCAGGAGCATCTGTTTCAACCATTTAGGCCTGTGTCCATCAAGTAAGACACGGCACAGTTTGAATAAGTATCAGCTGTGGTGAGTTCCCAGTGATAACCTGAAAGGGTGTCACAGATCTGATATTGATCTATTAGAAGAGAGTGGGGGTAATGAGGACTTTTTGGTAACAAGACTTTGCCAGAAGTTATAAGCCTGGTATGCAGGAGTGGTTTCTTATTAGGTACATAGAGTCCTCTACTTTGTAGGAGACTGTAGGCTGTGTTCTTTGGCTTCCAGAGGGACTGAGGCTTGTAAATTCACCCATGTGTATCCAAAAAACCTTTACTTGGCAATCAGGACTCTGGGTTTTGTTGGAGTTGATCGGCTACCCCTGCTGGTGAAGGCGAGATGACATTAGAGTCAAGGCCAGTGAGACTAAGGCTTTTGGCTTGCCAACCAATAGAACATCTTCAGTATAGTGAAAGCTTTGGACGTCAGAGGGTAGAGATACTTGCATGAAATCTTGACTCTCACATTGGTGACAAATTGTGGGGCGAGATTTCCCCATGAGTGCTTTCTGCATTGTGGCAGTGCCCCGAAAAGAGAAAGAGAATGCACTGCCGGATCCCAGAGGGTCTGCTCATATCTCCTAACTTGGCCCGCATGGCCTCTGTGTCTTTTCTCCAAAAGGCAGTGTGACGTTACTGGCCCCACATTGAGTTCCAATTTGTCGAGTGGCCAAGCAACCCCTAAGCACCTTCACAGGTAAGTCAGCTTGTCAGAGCTCCATAGGCACAGCCGGTAAGGAGAAAGTGAACCGTAAGGATTTACTGTTTACAGAGCCAATAAAAGCAAGGTCAGTACCGTGTCACTCCCCATGTGCCCAGTCCCGCAGGATGACACTGAACCAGAGGAGCCAGATGACAGAAAGCATGCATGGTGGGTCACTCTGTCATTCAGAGCCCTCCTATGAACCACAACCAAGCAGTTTTACAGACTGACACAGAGGTCTGCAACTATACCCTAAGGGGGGCATCAAAGCAGAAAGTTCCGCGCCTCACCTGAACCTGACTGCGAGAAAATACGGTTTCTGGGAGATGAGGGGGGTGGGGGCGATGAGAAATGGCCATGCGACAGCTCCACACGAAACCATAACGTTCCAGGGGAGGATCACAGGGTGTTCTGCCAGAACTTGGGTGACTGCGGTCAAAACTTGACTACGTGACCTATGTGGAGAAAAACAAGATGGCCACGGTGCCATTTTGAAGCTGTTCATTAACAATTTAGAAAGGACCATGCAGGCCCAGTGGCTTAGAATCTTATAAGCGTTTCATAGGAACTGACAGTCTAGGTGTGAATAATTAGTGGCTAGAGAATTTTAAGTGGTACCATTAGTTGCAAGTTTGTCTTATTAAATATTGGTTCATATGGTTCAAATAGAAAATATTTGGGGCGCCTGGGGGGCTCAGTCGGTTAAGTGTCTGACTTCGGCTCGGGTCATGATCTTGCAGTTTGTGACTTCAAGCCCTGCGTCGGGCTCTGTGCTGGCAGCTCAGAGCCTGGAGCCTGCTTCGGATTCTGTGTCTCCCTCTCTCTCTCTGCTCATGCTCTCTCTGTCAAAAATAATAAATGAAACATTTAAAAAAATATATTTTGTTAAAAATATTAGAACACAAAGATAAATATTTTCTTACTAGTCATGTGCCATTATTCTAACTTGGTAACTGACCTAATAAAAATGTAGAAGCAAATATATAAAATCAGAATTAGAAGCTAAATAAGGGCTCCACATTTAGCTCCAGTTTTATTGATGAGAGAATAAGGCTAAGACAGTCTTTATGCTTATGGGCAGAATAATCTTACACATTTATATTTAAAGGTCCTTTGGGGCACCCGGGTGGTGATTAAGCATCTGACTCTTGATCTCAGCTCAGGTTTTAAAAAAAAAAATTTTAAGGTTTTTATTTTATTTTTGAAAGAGAGAGACTGAGTGCGAGCGGGGGAGGGGCAGAGAGAGAGGGTCCTTTCCATTCTGACATTTATTCTTTGTACAATTGCTTTGTCTTCATAGGCACTTTTTGTAAACCCTCCAATGGTATAAATAAAACAGCTTTCTGTTGCCATAGACATATATTTAAATCAACGTTACTGTTCAAACATTTAAATTTCTTTTAACACATGGTTACCTGTTAATTTCTTCTATATTCTTCTAGGCAGGGTAAATTGAGAGTCTTCTCAGGTTTTAAATTAAAGTAGATTCAAAAATACTTTGCATTGGGGCACCTGGGTGGCTCAGTCGGTTAAGTGTCTGCCTCTTGATTTCAGCCCAGGTCATGATCGCACGGTTTGTGAGATCGAGCCCTGCGTCAGGCTCTGTGCTGACAGCGTGAAGCCTGCCTGGGATTCTGTCTCTCCCTCTCTCTCTCTAAGTAAATAAATGAATAAACTTTAAAAAATTAAAGAAAAGAGACTAGTGCACAATCCAGTCAGGGCGGCTAAAGGTGATCCCAAGAAACCAAAGGGCAAGGTGTCTGCTTATGCCTTCTTTGTGCAGACGTGCAGAGAGGAACATAAGACGAAAAATCAGAGGTCCCTGTAAATTTTGCAGAATTTTCCAAGAAGGGCTCTGAGAGGTGGAAGACAATGTCTGGGAAAGAGATGCCTCAAGTTGATGAAATGGCAAAGGCAGATTAAGTGCGCCATGATCGGGAAGTGAAGGATCATGGACCAGCTAAGAGAGGCAAGAAGAAGGACCCTAATGGCCCCCAAAGGCCACCGTCTGGATTCTTCCTGTTCTGTTCGGAATTCAGCCCCAAGATCAAATCTACAAACCCTGGTATCTCCACCGGAGATGTGGCAAAGAAGCTGAGTGAGATGTGGAATAACTTGGTGACAGTGAAAAGCCCCCTTACAACAATAAGGCCTCGAAGCCGAAGGAGAAATACGAGAAGGATGTCGCTGACATCTGAAGGGAAGTTTGATGGTGCGAGCGGTCCTGCTAAAGTTGCCCAGAAAAAGGTGGAAGAGGAAGATGAAGAAGAGGAGGAGGATGTGGAGGAGGGAGAGATGTCTCCTCATGAGACCCTTAGAGTAGGGAGCACCATCACTGACACCCCTCTTAGTTGAGACGTGTCTGTGCCCTTGTTAGGTTTAATCACACAGTTGGGTCATGGTCATAGTGTAGTCTCTTCAAAGTGCTCTAGAAATTGTCAGTGGTTTACACGAAGCGGCCATGGGTGTCCGGAGCACCCTGAAACCGCATCAACGTTGTACGTGTTTCCGAAAAGTTTTTAAATGAAGAGGCTCCCGTGTGCTCCTCGCTCTGTGCACTTTGCTGTTGGTGTGACAAGTCATTTAAACATGTTTCTGGCATTTTCTTTTTTCAGTGTGCAAGGTGGTGTTAACTCTATGCTTATGGGCTAGAAATCCTGAGTTCCCAAGTGTTCATATCTATAGTTTGCAGATAGTGACCTAGCATTCTGCCGCCATTCTTAGCTTTGGAAAAGGGGGGGGGGCGGTCAACTGACAGGAGAAAGGCTTGGATCTTTTTTAGTTCAGTGCGATAGCTTTAAACTCTTTGCTTTGAAACAAACTGTAGAACTCTCCATTGTCTTCAAAGCGAAAAGCCACTGCGTCAATGAACGTTCAAGAACCTTCTGTGCGAAACACAATTTGCAANCAAACCCAGCACCGTGAGATCATGACCTGAGCCGAAGTCAGACACTTAACCGACAGAACCATCCAGGTGCCCCTTTGAAGTGAAATCTCTTGTAAGGATACATCAGAAAGCAGAAGGAAGGTAAATGTTATGGGAGTAAATGGGAAGACTGAGAGAAGGTAGAGGTAAAAAGAAAAAAAGAAGAAATGTGTTTCATTTCTTTATATTTGGGAAGGAATATGCCAATTTTTTAAGACTTTATTGTTTTTTGTTTTTAAGATTTTATTTTTAAGTAATCTGTACACCCAACGTGAGGCCCAAGCTTACAACCCTGAGGTCAAGAGTCGTATGCTCCACCAACTGGGCCAGCCAGGTGGCCCTAGACTTTACAATTTCCAAAAAATGTTAGGACAATTAATCTATATGAATCTTAAACTTTGTAGTTTCCAATAATGAAATCACCATTTGAAAAATTACAAGACTCAGGAAGGAAAAAATGATTTTAATTGAAAATTTTATTCCTAGATAATAGAGTTGCCTGTAAAATTGTTGTCTAATGCTGGAGACCTTTCTAGAGATAATATCATGCTTGGTGTGCATTCATTACAGGCATTTTTTCTTTTGGCCATGAGAGGTTATTAATCCTTCTACCCACCCACCCCCCTTTTTTTTGAGAGAGAGAGAGAAAGAGAGAACCGGGGAGAGGGGCAGAGGGAAAGAGAGAGAGTCTCAAGCAGGCTCCATGCCCAGTGTGGAGCCCAAGTCAGGGCTTAATCCCAGAACCCTGGGATCGTGACCTGAGCCGAAATTAAGAGTTAGATGCTCAACCAACTGAGCCATCCAGGAGATCCTAAATCACTTTTTTTTAAAAGTTTATTTTGAGAGAGAGAGGGAGAAAGAGAGCATGAGTGGGGGAGGAGCAGAGAGAGAGAGAGAGAGAGAACATGAGACCGAGGCAGAGAGAGAGAGAGAGGGAGAGAGAGAATCCCAATCAGGCTCCATGCTGTCAGTGCAGAGCCTGACATGGGGCTCGAACTCACATACTGCGAGATCGTGACCTGAGCTGAAGTCGGGTCCTTAACCCCCTGAGCCACCCAGGCGCCCCAGCATTTGTGCATTTTCCTAATAAAAACATCGGTGAAAGGTTTAAGAATCAACGGAAAGAATAAAATATGAAGGGAGAAATATCATGGAAAAGTATGCATTATTGCAGGTAAACCTCACCAGGCACAAGCTCTGACTAGTTCTTGGTGTTCTTTCAAAGGCTCTTTCCTTTGCCTTCAAGCTTTGTCCTCAGTCAACATTTCTTCGCATTCCACATGCTCTGTAGTCCTCTCGTTTCCATGCCTTCAGTCGCCGTGTTAACAGAGTGCTCCCATGTTGCTGTTCCATCCTTTTCTCCTTGAACTTGAAACAAGCATTTTGAAAGAGTTCTTTGAAAGAGTTTTCTTTAAATGTTGATTTATTTTTTTTAAAGACAGAGAGAGCGAGCGTACTCGCAAGTGGGTGGGGGAGGGGCAGAGAGAGAGAGGGAGACACAGAATCCGAAGCAGGCTCCAGGCTCGGAGCTGTCAGCGCAGAGCGCAAACCGGGGCTCGAACTCACGAACCACGAGATGGTGGCCTGAGCTGAAGTCGCACACTTAACCGGCTGAGCCCCCTAGGCGCCCCCAGACCCAATGTGTTATACACAGCCTTCATTCTCACAAATCTAGCATTCAGCCAGAAGGTACACTTCTCACGCCACTCGCTCATAGCCCTGCTNCACTGACCCAGCCAAGCCTCAGGCTCTACAAGGAGGCCCAGGCCTCACAGGGACCTCTGAGTGTGATGATGCCTACAGAGAAGATGCGCTGCGCGTGTGTCCCTGCCCCTGAGGTCTGATTCCCCGTCACCTTATTGACATCTTTCCTTCCAATCCACCCCCTCCCCCCACTCACTTCCTTAAGTCATACTGGTCTTTTTGCCTTGGGTGGGCCCCTACTACCCAGTTCCCACTTCAAGCCTCGTGTTTCCTTCTCCTTCTCCTCGGTACAGTCTTCCTCTAGGTGCCCACGCGGCTCGCTGCTTCCCCTGCTTTGCTCAAAGGTCACCTTNAGGCTCTGTGCTGACAGCTCGGAGCCTGGAGCCTGGAGCCTGCTTTAGATTCTGTGTCTCCCTCTCTCTCAGTCCCTGGCCAACGGAGAGACTTGGTGGAAAGTACCACACTGAGACTAACTTTTACCATTCAAGGCAAGGGTGGGTCTGAGAACGGAGGCAAGTGAGAAATTCCCATTGGTGTGGGGACTCGTAGTTGGTTGAAGTGCTCAAGTTTGGGCTTGGTGATCAGTTTGGGAACCGACATTGCTCGTAGGCCCGGGATTTACAGCGTTGTTTGGCATAAAGCAAACTCAAGTCCCCAGGCTGGAACTTAGCTGTAGTGAAAGTCCTAGCAACAAGCCAGCCCCTTAGCTACAGGAAAGGCACTAGGAATTCTGGCCTGGGACCTCCCCTTGAAGTGTTTGGCAAGTCTCACTGAGGCCTGGACATCGCGCTCAGCGATTGGAATGCTTGGCAGGGAGTGGGTGTCATGGAGACTAGAGCTGGCACCAAGGCCTAGCATAGTGGGGTGAGGAAGACCGGATTTAGACACAGAGGGGGAGGAGGAGTTTGCTTAAATTGAAGTGGGCATGGCTAAATGTGACCACCTCTCTGGAGGGCTGACGTAATTCAAGATGGCTGCACCCAAGTAGAGGCCACAGTGTAGGTGCAGCCTGTTTCCTTGAAGTTTAGCAGATAAGGATGCTCAATGGTGCACAGCAGAGCTAAGGGGCCTGCTATGTTGGTTTAAAGCACCCCACTCCAAACTTAAATCCTCAGTGTACACTCTAGAAAACTGTCTGCTTCCCAGATGGAGCCTAAGGGGATTAAGATTGTTGGGTTAGGTTGGGCCACCTGGGTGTCTCAGTCGGTTGAGCGTCCAACTTGGGCTCAGGTCATGATCCCACGGTTCGCGAGTTCGAGCCCTGTGTTGGGCTCTGTGCTGACAGCTCAGAGCTTGGGAGCCTGATTCATATCTGTGTGTCTCTCTCTCCCCCTCCCCCACTCACACTCTGTCTCTCTCTCTCTCTCTCTCTCTCAAGCTAAATAAACATAAATTTTTTAAAAATATGAATAATGACACAGTGCCTTCTCAGCACTTGACATGTGTCCATTTATTCTTAAAGAACAGTATCAGATAGGGGCGCCTGGGTGGCTTAGTCGGTTAAGCGTCCGACTTTCGCTTGGGTCATGATCTCGTGGTTCGTGGGTTCGAGCCCCGCGTCGGGCTCTGTGCTGACTGCCAGCTCAGAGCCTGGAGCCTGTTTCAGAGTCTGTCACTCCCTCTCTCTCTGACCCTCCCCTGCTCACGCTGTCTCTCTCTCTCTCCTAGAAATAAATAAAACATAAAAAAAAATTTTTTAAAAAAAAGAACAGTATCAGATAGTGGCTATTAGTATCCCCAGTTTACAAGAGAGGAAACTGAAGCCCACTTAGTATATGCCCCACACTTTCTCTATGAACAGGAGGGCAAAATAATGTAATATTAATATATCACCTCAGCAAAAATTGGGAAGAATGATAATATCCTCTGCTAGATGAATGGGGGTGGGGGGCTCAGACATTTGCTGGCAGAGNGGTATGCAATTTTTAAAAAAAGAAACGAGTTAGAGGGGCACCTGGGTGTGTCAGTTGGTTAAGCATCCAGCTTTTTGTTTCGGCTGAGGTCGTGATCTAATGGTTCATGGGTTCAAGCCTCACATTAGACTCTGTGCTGACAGAGCAGAGCCCGCTTGGGATTCTCTCTCTCCCTCTCTCTCTGTCTCTCTGTCTCTCTCTCCCTCTCTCAAAATAAATAAACATTTAAAAAAAGAATGAGTTAGAGCTATACCAGCTGACTTGAAGAAAATTTCAAGATGTGAGTGAGAAAAGCCACCTGCAGAGAAGGGCATGCGATGCGATCTCATCTTTGTAAAACAAGCAATAACGAAAAACAACCAAAAAACCAGTTCTGATATTTACTGGCTGTGTGTCCTTGAGAAATGTACTCGGCTTCCCTGTTTATCAGCACCATGGAGATAAAAGCAGTATGGGGTTTTTGTGAGGTCTGATGCTTTGCAGGCAATGTTCAATAAATGTCAGCAACATTTAGAGAAAGGAATGGAAAACACACACACTGGGTTGCAGATACTGGTTACCAAGGGAAAGGAGGAAAATTTTTTTCAAGCTAAAATAGATATGAAAAAAATCACTATAATAGCATAACTATTATGATCCAATTTGGTAGAACTGAGAGTGTGGGGTGTGTGTGTGTGTGTGTGTGCACGCACACACGCTTATATAGTGTTTATTGTATAATGATGGATTTCAGATAATTTTCCCTTATGTATTTGAATTTCTTTTTTTTTATTTTTTTCATGTTTATTTATTTTTTTGAGAGACAGAGAGACAGTGCATGAATGGAGGAGGGGCGAAGAAGAGGGAGATACAGAATCGGAAGCAGGTTCCAGGCTCTGAGTTGTCAGCACAGAGCCCGACGCAGGGCTCGAACTCACAAACGGTGAGATCATGAACCCAGCCAAAGTCAGACGCTTCACTGACTGAGCCACCCAGACGCCCCTGTATTTCAATTTCTTAACCCGAGCACTAATCGTTTCATTTGTTTCGTTGTAAAATGTATTGTACACACAGAAGACCATCTAAGACATTTACGAACGATTTAAAGAAGGATAATAAGGTGAACGACCATGGGGACGCCTGGGTGGCTCAGTCACTTAAGCCTCTGGCTCTTGGTTTTGGCTCAGATCATCATCTCACAGTTCATGGGTTCCAGCCCCGCATTGGGCTCTGTGCTGACAGTGCGGAGTCTGCTTGGAATTCTTTCTCTCTCTCTCTCTCAAAATAAATAAATTAATTTTTAAAAAGTGAATGACCATGGACTCACCATCCAGGCTAAAAAATCAGGGTCTTGGAAGCCCTGCTCCTCTCCCAGGAGAGCTCATCATTCTCCTGGTGCCCTAGAGGTCACACAAGGAAGGTGTATTTCAGCCTTTTTAGCTATTGCCAAACTGCTTTCCGAAGGTGTACCACTTTGCATTTCCTCCAGCAAGTACGAGAGACCCAGTTAGGGGTCCCACATCCTCGCCACAACTTGGCATTGTCTGGTTTTTTAATTTTGAGCTATGCCAGGGAGTGTGTGTTCTGGTAACCCACCGTGGTTTACTTTTGTACTTTTCCCATGACTAATGATGTTGAACACCTTTCCGTAGGCTTACTGACAGTTGGAAATCCTC
>NW_027527456.1:377332-382496 GCF_008692635.1 Crocuta crocuta | reverse complement strand
TTACTGACAGTTGGAAATCCTCTTTTGTGAAGTAACCACTTGAGGACTTTTGGGCAATTTTTTTTCTATTGGGTTGTCTCTTTCTTAGTGATTTTTAGTTCTTTATGTACTCTTTTTTTAATTTTTATCATTTATTTATTTTTGAGACAGAGAGAGATAGAGCACGAGCGGGGGAGGGGCAGAGAGAGAGGGAGACACGGAATCTGAAACAGGCTCCAGGCTCTGAGCTAGCTGTCAGCACAGAGCCCAACTGTGGGGCTCGAACCCACGAACCTCGAGATCATGACTTGAGCCGAAGTTGGACGCTTGACCGACTGAGCCACCCAGGCACAGTTTTTGTTTTTTTAATGTTTATTTATTTATTTTGAGAGGGCATGGGGTGCCCCTTGGGGTCTTTTTTCTGACCTCAGGAGGACTCTTCTTAGCTGTCTCTTTCCCTGGTTCTCTCTGGTGAGATAGCTGGCCTAGGGTGTAGCTTGTTGCTTTTTATTAAGAGGAGCTGTGTAGTAAAGACTCTAACCTGGCTCGAAGAGAGGCCTGGCCTTTGCCCTTGGTTTCTGGGAAGTCATCTTTAAGCCCTTGAATCGTCATGCCTCATAAGAGTCTCTTGGGGCACCTGGCTGGCTCATCGGTTAAGTGTCCACCTCTTGATTTCGGCTCAGGTCATGATCTCGCGGTTCCTGAGATCGAGCCCTGCATCCGGCTCTGCGCTGACAGTGTGGAGCCTGCTTGGGATTCTCTCTTTGCTTCTCTCCCTGCCCCTCCCCTGCTTGCTCTGTCTCTCAAAATAAATAACTAAGCTTTAAAAAGCCAAATAAAGAGGACCACTGAAAGCTCTGTGCTGGGCGCCCTCCTCGCCTCTGCCCCGTGTTTCTCTTCCATTGGCTGATTTTAATTTGTACCCTTTCTTTGTAATAAGCCTTCATCCTGAGTATAACAGCTTGCAGTGTGTTCTGTGAGTCCTTCTAGTGAATTATAGAGCCCGAGGGTGCTCTTGGGGACCCAGGAACTCTGAGATTGATGTTAGAAATGAAGGCAGTCTTGCGGGCCTTTTCCTAACTTTACAGGAGCTGTGGTTTTTGAGAGAATCCTTAAGCCTGAATTTCTCCACACTTTATTTCAAATAAAGTCAGTTTGTTTGGGGATAGCTTAGCAACTTTTTTTTCCCTTTTTCTTTTGTATTTATTTATTTATTTGATGTTTTATTTATTTCTGAGAGAGAGAGGCAGCGTGAGCAGGGGAGGGTCAGAGAGAGTGGGAGATACTGAATCTGAAGACAGGCTCCAGGCCTTGAGCTGTCAGCACAGAGCCCGACACGGGGCTCAAACCCACGAACCTCGAGATCATGACCTGAGCCGAAGTCGGACACTTAACCGACTGAGCCACCCAGGTGCCCTGGAATTCACCGCCTTCTGTGGGTGCCTGTGTGTATGGTTTTATTTTATGCATTTCGATCTTTGATCCATATGGGATCTATATTAATGTACAATATGAATAATAGGTCTAGTTTAAGTTTCTTTTCCATTTTGCTATCTTTTGCTTAATATCATTTTTCAACTGTGTTCATCTTTTTCACCACTAATTTAAGATAATAGCTCTACCATACTAAATTTCACTAGTGTGCTTGGGTCTATTTCTGAATTTTCTTTTTCTTTTTTTTAATGTTTATATATTTTTGAGAGAGAGAGAGAGACAGAGCACGAGCAGGGGAAGGGCAGAGAGAGGTGGAGACACAGAATCTGAACCAGGCTCCAGGCTCTGAGCTGCCAGTACAGAGCCCGACGTGGGGGTCAAACCAACAAACCGTGAGATCATGACCTGAGCTGCAGTCGGANAATGAGCAGAGGAGGAGCAGAGAGAGAGACAGAAGAGAGAGAGAAGGACAAAGGATCCAAAGCGGGCTCCATGCTGACAGCAGGGAGCCTAATGTGGGGCTCAAACTCACAAACCGCAAGACCACGACCTGAGCAGAAGTCGGACGCCCAACTGACTGAGCCACCCAGGCACCCCATCTTGTGACATAATTGACATATAACATTGTGTAAGTTTAAGGTGTATGACATATAATTTGATGTAAGTATATATTGCAAAGTGATTGCCGCAGTAAGGTTAGTTAATACACACCTCACCTCCCAGGGTTACTTTTTTGCACGCGTGTGCGGTGAGAATATTGAAGATCTATTCTCTTAGCAACTTTCAAGTACACAATACAGTATTGTCAAACTCATAACTGGAAGTTTGTATCTTCTGACCAACAACTCCCCCCTTTCCTTCACCCCCTAGCCCTTCTGGCAACCATCAATCTACTCTCTCTTTTTATAAGTTCAACTTTTTAAAGATTCCATGAATAAGGAAGTGAGATCGTGCAGTATTTGTCTTCCTCTGTCTGACTTATTTCACTTAGCACAATGCCCTCGTGGTTCATCCATGTTGCTGCAAATGGCAGGATTTCCTTNTCAAAGCTGGCTGGAAGGAGCAGGCTGGTTCGACGAGCCTTCCGGAAAGATCCTGGTCTTCTCTTTTGGACTTGACCCTGGGTGGGGCACCACCCAGCTCCTTTGGTCAAGTTTTGCTGTTTAAAACTTTTTCAATTAGATTTTCCTTCTACGTTTTCTTAAAAAAAATTTCTAATGTTTGTTTATTTTTGATAGAGACAGAGAAACAGAGTGTGAGCAGGGGAGGGACAGAGAGAGAGGAAGGCACAGAATCTGAACCAGGCTCCAGGCTCTGAGCTGCCAGTACAGAGCCCGACGTGGGGTTCAAACCCACGAAACGTGAGATCATGACCTGAGCTGAAGTCGGATGGTTTACCTACTGAGCCACCCAGGCGCCCCATACTTCAGGATTTTCTTTTCAGTTTCACTAGTCTGTGTGCCAGTACCACATGTTTTAGTTATAGAGACTTTATAGTATGCTTTATAACGGGAAGAGCTTTATGTTACCCCTCCCAAGCTCTCTTGTGATATACTTTTTTAAAGTTTATTTATTTTGAGAGAGAGAGAGAGAGAGGGAGAGAATGAGCAGAGGAGGAGCAGAGAGAGAGACAGAAGAGAGAGAGAAGGACAAAGGATCCAAAGCGGGCTCCATGCTGACAGCAGGGAGCCTAATGTGGGGCTCAAACTCACAAACCGCAAGACCACGACCTGAGCAGAAGTCGGACGCCCAACTGACTGAGCCACCCAGGCACCCCATCTTGTGACATAATTGACATATAACATTGTGTAAGTTTAAGGTGTATGACATATAATTTGATGTAAGTATATATTGCAAAGTGATTGCCGCAGTAAGGTTAGTTAATACACACCTCACCTCCCAGGGTTACTTTTTTGCACGCGTGTGCGGTGAGAATATTGAAGATCTATTCTCTTAGCAACTTTCAAGTACACAATACAGTATTGTCAAACTCATAACTGGAAGTTTGTATCTTCTGACCAACAACTCCCCCCTTTCCTTCACCCCCTAGCCCTTCTGGCAACCATCAATCTACTCTCTCTTTTTATAAGTTCAACTTTTTAAAGATTCCATGAATAAGGAAGTGAGATCGTGCAGTATTTGTCTTCCTCTGTCTGACTTATTTCACTTAGCACAATGCCCTCGTGGTTCATCCATGTTGCTGCAAATGGCAGGATTTCCTTCTTTCTCATGGATGAATAATATTCCATTATTTATATATATACTTATATATGAGATATGATATATATATATATCACATTTTAAAAAGCCATTCATCTGTTGATGAACACTTAGGTTGTTTCCATGTCTTGACTATTGTGAATAATGTTGTGGATGTTCCTCAGGAAATTAAAAATAGAACTATTGTATGATTCCGCAGTCCCACTTCTGGGTATATATCTGAAGGAATGAAATCAGTGTCTTGAAGAAAGCGNCCTGCTTTAGATTCTGTGTCTCCCTCTCTCTCTGACCCTCCTCTGCTCATGCTGTCTCTTTCTCTCAGAAATAAATTTTTAAAAACATTAAAAAAAAAAAAAAGAAAGTGCATCTCTTGATCTCAGAGTTGTGAGTTCAAGCCCCACATTGGGTGTAGAGACTACTTAAAGATAAAAATCTTTAAAAATTAAATAAACTGAAGTCAAAGACAATGAAATGTTTATGATGTTACTCATTCTTTTCCTTTGTATTTCCATTTGTTCAAGTCTGTGTTGTGTGTTTTTCAGGAGTGTTTTGTAGCTTTCTTACTAAACATATGCCTAGGATTTTATTTTATAAAGTTTTGTTTTGTTGTTGTAGATGGAGGGTTTGCTTCCATTTATGTCTTCTAACTGGCTTTGTCTCTATATATGAAGGTTACTGGGTTTTGCATGTTAATTTTTTATTCTGCTGTTTACCAACTTCTCTTTTGCTTTAAAATTTATGGGGCACCTGAGTGACTCAGTTGGTTGAGCATCCAACTTCAGCTCAAGTCATGATCTCACGGTTCGTGTGTTCAAGCCCAGTCTCGGGCTCTGTGCTGACAGCTCGGAGCCTGGAGCCTGTTTCGGATTCTGTGTCTCCTTCTCTGCCCCTCGCCCACTCACACTGTCTCTCAAAAATGAATAAATGTTGGGACACCTGAATGGCTCAGTCGGTTAAGCGTCCGACTTCACTCAGGTCATGATCTCACGGTTGGTGGGTTCAAGCCCCGCATCTGGCACTGTGCTGACAGCCAGCTCAGAGCCTGGAGTCTGTCCTCGGATTCTGTAACCCCCTCTCTCTCTCTGACCCTCCGCTGCTCGTGCTGTCTCTCTTTCTCAAAAATAAATAAAACATTTAATAAATAAATAAATGTTAAAAAATTAAAATTTTATTTATTTATTTTGAGAGAGAAAGAGAGAGAGAGAGAGAGTGAGAGAGAGAGCAGGGGAAGGTCAGAGAAAGGGAGAGAGAATCCTAAGCAAGTTCTGCACTATCAGCGTGGAGCCTGACACAGGGCTTGAACTCACAAACCATGAGATCATGACCTGATTTAGTTTCATCCCTTCATGCCACTGATTGCTTTTTCTTATCTAATTATATTGGCTACTTCCCTAATAAAAATGTTAAATAGGGACACCTAGCTGGCTCAGTTGATAGAGCATGCAGCTTTTCATCTCAGGGTTGTGTTAAAAAGAAGGGATAGTGGTCCTTAACAGACTGAGTCACCCAGATGCTCCTGATTCTACAAATT
>NW_027527456.1:376263-377247 GCF_008692635.1 Crocuta crocuta | reverse complement strand
TCAGCCGCCCCCCTCCCCCCCTGCCCACCTCCCCTCTGGTAACCAACCATCAGTTCATGCTCTATAGTTAAGAGTCTGTTTTGTTTGTCTGTCTCTGTTTTTCTTTGTTCATTTGTTTCGTTTCTTAAATTCCACATACGAGTGGATTCATATGGTATTTATCTTTCTCTGACTGGCTTATTTCACTTAGCATTATACTCCCTAGAACCATCCACGTTATTGCAAATGGCAAGATTTCACTCTTCTTATGGCTGAAAAATATTCCATTTGGAATATATACATATATGGCTATTGTAAATAATGTTTCGATAAACTTAGGGGTGCATATATCTTTTTGAATTGGTGTTTTCATATTCTTCAGGTAAAACTCAGTAGTGGAGTTACTGGATCATATAGTAATCCACTAAATGGGTTTTTAATCTTTTGAGGACCGTCCACACTGACTTCCATCGTGGCTGCACCAGCCTGCATCCCCACCAACAGTGCACAGGGTTTCTTTTTCTCCACATCCTCACCAACACTTGCTGTTTCCTGCGATTTTTATCTCAGCCATTTTGACAGGTCAAACCACAGTGTTTTTTAAATGCACTGCTTCCTCTGGTACCAATATTTTACTTAATGTTTTGCATGGAGAATACTACCATAAGCCTATATATGTCCACCATCTAGATCTAACAATTATTAATGTGTTGCCAGGCGGTTTTCCAGAATGAGTTAGTGGGGTAATGGGAGAAGCCCCGAGAAGAAATGTAACTTACCTAGGGTCGTACAGTCGGCCAGTAGTGGCAGAACCCTGGCAATCTGGTTCCAGAATCTTCTCTACTACAGGAAACTGCCTCTATACAAATATGGGGAAAGGTTGACATAATTTAAATTTCTGTTGTGGGTACATCTGTTATTCTCTGTACTTTTTCCTGAAAGGCTGTGCCAATTAATAGTTCAAAGAACATGAACATCTTGAAATTTTTAAGAAAGCAATGTACC
>NW_027527456.1:366300-376255 GCF_008692635.1 Crocuta crocuta | reverse complement strand
GCAGATACCAACTCTTCCAACTCTAAATTCTTCACCACGTATCTCCTACAAGTAAGTATGTTTTCCTACATTACCATGATACCTTTGGCACACTTAAGAGAGTTAGAAATAATTCCCCAATTTGAATATCATCTGATATCCAGTCCACATTAATTTTTCCCTAATAGTCTCATACATCCTTTATAACTTAAAAAACAACAACAACAGGTTACAGGTTAGGACATTTCATTTGATTATAGATCTTTGTGTTCATCTTAGGCGTGCTGGGTGGCTCAGTCGGTGGAGCATGCGACTCAAGATCTTGGGATTGTGAGTTTGAACCCCACATTGGGTGTAGAGATTACTCAAAAGTTTAAAAAATAATAAAACAGTGTGTTCATCTTAAAAGTGCTGACGCCTAGAACGTTTGCTCTCCTCTCATGAAATAGACCCCTCACCTCTGTGCCCTTACATAGGAGAGAAATAAACCTCTGTCTCATATACGAGACTGTTTTGGAGTCTTTTTGTTATACCAGATACGTTGACATGACTATGACAAAATACACTGATTTTTTTCTTACAAGATTGTACCTTATACTGCATCGGGTTCCCCAGTGAACTCGCTTGTGCTGGATTAAAATGACCTATGTATCTTGGAGCACCTGGGTGGCTCAGTTACTTAAGTGTCCAACTCTTGATTTGGGCTCAGGTCATGATCTCACAGTCATGAGATTGATCCCAGCATCGGGCTCTTTGCTGAGCATGGAGTCTGCTTAAGACTCTCTCTCTCTCCCTTTGCCCCTCTCCCGCTTCCACTTGCTCTCTCTCTCTCAAATATCTTTAAAAATTTTAAAAACTAAAACGACCTATGTATCCTACAACCAACCGAGTAATCAACAATTTCATTTCCATTACTTTTGTTGGTCATAAACTCATTTACAAGGAACTGAAAAAAACCACAAAAATTTGAGTCACTTTNTTTTTTGAGATCATAATAAATAGACTCCTACTATTGATCCGTTATTACATCTACGCTATAAGGAGTGCAGGGGATACCAAAAGATAATAATCTACTCAATAGTCCCTCCACTGAAGTTTAAATGCCGATATTTTTTTTTTAATTTTTTTTAATGTTTTATTTATTNTACATCACAGAGAGCTTCTGTCTTCATGTATATATCAAATTGAAAACCATGGACTCTGAATATTTTATCTACGGAGCTATTATCTTATATAAGACTACTTTTGTGGCTGTTGTCATATGATTACTGCTTGAAGAAAGACAGCCTATGCCTTCATTCTTTTGCTCACCCTTGCCTTCTTAATAGAAGTTTTCACTTTTGCATGTTTTAGGTAAGCAACACTCCTATAAAATCTGCCTCTGGCACAAAGGCAGTGGGAGACTTCAAAAGTGTTGGGCCCTGGTATTGAACAAGGGCCTCAGGGTCAGTTTCCATACTCATTCACATATGTCAGCCCATGGTAGGGTAAGCTAAGGATCATGTGGTATTTATCTTAGTGTTTAAAAGATGAACAGAGTGGGAGGTGCCTGACTGGCTCTGTTAGTGAGACGTGTGACTCTCGTGGGTTTGAGCCCCACATTGAGTGTCGAGATTACTTAAGTAAATAAAACTTAAGGGGCGCCTGGTGGCTCAGTCGGTTAAGCATCCAACTTCGGCTCAGGTCATGATGTCGAGGTTTGTGGGTTTGAACCCTGCGTTGGACTCTGTGCTGACAGCTGAGAGCCTGGAGCCTCCTTCTGATTCTGTGTCTCCCTCTCTCTGCCACTCCCCCGCTCACACTCCCTCCCTCTCTCTCTCTCAAAAATAAAATAAACATTAAATAAATAAATAATATGAATAGGAGGGGTGCCTGTGTGACTCAGTCGAGTAAGTGTCCATCTCTCGATCTTGGCTCAGGTTACGATCTCGCAATTCTTGTAATTGATCTCAGGGCTTCAGTGCAGAGCCTACTCAGGATTCTCTCTCTCTCTCTCTCTCTCCCCCCCTCTATGCCCTTCCTCTCCTCTCAAAATGANTTCTTCAGAGAGGGAATCTTCTGGTGCTTAAGAAGTCTGGAGCCGGAACTAAAGTCATTCCCACATTCAGAACATATACATGCAGGGCTTCTCCCCCAATATGAGCTCTGTGATGTGTGATGAGATATGACTTTGTGCTAAAAACTTCCCCACGTTCAGGACATTTATAAGATTTCTTCCCTGTGTGAATTCTGGGGCGTACAATTAGTTCTGACTTCCAGAAGAAGGCTTGACCACATTCAGTACATTCATGGCATTTCTGCCTGGCACGAATTCTTTGATGGCTCATAAAGGATGTGTTATAGGAGAAGGCTTCTTTGCATTCATTACATTCCTAGAGCTTCTCACAAGTATGAATCCTCTGATGAATGGTAAGTTCTGATTCCTGCTGAAGGCTTTCTTGCATTCATAGGGACAGGAGGGAGCTTTCTGGGGTAGCTAAAAATGTCTGTATCTTGTTGGTGCTTATTTATAAGTGAATACATTTGTCAACACTCACTGGGATTAGGATTCGTGCACCTTACTGTGTGTTTTCTTAATATAAAGTTTACTTTGAAAATGTCACTTAAATGTGTCCTGCCACTTGCTATACGTCATTCTTCATCTTTAAAAAAATGGGGTCTGGGGGAGTACCATTTTAGAGCCTCCATCCCCCATGATCAGAGCAAGTTGATGGTTTGGGAGGACAATAAGATAAATCGCTTGTCCTGGGTAGTTTGAGGACTTGGAGAAATGGGCCCGTAGATCAGGAATTAGCCTAGGGGTTGGAAGGTAGAGTGTGTGGGAAGACGACACTCGTGCTTAGGAAAGTCAAGTATACTACACGGGAGAGGCATGAGCCAGGCACAGGGGTCATCGGACATGAGAGGGATGGGGTTCACAGAGGGAGAAGCTAGGTCCTGGGGCACAAAAAGACTCAATGGGCTCTAGGGTTGCAGCCAGCTCTGTAGGAATAATGAGGACAGGAGCTGTGTGTGTGTGTGCGTGTGTGTGCATGCTGGAAAATATTTAACAACCAGATCTCCAGGGAAAATATATTCTAGATCTGGGTTTATTATACATTTTGCCAATATAAAGGATTGTAGCACTCATATTATAGTGGATCATTAAACATACAATAGTCTTCATTGTAAATATCACAAAATTCTTTCATTCACTTTTGCCAAATTCTTGTATCTGTAGCCAACCTATCTGTTTCAACTGCATCCCAATCTGACAATTCATTTGCAGATCAATTTGCTGTCATTAAATCCACTATTAAACTACTTCTCATGGTCATGCACATTGTTTTCATTGCACCAAAAAATTTCTTGTTTAGTTTCAGGAGTAGAATTTAGTGATTCAACACTTACATAACACCCAGTGGGGTGCCTGGGTAGCCCAGTCAGTTGAGTGTCCGGCATTTGATTTTTGGCTCAGGTCATGATCTCGTGGTTTGTGGGATTAAGCCCCACACTAGGCTCCACGCTGACAGCATGGAGCTTGCTTGGGATTCCCTCTCTCCTTCTTTGTCCCTCCCCTGCTTGTGTTCTCTCTCTCAAAAAATAGGAAAAATAATAGAGGATGGTATTAGTTGTGGGTCTGTCATATATGGCCCTTATGATTTTGAGGTCTGTTCTCTCTACCCTAGTTTGTTGAGGGTTTTTACTGAGAATGAATGCTGTACTTTGTCAAATGCTTTTTCTGATCCATTGAAAGGATCACATGATTCATATCCTTTCTTTTATCACTGTGATATATCACGTTGATTAATTTTAATATTGGGTGACTCTTACAACCTAGGAATAATTCGCACTTGATCATGGTGAATGATTCTTTTATTTTTTTTTATTTTNGACCTAAGCGAAAGTCGGATGCTTAACCGACTAAGCCACCCAGGCGCCCCTGTGAATGATTTTTTTAATGTAATGTTGAATTGGATTTGCTATTATTTTGTTGAGAATTTTTCCATCCGTGTTCATCAGGGACATTGGCCTGTAGTTCTCTTTTTTAGTAACGTCTTTGGTTTTGGAATCAAGGTAATGCTGGCCATGTAGAATGAATTTGAAAGTTTCCCTTCCATTTCTATTTTTTTGGAATAGTTTGAGAAGAATAGGTATTAACTCTTCTGTAATGTTTGGTGGAGGGGCACCTGGGTGACTCAGTCACTTAAGTGTCACACTCTTGATTTTGACTCAGTTCATGATCCCACGGTTCATGGGATCAAGCCCTGTGTCAGGATAACAGCACAGAGCCTACTTGGGATTCTCTCTCTCCTTCTTTCTCTGCTCATGCTCTTTCTCTCACTCAAAATAAATTAATAAGCTTTGAAAAATAAATGATTGGTAGAATTCCCCTGGGAAGCCATCTGGCCCTGGACTTTTGTTTGTTGGGACATTTTTCATTAGTGATTCAATTTCTTTTCTGGCTATAGGTCAGTTCAGGTTTTCTATTTCTTTCTGTTTCAGTATTGGTAGATTATAGGCGTCTAGAAATTTATCCATTTCTTCTAGATTGCCCAATTTGCTGACATAAAATTTTTCATAATATTCTCTTATGATTGTTTGTATTTTTATGGTGTTGGTTGTGATCTATCCTTTCTCATTAGTAATTTTATTTATTTGGGTCTTTTCCCATTTTTTTGATAAGTCTGGCAAGGGATTTATCAATTTTATTAATTCTTTCAAAGAAATAGCTCCTAGTTTCATGGTCCTGTTATACTGGGGTTTTTCTTTGTTTCTATATCATTTATTTCTGCTCTAATCTTTATTATTTCCTTTCTTCTGGTAGCTTTAGGCTTCACTTGCTGTTCTTTTTATAGCTCCTTTAGGTGTAAGGTTAAGTGTGTATGTGAGACTTTTCTTGCTTCTTGAGAAAGGCCTGCATCGCTATATACTTCCTTCTTAGGACTGCTTTTGCTGCATCCCAAAGGTTTGGACTGCCATGTTTTCATTATCATTTGCTTCCATGTATTTTTAAATTTCTTCTCTAATTTCCTGGTTAACCTATTCATTCGTTCATAAGATGTTCTTTAACCTCCATGTATTTGTGATCTTTCTAAGTTTTTTCTTGTGGTTGACTTCAAGTTTCATAGTGTTGTAATCTGAAAACGTGCATGTTAGGATCTCAGTCTTTTTGTACTTGTTGAGGCCTGACTTTCGACCCAGTGTGTGATGTATTCTGGACAATATCCCATGTGCAATTGAAAAGAATGTGTGTTCTGGTGCTTTAGGATGAAATGTTCTGAATATATCTGTTAAGTCCAGACGTCTGGTCCAGTGTGTCATTTAAAGCCATTGTTTCCTTGTTGATTTTCTGCTTAGATGATCCGTCCAGTGCTGTGTGTTGTTAAAGTTCCTTACTATTATTGTAGTGTTAGCAATGAGTTTCTTTATGTTTATTACTAATTGATTTATATATGTGAGTGCTATTCCAAGGTGGGGGAAAATATTTACAATTGCTGGATCTTCTTATTGGATGGATCATCTTATTGATGTAGTGATGGAGTGTTCTTCTTCATCTCTTGTTACAGTCTTTGGTTTAAAACCTAGTTTGTTTGTGGGGCTCTTGGATGGCTCAATTGAAGGACCATGCGACTCTTGGTCCCAGGGTTGTCAGTTCAAGCCCCACATGAGGTATAGAGATTACTTAAATAAATAAAACTTGAAAAAATATACTTTGTCTATATACGTATGGCTACCCTGGCTTTCTTTCTTTTTAATTTTTTAAAAAGGGTATTTATTTTTGAGAGAGAGAGACAGCATGAGTGGGGAGATGCAGAGAGAGAGTGAGACCCAGAATCTGAAGCAGGCTCCAGGCTCTGAGCTGTCAGCACAGAGTCCCATGCAGGGCTTGAACCCACAAACCCATGAGATCATGACTGGAGTGGAAGTCAGATGCTCAAATGATTGAGCCATCCAGGCACCCCTACTCAGGCTTTCTTTTGATATCCATTAGCATGATAAATGGTTCTCCAACCCCTCACTTTCAATCTGCAGGTGTCTTTAGGTCTGAAATGAGTCTCCTGTAGGCAGCATATAGATGGATCCTGGTTGTTGTTTTTTTTAAATCCATTCTGCTATGTCTTTTGATTGGAGCATTTAGTTAATTTACATTCAGAGTGATTGCTGATAGATATGAATTTACTGCCATTGTATTACCTGTTAAGTCATTGTTTCTGGATACTTTCTCTGTTTCTTTCTAGTCTTTTTTGCTTTTGGTCTGTCTTTCCCACTCAAAGAATCCCCTTTAATATTTCTTACAGGGCTTGTTTAGTAGTCAGGAACTCCTATAGTTTTTGTCTTAGAAACTCTTTATCTCTCTTTTTATTCTGAATGATAGTCGTCTTGGATAGAGTATTCTTGGCTGCGGATTTTTCCCTTTCAGCACATTGAATATATCATGTCACTCCCTTCTGGCCTGCCACGTTTCTGTGGAAAGGTTTGCTGCTAACTTTGTCTTCTCTTGCAAATTAGAGATTTATTTTCCCTTGCTGCAGTTAGAATTCATTTCCTTATCTCTGTCTTTTGCAAATTTTACCATTATATGTTTTGGTGTTCGCTTGCTTTTGTTGATTTTGATGGAGTTCTCTGTGCCTCCTGGATTTGAACATCTGTTTCCATCCTCAGATTAGGAAACTTTTCAGCTATAATTTCCTCAAATAAGCCTTCTGCCCTTTTCCCCTTTCTTCTTCTGGGGCTCCTATGATACAAATGCTATTATGCTTTATGGAGTCACTGAGTTTCCTAAGTCTACTTTCATAGTCCAATATTTTTCTTTGGGCACCTGGGTGGCTCAGTCAGTTGAGTGTCTGATTTTGGCTCAGGTCTTGATCTCACCGTTCATGAGTTTGAGCCCCATGTCAGGTTCTCTGCTGTCAGCCTATCAGTGTAGAGCCTGCTTTGAATCCTCTGACCCTCTCTTTCTGCCCTTCCCTCGCTTGCGCTCTCTCAAAAATAAACATTTAGTATCATTTATTTAATTGTAAATTTATATAATTTAATAATGGCTGTGTTTGACAACCAGCTCACAATTTCACAATGAAAATTTAACAGTCAGCTCTTGTAAACAGTACAAGCCAACTCTGGCATCCCACAGTATATCTTCTTTTGTCCACTGAGAGGGCTTGGGAACAGTCACACCCCAATTGCAATGAGTTTGCCTGGTGCCCAGATCTCAGTTTCCCAGTAACACTTTCCACCAACCAGAGCTCCCTGGAGAAATGGCTGATTGCAGGGCTGGGACAGAGAAAATACAATATGAACCTGGAACATCTTGNTGGTAAAGTCAGGAAAAAGATGAGATAGGTCCCTGTCAGGGCTTGACATGTCCTAGAGTAAGTAGCCAATGTTAGTTAAGAAAACAGTTACAAACAGAGGGAGAGGGAGGCAAACCACAGAGACTGTTAAATGCTGAGAACAAACTGAGAATGGTGGGGGCAGGGGAGAGGGGAAGGGGGTGATGGGCGTGGAGGAGGGTGGGTGTTGGGATGAGTGCTGGGTGTTGTGTGGAAGCCAATTTGACAATAAATTATAGTCATTAAAAAAAGAAGAGACAGAAAGTAGAGGAGCAGATATTGGGACAGACTAACATTCATAAAATGTTTTCGAAAAGATAAGGGTTCCCGTGCGTACCAAAACGCAGAATAAACTGCAGCTGCTGTAAAAATGGTGAAAGTGAAAAGCAATACATGTCAGACGCATTAAANGGCAGCCAGGCTTCCCACACCATTCTCTATAAAAAGAAAAACAGCTGTAACTCAACTAGAAGTACTTTGGAATATAATATGGCAAAGGAAGCCAAGGAAATAATAAAACTTTATAATTGATTTGACAGACATCCAATCATTCATTCCACACACCTCTCATCACAGACTCTGTATTACTGACCCCGCAGATCTCCATAACTTGGCTCCCCACCCCTCCCCGCTTGCTAACCACAGTCACCATCCCTGACAAAACTGTGTGTAGATGCGTTGCTGTAACAAAGATCCCTTCTGCTTTTTATCTTTCCCCTTCTCTCAGTCCTCACCTATTTGCCACCAATACTCATTTTTGTTTTAAACTTTTTTATTTTTGAGAGAGAGAGAGAGAGAGAGAGAAAGAGCACGAGCTGGGGACGGACAGAGAGAGAGGGAGACACAGAAACCAAAGCAGGCTCCAGGCTCTGAGCTGTCAGCAGAGCCTTTTGCAGAGCTCGAACTCATGAACCACCAGATCATTACCTGAGCTGAAGTCGGACGCTTAAACGACTAAGCCACCCAGGCGCCCCAAGATGTCACATTTTGAAATGTAAAGATGTTATGTGTATGTGATTTATGTAGGATTTAAAAATAATTTTCATGATGGGGCACCCGAGTGGCTCAGTCAGTTAAGCGTCTGACTCTTGATCTCAGTTCAAGCCTTGATCTGAGGGTCGTGAGTTCAAGCCTTGCATTGGGCTCCATGCTGGGTATGGAGCCTACTTAAAAAAAAAAAGATTTTCATGACAATTGTTGAAATGTGATGGCTAGGGGCACCTGATTGGTTCAGTTGGTAGAACATGTGACTCTTGGTCTTGGGCTTATGAGTTCAAACCCCACATTGGGTGTAGAGATTACTTAAAAATAAAATCTTAAAAAAAAGAAAGAAACTTGTCTACCAGATCATTATACTTTTTATTCTCCTTTGTCCATGTGCTTAAGTCTCCATAATAAAATCATTGTTTTGAAAACTGTAATGATAGCAAACATGCTTCTTCCTCTTGCTTTTTCAATTTTATTTTTTATGTGTACTTTTTCCCTTTACACCTTTACCTTTACTCCATTTCCAGGCACACTTCTTTCTTTTTTTAAATTTTTAAAAATGTTTATTTATTTATTTTGAGATAGAGAGACACAGTGCGAGCAGGGAAGGGGCGGAGAGAGGGAGACACAGAATCCGAAGCAGGCTCCAGGCTCTGAGCTGTCAGCACAGAGCCCGACGCGGGGGTCGAACTCACTAACCACAAGATCATGACCTGAGCCAAAGTTGGATGCTCAACTGACTGAGCCACCCAGGCTCACTTCTTAAACCATCGTGTCCATTCTGTCTAGAGATGTATAGAAGTGCATCTATCTCCATCAGTTAATATTTGTACGTAGGGCAACTTAGCTGCTACATTTCACCATTATGCAACTAAATCCTCTTACAACCACTCGGTGTCTTCATTTGAAGATTTAGAAAGCTGTCCATATATCTAAATATAAAATACTGGTTATCTGGTTATATATATATACAGATATATGTATGTATATGTACACATATATTTGAGAGAGAGAGTGTGTGAGTGGAGAAGAGGGGAGAAGGAGAAAGAATCTTAAGCAGGCTCCACTCTCAGTGCAGAGCCTGATGCGAAGCTCAATCTCACTACCCTGGGATGATGACCTGAGCTGAAATCAAGAGTTGGACGCTCAACCCAGACTTTAGCCTCTACTACAAAGCTGTCATCATCAAGACAGTATGGTATTGGCACAAAAACAGACACATAGACCAATGGAACAGAATTGAGAACTCAGAAGTGGACNTATTTGTAAAAAAAAAAAAAAAGAGTTGGACGCTCAACCCACTGAGCCACCCAAGTGCCCCTGATTCTATATATTTTGATATGTGCATATACATATCTATTTAATTTATAACAAATATATTTATGTTACACATACACATGTAAGTATACCCATCATCATGGTAGACAACACAAGGTTTACAATGGACTATGTGGTGCCCATGATCCATGTGTATGAACACCAGGAAAACAAATAGCAGTGTGGAACCCTATTCTATGATTACTGTGAAGACTGGCCAGTGGCCTGGAGGACCTTGGTGTCACTCCAGGACAAAATCACTGGACAAATCCAGAGATCAATAAAGATGTTCCGTACCTGTGTTAGGGAGGGATTTCAGTGACTGGTCTCTGGCATTTCTACTACACTGAGAAAGAAAG
>NW_027527456.1:362221-366238 GCF_008692635.1 Crocuta crocuta | reverse complement strand
GGAAGAAAGCTATTTTTTTTTTTAAGTAGGCTCCACACCCAGCACAGAGCCCAATGCGTGGCTTGAACTCACGACCCTGAAATCAAGATGAGCTGAGATCAAGAGTCAGACACCTACCTAACTCAAGCCACCCAGGCAATCAAGAATAGCTATTTTTAAATGTAAATAAAATATCTCATAGCCTCTGTAAAAAGTTGCCAGTCTTCAGAAGTGGTATATGTCATGAAAGAGGAGAGAATGTCCTCTGAATTGTCTTTTTTTTTTTTTTTAAGAGAGAGAGTGTGCATGCAAGTGGGGGAAGGTAGAGAGAGAGAGGGAGAAAATATTAAGCAGGCTGCATGCTCAGCTTGAAGCCCGATTTAGAGCTCAGTCTCACCACCGTGAGGACATGACCTGGGCCAAAATCAAGAGTTGGACACGCAAATGATGAGCCACCCAGGTGCCCTACCATCAGTTGTCTTTTTAATGCAAAGTCTCTGGAAGAAGTCCAAACTGTGTAATCTGACTCTTCTGAGGAGTCGTTCCCGGTTCTGTGTTGCTATAATCCTCCAAATCAAAGCTATTTCTGCTTGTGCAAGATTGTTCCTATTAATCAGTTTTAACTAACCTTTTATAATCTGGTGGGAATACTTTTTTTTAAAGTTTTATTTATTTTTGAGAGAAACAGTATGAGCTCGGGAGGGACCGATGAAGGGGGTACAGAGGATCCAAAGCACGCTCTGCACTGACAGCAGAGAGCCCAAATGCTGGGCTGGAACCCACAAACCGCGAGATCATGACCTGAGCTGAAGTCAGATGCTCAATTGACTGAGCCACCCAGGTGCCCTTCTGGTGGGACTACTTGAAGCTTATGAATGAACTATCTTTTTTTAAAGCTCACATCTTATTAAAAATCATATTACATATATATTCTCTGGGATAAATGCCCCAGAATGCAATTTCTAGAGTATTTTCAGTTTCACAAGAAACTGCCAAACTATTTGCCAGAATGGCTACACCATTACTGCCAGCAATGTATGAATGAACAACTTCTCCGTATTCTTGCTAGCATTGGTGTCATCATTATATTTTATTTAGGCCATTCTGATGTGTGTATCCTGATTTCTCATTGTGTTCTAAATTTGTATTTCCCTGATGGTTAAGGATGTTGAACATCATTCCGTGTACTCAGTTCCATCTGTACATCCTCTTTGGTGAAATGTCTGCTTATGTCTTCTGCCTATTTTATAATTGGATTGTTTATTTTATGCTCTTGAATTTTGAGACTTCTTTATATATTCTAGAAACAAGTCTTTTGTCAGATATGTACTGTGCCAACATTTCCTTCCAGTCTTTAATGTGTCTTTTTATCTTCCATTTTCCCAAAGTATTCTGCCAAAGAAAAGGTTTTTAGCTTTGATGGGTGCAATTGTTAAATGTTTTCCTTTTATGCATCATGCTTTTTTTTTTTAAAGTTTATTTATTTATTTTGAGAGAAGGAGAAAATGCAAGTCAGGGAGGGGCAAAGAGAGAGGGAGAGAGAGAGAATCCCAAGCAGGCTCCGTACTGTCAGTGCAGAGCCTGACTCGGGGCTTGAACCCATGGACCGTGAAACCATGACCTGAGCCAAAGACGGACGCTTAACAGACTGAGCCACCCAGGCGCCCCCTGAATCATGCTTTTGATGTCGAGTTTTAGACCTCTTTGCCTATCCCTACATCCTAAAGATTTTCTCCTTTGCTTTTTTCTAGAAGATTTACATTTCACATTTTTGTGTTATTTTTTATGTAAGATTTGGGGCTTTTTTTTTTTTAATTTATGATGTCTCCTGGCTCCAGCACCATTTGTTATAAAGCCTATTTTTCTCCATTGAATCACTTTTGCAGCTTAGTCAAAAATGAATTGGCCATACATACCTGTGTGGGGCTTTTTCTGGATTCTCTATTCTGTTCCACTGATTTATGTGTCTACACTTCCTCTAATACCACAGTGTTTTATTAATGTAGCTATATAATAAACAATAATATTGAGTAGCATGATTCCCCCTACTTTGTTATTTATTTTTTTTTTTTAGTTGATTTCTTTATTTTGGTGGGAGGGAGGGAGAGAATCCCAAGAGACAGGCTCCGTGCTGTTGGGGCAGAGCCTGATGTGGGGCTCGATCTCACGAAGTGTGAGATCAGGACCTGAGCCCAGATCAAGAATCAGATGCTTAACCGACTGAGCCCCCCAGGTGCCCCACTACTTCCTTATTCTTTCTCAAAATTGTTTTAGCTTTTCAAGTTCCTTTGCCTTTCCATATAAATTTCAGAAAAATTATAGTCTATGTCTATAAAAACTTCTTTGAGATTTTGAAAGGAATTACATTAAAAATATATTGGTTTGGGGAAAACTGGCATCTTTATTATGTTGAGCTTTCTTTTTTTAAATTTTTTAAAAAATGTTTTATTTATTTCTGAGAGAGAGAGACTGCGCGAGCAGGGGAGGGTCAGAAAGAGAAGGAGGCACAGAATCTGAAACAGGCTCTGGGTTCTGAGCTAGCTGTCAGCACAGAGCCTGATGTGGGGCTCGAACCCACGAACCGTGAGATCACGACCTGAGCCAAAGTCGGATGCTTAACCGACTGAGCCACCCAGGCACCGCATGTGTTGAGCTTTCTTATCCATGAATACAGTGTGCCTCTCTATTTAAGTCTTCTCTTATTTCATCAGCATTTTGTAATCTCTAGAGAAACAGATCTTTTACATGTTTACTTAAGTGTATATCCAACTATTTCATTTTCTTAGGACTATTTGTAAATCATATTGTATTGAAAATTACAGTTTCTGTGTGTTCATTGTTAGTGTATAGCAATATGATTGCTTCCATGTTGATCTTTGATCCAGCAACCTTGCCAAACTCCCTGATTAATTCTAGGAAGTTTTGGGGGTAGATTTCTTGGGATATTTTACATAGGCAAGCATGTCATTGCAAGTAAGAATAGTGTTACTTCACTCTTTATAATCTGGATGCTTGTATTCTTTCTTTTGTGTTATTGGAGGGATTAGAACTTATGCTATGTTGAATAAGAATGGTAAGAACAGATAATCTTGCCCTGTTCCCTATTTTAGGAGGAAATGATTCAGTCCTTTTTTTTTTTAATTAAAAATTTTTTTTAATGTTTTTATTTATTTCTGAGAGAGAGAGACAGCGTGAGCAGGGGAGGGTCAGAGAGAGGGAGACACAGAATCTGAAGCAGGCTCCAGGCTCTGAGCTGGCTGTCAGCACAGAGCCTGACACGGGGCTCGAACCCACAGACTGTGAGATCATGACCTGAGCCGAAGTCGGACGCCCAACTGGCTGAGCCACCCAGGCACCCCAATTCAGTCCTTTACCAATAATATGATGTCGGCTGTAGGATTTTTGTGGATGCTCTTTATCAAGTCGGGGCAATTCTCTTCTATTCCTATCTTGCGGTGAGTGTTTTTGTAATCAAAAGTGGATGTTGAATTTTGTCAAATACTTTTTCTGCATCAATGGATATGATCGCATGGTTTGTCTTCTTTAGGTTGTGTGGTATCATATATATATATATTTGGCCTCTCCCAGTTCCTGGATTGAGTTCCTGAAACCCTTGGAATTTCCTGAGCTTCAGGAATGTCTTTTGTTATTCATAATGAGCACCTGGTGCAATCCAACCAATCCAGAGCCCACATCCTTAACTCTCTTCCATCAGGCTGCTAAGATTCCAGGCCGCTATCCACCGGCTCTAATCAACCCAAGGCCAGATGCCAGACAACTAGGGACCGCTCCTTATACCCAGAGCCCACTGAAATCATTCAGACTAGACAATCCTAAGCCAGTTTACCCTGCCTTGCCTGTTTCTCTTACCCATTGTATTCTTCTGCTCATGCTGCCATAACAAAACACGATGCACTGGGTGGCTTAAACAACAGAAAAGTATTTTATCACAGTTCTGGAAACGAGAAATCCAAAATCAAGGTGCCGGTGGGGTTGGCGTCTGGTGAGGACCCTCCTCTTGGGCTTCGGGCTGCCTGG
>NW_027527456.1:352576-361956 GCF_008692635.1 Crocuta crocuta | reverse complement strand
CTTCTGTGTGCACACACGTGGGGGGGAGAGAGAGAGAGAGAGAGAGAGAACCTGAGACCTCTGGTGTCTCTTCTTTCTTTTTATCTACTGTGGAAAAATATATGCCCTCAATTCATTATTTTGCTCTTAATGTTTTAGTGAAATATATTTGACATACAACATTTGTAAATTTAAGGTACACAATATGTTGATTTGGTACATTTTTATATTGTAACATGATTTCCATTGTAATAATAGCATCTGTATCATATCACATAGTTGTTCTTTCTTTGCTGTGGTGGAAACACAGATCTAGTCTCTTAGCAGGTTTGATGATTATAATACAATTTTGTTGTCCGTGGTATCTCCTTTTATAAGGTCACTAATCCCATAAGATCAGGGTTCCACCCTGATCACCTCGTTTAACCTTAATTGCTTCTTTATAGGCTCCATCTCCAAACATAGCCACACTGGGAGTTAGGGCTTCAATGTGTGAATTCTGGGGGGACACAAACATTCAGTCCATAACATCTATGTTTTCTCCTTGTTCCCTCTTCTTCATTACTGACCCTGGTGCTTCACTATGTGGCCCCTCCGTGGTGTGGCATGTCCCCTCCTCTTGGTAGAGTATACCTCTTGGTATCTGAGTATAATAAATCCTCTTTTCAATGGCGCTTGTCTCCTGACCTATAGCCTTCATTATACCTGAATAATAAGAAAAATTTATATTTTGTTTGATTTTTTCAAGTTTATTCATTTTGAGAGAAAGAAAGCAAAAGCAGGGGAGGGGCAGAGAGAGAGAGGGAGAGAGAGAGAGAATCCCAAGCAGGCCCCTCACCCTCAGAGTGGAGCCGGATGCAGGGCTCGAAACCTCGAACTGCGAGATCATGACCTGAGCCAAAGTTGGACGCTCAACTGACTGAGTCACCCAGATGCTCCAGAAATTTATATTTCAAATCTTATTGGTATTACATTTTACCACTTTTAGTGAAATAAGAAATCCTCACTTCCATTTTGATCCTTTTCCTTTCCCACTTGTGTGTCAATCATAAATATGATACAGTATATGAAACTAATGAGGGAAAGGATAGTCTATCCTATGACCCACATTGCTGCTCTTCTTGAGTTTTTTCCCTTCCTGATGCTCCAAGATTCTTTCTTTTCTCATTTTCTGTTTTTTGGAGAAACTTCCCTGGTCAATTGTTAAGATTATGTCTGCTAGCAACAAATTTTTTCAGCTTCCTTTGTCTGAGTAGGTCTTTATTTTCCCATCTTTAAAAAATGTAATTTAATTAACTTATTTTTACTGCTTAGATCGTCAGTGTACCAAAAACAAGATGTAACTCAGGAACAACCCAGTGGAGGAGATGAACAGGGCAAAGCGTGGGGAAGGATGCAGTTTCCATGCATCTCTGGGCCTGCCACTCTCCCTACATCTCTCTACATTGCCCATCTGGAAGCTTCCAGAACCTCATCCTTTTGGGGTTTTATGGAAGCTTCATTACATAGGCACGATTGATTAAAGTATTGGCCTTTGGTGACTGAACTCAGTTTCTAGTCCCTCTCCCCTCCCAAAGGTCAGGGGGTGGGACTGGAAGTTCCAACCCTTTAATCACGTGGTTGGTTTCCCTGGCAACAAGCCCCCTCTCCTCAGGTGCTTTCCAAAAGTCAACTCACTAACATAACGGAAGGCTTTAGTGCTCTCCTCCCTTAGGAAATTCCAAGGGTTTTAGGAACTCTGTGCCAGAAATGGAAATAAAGACAAAATATATATTTCTTACTATAAATCACAATATTACAGTCCACCCTTGATCTTTGAACATGGACCCTCTTATAGCAAAATAATCGTAAATGTCAAAAGATAATCCCACATTATTAGAATCTCATTCAGTCATTAGTAACTATTCAGTCCATCATCAGGTCATATGAAAATGTCTGCCAGGGTGAAACCACTCAGATATTCAGGTGAAGGGGAGCAGAATATGTGACCCTAAAATATGCCCCTTTGGCATGTNTGACCTAAGCGAAAGTCGGACGCCTAACCGACTAAGCCACCCAGGCGCCCCGGGCATGTGGATTATTTTAAACTGAAGGCAATCAAGACCCAGCAGGCTTGAGAAAAACTTTTACCTCTCCCTTAACTACCTAAAATAATTTAGGGGCACCTGAGTGGTTCACTCAGTTAAACATCCAACTCTTGATTTCGGTTCAGGTCACGATCTTGAAGTTCATGGGATCAAGCCCCACATTGGGCTCAGCATCACCATTATGGAGCTTGGTTGGGATTCTCTCTCTCTTTCTCTCTGCCCCTCCCCTGCTTGTGCTCTCTCTCTCAAAATAAATAAATACACTTAAAAAGTAATTTTGAGAGAGGGGCCTGGCTCAAAGAGCTATTACCAGAGACAACTTTCATCTGAATGACCTGTCTGAATGGAAGGGCAAATATATAATTACCAAGCATCTGCTTTCCTATTGTCCTGTGAAGTACCATCCTCCCTCTTTGAAGCCCCAGGTCCCTATGTTATTTCTTAGCTCAGGATAGCATATAAGCCTCAACTGACCAACTTGTCCATGAGTCTTCTATCCTTGGGGCTTATGTAGTTAAATTTGTTTTTTTCTCCTGTTAATCTGTCTTATGTCACTTTAATTATTCAACCAGCCAAAGAAACTAGAAGGGCAGAAAGAAACTGTTTTCTGCCCTACACAAGCTTCCATTTCATCTTGTCAGTTTCCCAAAGCAGGAGTGGTATCAGCAAACTTAGGGCTTCACCTTTCCAGGCATTCGGTATAATCAAGCTTAGAGACAGGATTATTTCTTCCTTTGAGCCTCTTTCAAGGTGGATTTCTCTCATTACATAATATAACCCATTACTCGTTCGCATGCTCTCAGCTACTATTTTTCCTTCTTTCCATACATACCTAACTTTCCCCCTGTTGAAGGGACATTAGTTTCTACCACTAGGATGGGCCGGATTGCAGGCAGCAATACTAGTCAAGAGAATGTCTTCCCCTCAGTGTCTTCCTGCTCACATAAAGTTACCTAGGTAACTTGCCTAGTGGGCTGTCTCTACCGCCAGGCAATAGAGCTACATTCACTGTTAATCCCATTTTTGCCAGAGGGGGTAAAGGCAAATCCTTCCCCATCAGGCCCTTAGGAATCTTGACATAGAGGTTAAAACACAGTTACATTTCTTGTTTAGGAATCATTCCTGCTTCCAGCCCTGTAGTTACAGCCTGGTCCTCTGACCACTGCATCAAGTAGGGGGAAAAAGTTGAGGTGATGTAGGGAAGAAAGAATACTAGCACATTCTCCACTACCTCTTCCCCAAATCCAGCAGAAAAACAGAGGAATCTATCCAGAGGGGACCCTCCTGTAGTCTCCATAATGTTGATGTTGAGTGTGAGCACACACTCATGAAAGCGTGTAAGCCAGCATTCGTCGCTGAGCTAGAACAAACAATCGTAAAATGTGTATGGAACCAGAAAAGACCCCAAATAGCCAAAGCAATCCTGGAAAAGAAAACCAAAGCTGGAGGCATCACAATTCCAGTCTTCAAGCTGTATTACAAAGCTATAATCATCACGACAGTATGATACCGGCACAAGAACAGACACTCAGATCCATGGAACAGAATAGAGAGCCCAGAAATGGACCCACAAATGTATGCCCAACTAGTCTTTGACAAAGCAGGAAAGAGTATCCAATGGAAAAAACACAGTCTCTTCAGCAAATGGTGCTGGGAAAACTGGACAGTGACATGCAGCAGAATGAACCTGGACCACTTTCTTACACCATGCACAAAAATAAACTCAAAATGGACGAAAGACGTACACGTAAGACCGGAAGCCATCAAAATCCTAGAGGAGAAAACAGGCAACACCTCTTTGACCTTGGCCACAGCAACTTCTTACTTGACACATCTCCAGAGGCAAGGGAAAGAAAAGCAAAAATGAACTATTGGGACCTCATTAAGATATAAAAAGCTTCTGCACAGCAAAGGAAACAATCAGCAAAACTAAAAGGCAACTGATGGAATGGGAGAAGACATTTGTAAATGACATATCAGATAAAGGGTTAGTATACAAAATCTATAAAGAACTTATCAAACTCCACACCCAAACAACAAATAATCCAGTGAAGAAATGGACTAAAGACATGAACAGACACTTCTCCAAAGAGGACATCCAGATGGACAACAGACACATGAAACGATGCTCAACATCACTCATCATCAGGGAAATAGAAATCAAAACCACACTGAGATACCACCTCACATCTGTCAGAATGGCCAAAATTAACAACTCCGGCCACAACAGATATTGGCGAGGATGCGGAAAAGGAGAACACTTTTGCCCTGCTGGTGGGAATGCAAACTAGTGCAGCCACTCTGGAAAACAGTATGGAGGTTCCTCAAAAAATTAAAAATAGAACTACCCTATGACCAGCAATTGCACTACTAAATATTTATCCAGAGGATACAGCAGTGCTGATTTGAAGGGGCACGTGCACCTCAATGTTTATAGCAGCACTATTGCCAATAGCCCAAGTATGGAAAGAGCCCAAATGTCTATCAACTAATGAATGGATGAAGATGTGATATATATGTAGCAAAGATATATATACACATAAAGCAATATTACTCGGCAATCAAAAATAATAAAATCTTTTTTTTAATGTTTGTTTTTAAGAGAGAGAGAGACAAGCATGCAAGAGAGACAAAAGTGCAAGTGGGGGAGGGGCCGAGAGAGAGAGAGGGAGGCACAGAATCTGAAGCAGGCTCCAAGCTCCAAGTTCTGAGCTGTCGGCACAGAGCCCAATGTGGGGCTCGAACTCACAGAGCGTGAGATCATGACCTGAGCTGAAGTCAGACGCTTAACCGACTGAGCCACCCAGACATCCCAAGCTCTATGGTTTTTTGAAGTATTAGTTCCAGTATAGTTAACATACAGTGTCATATTAGTTTCGGGTGTACAAAATCGGGATTCAACACTTGCGTACATCACTCAGTGCTCATCACGACAAATCCCCATCACTTATTTCACCGATCCCCCCACCCACCTCCCCTCTGGTAATCATTAGTTTGTTTTCTACAGGTAAAGTCTGTTTCTTGGTTTGTCCCTCTCTCTTTTATCTTTGCTTATTAGTTTTGTTTCTTAAATTCCATATAGGAGTGAAATCATATGGTATTTGTCTCTCTCTGATTGATTTCACTTAGCATTATGCTCTCTGGCTCTATCCATATCATTGCAAATGGCAAGCTGTCATTCTTTGTGTGACTGAATTCTATTCTGTTGTGTGTGTATATATATATACCACTTCTCTTTTTAAAACTATTTTTATTTTTATTTCTTTTTTATTTTTGGAGAAAGAAGGAGAGTGTGCACAAGCAGGGGAGGGGCAGAGAGAGAGAGAGGAAGAGGGAGAATCCCAAGCAGGCTCCATGCCCCAGCATGGAGCCCAACACAGGGCTCCATCTCAGGACCCTGAGATCATGACCTGAACCAAAATCAAAGTCGGACGCTTAAACGACTGAACCAGCCAGGTGCCCCTATACCATTTATTTTAATCCATTTATCTATCAGTGGACACTGGGCTGCTTCCATAATTTGGCTATTATAAATAATGCTGCTATAAACATAAGGGTGCACGTATCCCTTCAAGTAGTTTTGTTTTTGTTTTTTTTTTTGGGTAAATACCCAGGAGTGTGGTTGCCAGATAGTTTATTTTTGAGGAACCTCCACACTGTTTTCCAGAGTGGCTGCATCAGTTTGCCTTCCCACCAACAGAGCAGGAAGGTTCCTTTTTCTCCACCTCCTCACCAGCACCTGTTGTTCCTTGTGTTTTTTATTTTAGCCATTCTGACAAGTGTGAAGTGATATCTCATAGTAGTTTTGATTTGCATTTCCCTTAGGAAGAACATAAGCATCTTTTCATGTGTCTGTTGGCCATCTGTACGTCTTCTTTGGAGAAATATCTGTTCATTTCTTCTGCTCATTTTTTTTTTTTAATATTTTTATTTATTTCTAGGAGAGAGAGAGAGACAGCGTGAGCAGGGGAGGGTCAGAGAGAGAGGGAGTCACAGACTGAAACAGGCTCCAGGCTCTGAGCTGGCAGTCAGCACAGAGCCCGACGCGGGGCTCGAACCCACGAACCGCGAGATCATGACCTAAGCGAAAGTCGGATGCCTAACCGACTAAGCCACCCAGGCGCCCCTCTTCTGCTCATTTTTAAATTGGATTATTTGGGTTTTTTTGGAGGGGTGTTGATTTGTATATGTTCTTCATTTTTTTGAGACTAACCCTTTGTCAGATAACCCATTTGTAAATATCTTCTCCCCTTCTGGAGGATGTCTTTTAGTTTTGTTGATTGTCTCCATCACCGTGCAGAAGCTTTTTGTTTTGATGTAGTCCCAATAGTTTATTTTTGCTTTTATTTCCCTTGCCTCCGGAGTCTATCTAGATATATGGTGCTATGGCCAATGTCAGCGACATTACTGTCTGAGCTCTCTTCTAGATTTTTAACGTTTTCAGGTTTTCATAGGTTTTTATGGTTTTAGGTCTTTAATCTATTTTGAATTTATTTTTGTGCATAATGCAAGAAAGTTGTCCAGTTTCATCCTTTCGCATGTAGCTGACCTGTTTTACCAATACCATTTGTTGAAAAGACTGTCTTTTCCCCACTGGACATTCTTTCCTGGTTTGTCAAAGACTAATTGACCATATAATTATGGGTTTATTTATGGGTTTTCTCTTCTGCTCATTGATCTGTGTGTCTATTTTTGTGCCAGTACTATACTGTTTTGTTACTACAGCTTTGTAATATAACTTGAAGTCTGGAATTGTGATTCCTCCAGCTTTGCTTTTCTTTTTCAAAACTGCTGTGTATATTTGGGGTCTTTTGTGGTTCCATACAAATTTTAGAATTGTATTTTCTAGTCCGTGAAAAATGCTGGTGGTATTTTCAGAGGGATTGCATTAAATGTGTAGATTGCCTTGGGGAGTAGAGACATTTTAACAATATTTGTTCTTTCAATCCACGAGCATGGAATGTCTTTCCATTTCTTTGTGTTGTCTTTCATCAACGGTTTATAGTTTTTAGAGTAATGGGTCTTTCACCTTTTTGGTTAGGTTTATTCCTAGTTATCTTATTATTTTTGGTGCTATTGTAAGTGGGATTATTTTCTTACTTTCTCTTTCTGCTGCTTCATTATTAGTGTAGAGAAATGCGACAGATTTCTGTACCTTGATTTTGTATCCTGTGACTTTACTGAATTCATGTATCAGTTCTAGTAGTTTTTTTGATGGAGTCTTTCGGGTTTTCTATATATAGTATCATGTCATTTGTAAGTAGTGAAAGTTTTACTTCTTCCTTACCAATTTGGATACCTTTTATTTCTTTGTCTTGTCTGACTGCTGTGGCTAGGACTTTCAGTACTATGTTGAATCAAAGTGGTGAGAATGAGCATCCTTGTCTTATTTCTGACCTTAGGGGAAGGCTGTCAGGTTTTCCTCATTGATTATTATTCTTTGTGAATTTTTCATATATGGCCCTTATTATGTTGAGGTATGTTCCCTCTAAGCCTACTTTGTTGAGGCCTTTTGATCATGAATGGATGTGGTACTTTGTCAAATGATTTTCTCTGTCTATTGAAAGGATCATGTGGTTTTTAATCCTTCTCTTATTGATGTGGTGCATCACATTGATTGATTTGCAGATATTGAACCACACCTGCATTCTGGGAATAAATCCCACTTGATTGTGGTGGATGGTTTTTTAAAACATAGTGTTGGACTTGATTTGCTAGAATTTGTTGAGGATTTTTTGCATCTATGTTCATCTGAGATATTGGCCTATAGTTTTCTCTTTTTGTGGTGTTTTTATCTGGTTTTGGTATCAAGGTGGTACTAGCCTCATAAAATGAATTGGGAAGTTTTCTGTCCTTTTCGATTTTTTGGAATAGTTTGAGAAGAATAGGTATTAACTTGTCTTTAAATTTTTTTTTAAATGTTTTATTTATTTCTAGGAGAGAGAGAGAGAGAGAGAGAGAGAGAGACAGCGTGAGCAGGGGNTCTTTTTATTTGTTTTGTTTTTGTTGTGTTTTTTTTTTTTTTTTGATTACTGATATAATCTCCTTACTAGTAAGTGATCTTTTCAAATTTTCTCCTTTTTCCTGCTTCGGTTTTTTGGAAATGTATATATATTCATTTTGAGAGAGACAGAGAGCATGCAAGCAAGGGAGGGACAGAGAGGAGGGAGGGAGATAATCCCAAGCAGGCTCTGCGCTGTCATTGCAGAGCCAGATGTGGGGCTCGATCCCACGAATGGTGAGATCATGACCTGAGCTGAAATCAAGAACCAGACACTCAACCAATTGAGTCACTCAGGTGTCCCCCTGCTTCAGTTTTGATAAGGTGTATGTTTCTAGGAATTTACCCATTTCTTCTGGGTTGTCCATTTGTTGGCATGTAATTTTTCATAATATTCTCTTACAATTGTATTTTTGTGGTGTTGGTTACTGCTCCTCTTTCCTTTGTGGCTTTGTTTTTGTGTCTGTTTTTTTTTTTTTTCTTTGATGAATTTTGGATAGAAGTTTATCAATTTTGTTGATCTTTTCAAGGAACCAGCTCCTGGTTTCATTGATCTCTTCTATTGTTTTTTCAATTTTCTCTTGATACTTTTCTGCTGATACTAAAATACCATTGATTTTGGGGTGCCTGGGTGGCTAAGTTGGTTAAGCGGCCAACTTCAGCTCAGGTCATGATCTCGCAGTTCGTGGGTGCGACCCCCACATCGGGCTCCGAGCCTGGAGCCTGCTTCAGATTCTGTGTCTCCTTCTCTCTCTGCCCCTCCCTTACTGGTGCTCCATCTCGCTCTGTCTCTCAAAAATAAATTAATNAAAATTTTAAAAAAAAACAAGATTTCATTTTATTTTTCAAAGTTTATTTACTTTGAGAGAGAATGAGAGAGAATGAGAGCAGGAGAGGGGCAGAGAGAGAGGGAGAGAGAGAATCCGAAGCAGGCTCTGTGCTGTCAGCATGGAGCCCGACATGGGGCTCAATCTCAGATCATGACCTGAGCCAAAATCAAGAGTCGGACCCTTAACAAACTGAACCACCCAAGCACCTAAAGATTTTATTTGAAGTGATCTCTNGCGTCCCCTAGTTGTGAACTGGTTTATGGAGTTTGTCGTATGTCGTTTTGTCGAACAAGACTAGGTTACTGAGCTTATTCCAACCTTTGCCTTTGAACTACTTTTTGGCTCAGATTTGTTCACTGGGTCTTAGTCTGTCTTGGCCGACTTTCTGGCAGTAAGGTCACTTTACATCCTTTGACCATAGAGATAGCTTCAATTAATAATATCTAATAGCAAAGTATTAAGTGCCCTTCAAATGGCATTTCT
>NW_027527456.1:350727-352445 GCF_008692635.1 Crocuta crocuta | reverse complement strand
GAAATCACAATAGGGGCGCTTGGGTGACTCAGTCAGTTAAGCGGCTCAGGTCGTGATCCCAGGGGTTCGTGAATTCCAGCCCCAGCATTGGGCTCTGTGCTCAGAGCCTGGAGTCTGCTTCGGGTTCTGTGTCTCCTCTCTGCCCCTCTCCCACTCGCACTCTGTCTCTCTCTGTCTCTTTCTTTCTCTCAAAAATAAATAAACATTTAANAGAGCCCGACGTGGGGCTCGAACCCACAAACCGCGAGATCATGACCTAAGCGAAAGTCAGACGCTTAACCGACTAAGCCACCCAGGCGCCCCCAAAAATAAATAAACATTTAAAAAATTCACTGAAAATTTAAACACACAGGCATTTATTTGGGCAATTTGAATTACAATTTATGAGATCGAAATTCAGGTGTAAACCTAAATTATTGATGGGGTTTTGGAGTGATGGGGGTTCGGAGCTGATGGCCAAGAAAGAACTCTCGAGATGTCTTTGGTGCAAAAAGGTGATTTTATTAAAGCACAGGGACGAGACACATGGGCGGAAAGAGCTGCGTTGTAAGCATGAAGCGTGAATGACTGTATTGATTGCAGAGTTGGGAGAGGTAAAGGTAAAAAGGGAAATTTTCAAAAGGACTTCTATATGCTAAAGAGGACTCATAAGATACTGGAGCCTGGCTATTGTCAAGTTAAGGTTGTTTTCCCTCTAGTAAGACATTAGCATTGTGACAGGAGGGGGTTCCTGGAGAAATGTTATATTCTGTAGTTGCTCAAGGATTTGTCAATGGGCTGCAGGTCATAAAGAAATTTAATTTTACCTGTTATTTCCTTCTTGCCTTTGTTCCCCACATTACTATGGAGGGGAGAGTGATGTTGGGTTCCAGGAAACTGAGTCTATAGGTTTCTGGAGATTAAGCCATTGATAAGATTGCCTTTTTCTTGTAATTTACAAAGATACCTGTAAACTGATGGAGACTCAAGTCTTGCAGGACCGTGATCTCTACCAGTTAACCATTTGTTTGCTTTCCTTTCCTTTGTTTTTGGGCAGCCAGGAGTGCCTGAGGAATATCACACACATCCCCCCGGGGGTTGACGGGGGTAAGGCGGNCTAGTGTTAGCTTGCCTTATGCTCCCTCATCATTATGTTCTGAGGAAAACAAAGACAGGGCAGATTTATATAGGCAGTTATATTGGCAATTGCCTATAGTGTCGTTCTCATTCAAGTCCTCCACGCAAAACAGGGATTGAAACTACGTTAACCAGTACGGGTTGGGTTAATATGCAAATAAGGGATTGAAACTTGTCACATCACCTTGTCTCCTTTCAAAGTGAAATTGCGAATGGTTCAGGTGTCCTGGTGAGGACAAATTAAGCCCTGGTTGAGGGCTTGCAGCCGCCTGAAAAGTTAAATAAAAGTTCATGGTTTCTTTAAGGAGGATATGCAGAAATTCCTCCTCCCTGATGGCCTCTTGACCCTATTTTTAAAAGAGACTCTCTCAGGCTAGCTTGCTCCGTTTTGAAATCTTTTTCACGCTCAAGCGACTGAGCGTGGGCTCAGGCAATCTTACTGATTCCCATTTAGCATGTCCAATTAAGATTGCTTTATAGAGTGGATTTACATGCCTTCGGGGTTACAGTGTTGGGCAGGGAAAACATTCCCTAGTCAGATACAAAGTCCATCCCCATAATACAGTTAGATTTAAAAGTTGCAAACATTTCACAGGAAGCCC
>NW_027527456.1:349564-350710 GCF_008692635.1 Crocuta crocuta | reverse complement strand
CTTATGTAGGGGAAGAAAAGTTTTCTCTTCTTCCTTTCTCGCTTCTTTGGCTGGTCCAAGAGTTATATTAATATAAGATCAAGATGAGAAAAACATAAGCTTAATCACATGTATATCTCCTATATGCCTGGGAGACACCCAGGAAAACGAATTCCCAAAAGGTAATTCTCCCCAAAAGGTCAAAGCCATCACCTTAATGCCACCTTCAGCTAAAGACAAAGAAGCAAAGCACAGTAAACAGGGTAGGTTCTTCTGCAGACTTAACTCCGTCTTCTCCATAGATCAGAGTTTCTAGGGAGAGCAAGGAAGAGGCTTTTATAAATGCAGATTTCCCTTATACATGTAAATGTCTCATACCAAATGGTAACTTCTCAGTTTTCAGAGCTTCACCTGTGTCTGCTGCTTCTTGAAAATAAACGGCTTAAAATAACTCCCCTGCCAACGAAGAACATTTTTTGGGTGGCAAAGTGTGCTCCCCGTAACTTACATGTCTAACTGTAGGCTCCATTAAGATTTTCATCAACAGGTTTCCATCATGGGGCTCCTATATCAAGGAGTCCTGGAAACTTCTCCCTGACCATTTTACCTACTCTGCTGCGATGGGCTTTTGGGTCCTCAGTGAGGGATCGAGCCAAGGGACTATGGCCCTTTTGTCGATTTTTAAAAATTATTTTATTTTTAAGTGCTTATTTATTTTTGAGAGAGAGAGAGAACGCATGCATGAGAGAGAGAGTGGGGGAGGGACAGAGAGAGAGAGGGAGACACAGAATCGGAAGCAGGCTCCAGGCTCTGCACTGACAGCACAGAGCCCCACTCGGGACTTGACCTCAGGAGCCGTGAGATCGCGATCTGAGCCCAAGTCGGACACTTAACCGAAAGAGCCACCCAGGCGCTTCTCTAAGATTTTATTTTTAAGTCATCTCTGCACCCAACGCAGGGCTAGAACTCGCAGATCAAGAGTCGCGGGCTCCACTAACTGAATCAGCCAGGCGCCCCCCTCTTTTGTCAATTTTTTACTTGATTAATCTGCCTAACCATTGTCCCATGGAATTGCTGGTCCTTTCTTACAGTAATCTCCACCTCTTGACTTTTAAAATTGCTTTAAACTGATGCAAATAAAGCAGAATTGTTTGGGGCTCTTTAATA
>NW_027527456.1:346079-349448 GCF_008692635.1 Crocuta crocuta | reverse complement strand
CTTGGGACACCCACAGGGGAGTCCCTGTGGCCCACCCAACCTTTGGTAGTGCTGTAATAAAACCTTTGTTTTATTCCCATCAATGTCTGTTTTATTCATTCCATTTGGTTAATAATCATCAAAACAGTTCTATCCTGATGGGATGGGAGTCCTGTGACTCTCGCCTTTCCATTTCTTCTTTTGGTTTTGTTTTTTTTTTTTCTCCTATAATATTTGCTGTATTCACCTGACTTCTAAATAACTGTCACAAAACTTTCCATCCGGTCGGGAAGAGTCCTCAGATTTTCCCCCTCAGCGTCTCCCCATTTACTTGTTAATTAACCTAATGCTCCTATTAGCATCTTTAAGGTCCAGGAGGGGAAGTTGAGACTGCAAATTCGCTAATGCTTCCGGAGCTGTTTTTCAGCTTTGCAACAATAAGCTTGTATGGGGTAGCCAGTGAGGGGCCCATTTGAATCACAGCATTTCCCTTGACGTGGGTAGTGAGTTGTGAGTCCCGTATCAACCCAAACGTGCTTTTCTACTCTGCGACACTCAAAAACCCAAGACCCAGCTCCTAAGAAAGTTATTTGCATAATCCATTTTGGTAAAGGCTCCTCGGGAAACTGAGGATACAGATATACAAAATGAAACAACTCCTTCGCGCTGATATCCCCCACCCCGCAATTTCAATAGTTTCTTAGCTTTGCCCTCCCCCCACCTTGATTTTTACCTTTGGGGGGGCCCGCTTTGAGGCTAGTAGCTGAGGCTCAGACTCACTGAAATCTGAGCTTGGACTAGCATCAAAGTCTGACTCAGTGTTCTCTTTTTGCTTTTTTGTTGTTGTTGTTTAGCTATTGTAGATTACAATTACCAAAGGAGTGACTATTTTTCCTTTTTCTTAATCGCTTGCTTGTTAGTTTCTCATTGCTCCCTTCTGCATTCAGTGAACAACTGCTTGCGAGTTGGATCCATTTCTAAATTTCGTTGGTAATTTTTATCTTTAGTAACTGCACAGCACAGCTGCTCCTCCGAACCTTAGGTGACCACGTGGCCACTGAGGAATCAAAGGTTCCTCATCCCCCGCCCGTTCATCCTTCTCTTTCCAAACCACTTGTTTCCAGGAGCCAGGGCCATTCTTAGCAAATCCCACTTGTCTGACACCAACTATGTTGGGTTCCTGGACCCAATTCCAATGTGTGTGTGTTGGGGGGCGGGGGGAGCAGGGAGAAGGGATTCTGATACAACCCTGAGCAATTCTGATCCTATTTACCCAGAGATAACGCCGGATTCTACAGATTAAGGGTTCAGTCCTATAAGACTCCCCCCTCCCCCCCACTTCAGATGGCGGTCACAAGCTCAAGTTACTGGTACTTCTGACCAGCTGGCTATAAACCAGAGGTTCCCATGACCCGTCCTAAGGCTCAATCAATTTGCTAGCTCACATAACTCACATAATTAGCAGCTCACATAATTCAGAGGGACATTTTACTTACTAGATTACTGGTGTTAAAAGGAAAACCACTGGCCCAAAGTTAAATCACTTAGGGTTAAGGCCCCGAGTCAGGAAACCAAGACTTAATACCTAACCTAACTGCAGTTTCAACCCCCTGGTAAAGTCACCTTTAACCAGTCAACATGGGAATTTCCTGGGCAGCACTAGGAAATGTACTGATAGACCCCTTCCGTTCCCCTTAGCCAGGGTGACCTTGCCTAAAACAACAGATTCGTTGCTAAGGAGTTCCTTTGTCCTCCTCCCTCTCTACCTTTAAAAACTTTTTCCTTTCTGTAGCCCTTTGGAGCTCCCCTCTTCTGGGTAGACAGGATGCTGCTCAATTAATGAATCAATTCATAAAGCCCATTGGCTCTTTAAAATGTACTCGATTGAACAAAAGGAAATACAATGTANCTCATGCTCTGTTTCTCTCTGTCTCAATAATAAATAAACAGAACAAATTTTAAAATTTATTTATTTATTGAGAGAGAGAGGGAGAGCGAGCGAGCACAAATGAGCACGAGCAGGGGAGAGGCAGAGAGAGAGAATCCCAAGCAGGCTCTGCTCTGTCAGCGCGGAGCCTTAGGCCCGGCTCGGACTCACAAACTGTGAGATCATGACCTGAGCCAATATCAAGAGTCGGATGCTTAACCAACTGAGCCACCCAGGTGGCCCTGTTTTTATTGTTTTTAAATTTTTGTTATTTAACACCCGTTTATTACAGCCAGACGGTAGAGAGGAGCAGGGCAAATTATGGGGGAAGGGGCAGAGTGTCCATGCCCTCTCCAGGGGTACCGTTCTTCTGGAATCTCCATGTGCTCACCAGCCTGGAAGCTTTTTACTTCGTCTTCTTAGCTGAAGGATAGTTTCACCAGATATAGAATTGATAGTTGACAATTCTCTTCTCTCAGCACTTTGAAAAATGTTATGCCTCTTCCTTCTGGTCTCTACGTGAGAACTATACTGTCGTTTTTATCGGGAAATTGTTTTTCATTACCAAAAAATGGGGATATAACTGACATATAACTCGGTGTGGGTTCAAGGGGTATAAATGTGTTGATCTGATACATTTTTATATTGCTGTATGATTACCGCCGTAGCATTAGCTAATACCTTCATTTTGTCACATAGTTACCATTCGTTTTTTGTGGTGGGAACATTTAAGATCTACTTTTTTAGCAATATCAAGAATATGATATAGTATCATTATCTATATTCATTATGCTCCGCCTTAGAGCTCCAGAGCATATTTATCTACTAGTTGCAAGTTTGTGCCCTAAACAACATCTCCCCAATTCCCTCACCCAATCTGCTGTCATTTATTTATTTGTTTATTTAAAGAAATTTTAATTTTGTTATTGTTTTATTTATTTCTGAGAGAGAGAGAGAGAGAGACAGTGTGNGAGAGAGACAGAGCATGAGCAGGGGAAGGGCAGAGAGAAAGGGAGATACAGAATCCGAGGCAGGAGAGGCAGGCTCCAGGCTCTGAGCTGTCAGCAAAGAGCCCGATGTAGGGCTTGAACCCACAAACCATGTGATCATGACCTGAATTCCAGTTGGACACTTAACTGACTGAGCCACCCAGGTGCCCCTGTTTATTTATAAGTAGGCTCTGTGCCCAGCATGGAGCCCAGTGCATGACTTGAACTCATGACCCTGTGATCAAGACCTGCGCTGCGACCCAGAGGTGGATGCTTAACCATCTGAGCCACCCAGGCACCCCCAGTCTGCTGTCATTTAAATTGGTGTTCCACTAGAGGCAATGCTTTGTCTCTGGTTGTTTTCAAGATATTTTCATTGTCTGTAGTGTTCAAAAGTTTAATTATGATATATCTTGACATGAAATTTTTTGGGGTTTATCCTGTTAAGATTGCCTCAGGTTCTTTGATCTGTAC
>NW_027527456.1:342874-346044 GCF_008692635.1 Crocuta crocuta | reverse complement strand
TCGTGGATCTGTACGTTTGTGTCTTTTTCCAAATTTGAAACATTCCATTGCTTCATATACTCCTTTGGGGGCGCCTGGCTGGCTCAGTTGCAAGAGTGTGTGACTCTTGATCTTGGGGTTGTGAGTTCGGGCCCCACGTTGGGTGCAGAGATTACTTAAAAATAAAATCTTCAAACAGACAGACAAACAAACACCCAAATACTATTTTGGCCTCACTGTCTTTCTCTCATCCTTCTGGGACTTCCATGATATGAATGCTAGGTTTTTGGTTATTGTCTCGCAGTTCAATATTTTCAGTCAGTTTTCTCTCTGTTGTTCAGATTGGGTTGATTCTATCAATCAGCTTTGAAATGTATTGATTCTATCTTCCGCCACCTCCACTCCACTCTTCAGGCTATGAAAATAGAACAAGAGATCCCAGATAGATTCGTTTGTGCTAAACCCACATCACCAAATGGAGACTTAATACCTAACCTACTCGTAGTTTCAGTCTTCCCTGGGATGTAATCTAACACAGTCAGTCTGGAATTTCCTGGTCAGCACTAGTGAGGTAATTGCTCATAGACACCCCCAAAGGAAGGTGACCTTGCCTGAAACAATTCGCTCTCTAGTAACTTCCTCGTCCTGCCTCCTTCTACCTATAAGAATCTTCTAGTTTGTACAGCTCCTTGGGGCTCCTTTGTATTTGCTGGGGGGTGCTGCTAGATTCGGGAATCATTGAATAAAGCCAATTAGAGCTTTACATTTACTCAGTTGGAATTTGTTTTTTGAAAAGCCCATCCAGTGAGTTTTTCATCTCTTTCATTACATTTTTCAGTTCTGTAATTCCCATTGGGTGTTTAAAAAACAGCTTCTGTTTCTTCGCTGAGGTTTTTACTGTTTCTCATTTGTTCCAAGGGAATTTGTGGAATTTACAATTGATTGTTGCAACATTTGATGATGGCTGCTCTAAAGTCTTTGTCAGATAATCTGAACATCTGAGTCTTCTCGGTGCTGGCGTCACTTGATTGCCTTTCTTCATTTGTGATTTTCTTGGCTCTTGGAATGATGGATAATTTTCTATTGTATCTTCGGCATTTGTCTGTGATGCTAGGAGATTCGGGGTCCTATTAAAATCTTTTATTTCAGCGGCCTGTTACCCGGTTTGCGTTTAGCATGAAGGTTTTGACCTAGATGTTGTGCTATCGTTCCAATGGAAGTTTATTTTTCTTTCTTTCTTTTTAAGTTTATTTATTTATTTTGAGAGAGAGAGAGGGAGCACAAATGGGAGGAGGGCAGAAGGAGAGCGAGAGCGAGAGAGACAGAGAGAGAGAGGGAGAACCCCAAGCAGGTTCCACACTGTCAGCACAGAGCCCGACGTGGGGCTCGAACTCATGACTCGGGAGATCGTGACCTGAGCCAAAGCAGGACACTTAACTGACTGAGCCACCCTGGTGGCTGGAAGTTTATTTTTCAATAAAATTGTGGTGTTATTTTCACCTGGTTGGTCAATCTGGTGTCTCTGGGGCTCCCATTTATCTCTGTTGGTTCTGCCTGAGGGGGTGGAAAAGACTTCTACAAGCCAGACCTCTGGGTATCCCCGGTGGCAGAGGGATGTGATGGGCTCCCGTGACCACTGCCTCATGGCTGCCCAGGTGTCTCTTTGCAGGGAAAAGGAATCTCGTAGGCCTGGGTCCTCCTGCCTGCACCACTATCTCTGGTCACGTGACAGGTTTTCCAAGTCCGGCTGCCCGGTTCGTTTCTTCCCGCTGACTTCACCCACTTGCCTTGGGCCTCCCATTGGGAGAAGAAAATGTCAGGGCTGGGGGGGCCTTCAAGGTAAAAGAAGTTTTCCTCTTGCTGTGGCTGCATCCCTCCTTACAGCTTCACCCTGCCTGTGGCGGTGCTGGTGGGAGAAGGTGGGCTCAGGCCCAGGAGAGAAAGAGCGAGCCTCTCTCTTATAAGCAGGCTCCCGATCCATCCCCTTGCGGTTACCGGGCTTGCCTCGCGTGGTCAGAGGGACTTCCATTTGATCCAGGGGAGAAATGAACCTGCTTAAGCTGCCTCAGGTTGCTAGGTTGGGTGTCAGCGAATGCTGGGCCCAGGTTGCCTTCTGCTGGGTGGGGGGTGAGATGGGAAACAAAGGCAAAAGAAAAACTTAAATTGCCTTACTACTTACAGCCCATTGACAAGTCCTTGAAACAGGCGGAATGACCTTCTTCTGGGGGCACCTGGGTGGCTCAGTCAGTGAAGCATCTGACTCTTGATTTCGGCTCAGCTCGTGAGTTCGAGCCCCGCATCAGCCTCTGCGCTCACAGTATGGAGCCTGCTTGGGATTCTCTCTCTCCCTCTCTCTCTCTGCCCCTTCCCTCTCTATCTCTCTCTCTCTCCACTAAATGAATAAATAAAACTTAAAAAAGAAAGGATGACCTTCCTCTGTACCTCAGCTGCCTCGAGGTTGACACTTTGCTAAGAGCAAAAGGCAATCTTAGCCCCATCCGCCAGGATCCTGTGAGTCTACTTTAAACAGAGAAATTCCTTTGGAAATTTGCTTTATCTCTATTCCCCCAAGATGTATATTGGCAATCATACTCCAAGCATATGGCTCACTGATTAACATCTGAAGGGTCTCATGACTGAGGTTTTACTAAACATTAATAAATGACCTTTCCTAACAAGAGATGGTGCCCTCCAGGCTTTGGAAACCTTGTTTCCAAAATACCTTGGAGGCGTGTGCCGTCCCTAACCCCCACCCAACTTGAAAGTATATAATTGGCCACTCCTCACACCCTAATACAGCTCTTTCTGCCCATGGGTTTTGTCCCTGTGTTTTAATAAAAAACTACCCTTTAAAAAAAAAAAAGTTTTCTTTACTTTGAGAGAGAGTGAGCACGAGCAGGGTAGGAGCAGAGAGGAGAGACAGAATCCCAAGCAGGCTCTGTGACATGAGCACACAGTCCAATGCGGGGCTCGAACTCACGAACTGTGAGATTGTGACCTGAGCCACGATCAAGAGTCAGACACTTAACTGACTGTGCCACCCAGGCACCCCAATAAAACCACCTTTTTGCACCAAAGACGCCTCAAGAATTCTTTCTTGGCCGTCGGTTCTGAACCCCAACATTTCTACATGGGGGGGATATAAGATGCCCTTCAGTTGTGCTGTACTTCCAGTCCTAGGATACCAACTG
>NW_027527456.1:332037-342693 GCF_008692635.1 Crocuta crocuta | reverse complement strand
CCCGCGTCGGGCTCTGTGCTGACTGCCAGCTCAGAGCCTGGAGCCTGTTTCGGAGTCTGTGACTCCCTCTCTCTCTGACCCTCCCCTGCTCACGCTCTCTCTCTCTCTCTCCTAGAAATAAAAAAAATTAAAAAAAATATTTAAAAAAAAGTATTTATTTCTCTTTGGGAGAGTGTGAGTGAGGGAGGGCCAGAAAGAGGGCGATAGAGGATCCGAAGCAGGCTCTGCCCTGACAGCCTAACAGCCACGAGCCCAATGCAGGACTTGAACTCCCAAACCGCGAGCTCATGACCTGAGCTGAAGTAGGACACTCAACCGACTGAACCACACAGGTGCCCCTGGAAAATTCTATTTTTTAACCATCAGCACCTCTCAGGTCTGAACTCAAACCCAAACTTCTGTTAACTCTTCCACCAGTAGTGCTACTTTATTCTGTCCTTGAACGTGGGCGTCTGTCAACAATTCATCACCAGTCCCTACCTTTTACAGATCTTCAACCCTGGTCTCTGTGAGCTCTTCTACCATCCATATCTACGTGGTCTACAACTCAAAACCATGCCTGTTTAACTTGACCACCATCAGTGGCATATTGTCTAGAATTGTGCCACTTGACACGGCAGACACTAGCCACATGTGGTTATTCAGCACTTGAAATGAGGCTAGTGAGACTGAGAATTGAATTTTAAATTATATTCATTTTTATCAACTAAACATTTGAAATGGGCACTCAATTCAGTCATTGGAAAACTTTTATTTTTTTAAGATTTTTTAACGTTTATTCATTCTTGAGAGACAGAGCATGCGCAAAGGAGGAGCAGAGAGAGAGAGAGAGAGAGAGAGAGAGAGAGAGAGAGAGAGGGAGACACAGGATCCGAAACAGGCTGCAAGCTCCGAGCTGTCAGACAGAGCCCGACGCGGGGCTCAAACTCACAAACCACATGATCATGACCTGAGCCAAAGTCGGAAGATTAACCGTCTGAGCCACCCAGGTGCCCTAGCTATTAGAAAACTTTTACCAAATGTTTGGACCAATCTGTGAATATTAACCTTTGTTTTCAAATGTAAATTTTACGAAATCTAAACACACATCAGATGTTTCTGGTGAAAATGTAGTCTTCTGTGACATGTTGTGTGTGGGTGCATCTGATTTCTCAGACTTATTACAACCAAAAGAATGCCAAATATCCCATTAGTGATTTTAAAAATTGACTATAAGTTGAATTGATAATGTTTCGGATTTGTAGTTTAAATAAAACTCATCATTACATTTCATTTGTTTCTTTTTCTTTTTAACGTGTCACCTGTCTGCAGCCCCTCATGCTACGTTTCCTCCTCCTCTTCCACTTGGGTTGGACGTTGACACTGCTGTTTTGCACCGAAGTCGTTTAGATTCTCCAGGCGAGAGTGAGAGGCTTCATTCTTAGTGATGTGATTTGGAACAGCAAAGTTATTTCTGCATAGTAACAGGGATGTTCACATTTCATTGGCCACGGAAACTAAACCCTGCCTCCCACACAGAGCCATTGGCCAGCCGGGCCCTCTGTCCAAAGCAACCTCAGGCCTTGTCCCCACCCACTTCCACTTCCTTCACACAGCATCATCTACCTATACCCCCTCAGACTATGCCCTGCCCCCTCCCTGCATTGGACAATGGAGACTTCTGCTGATTTACAGACCTACTAGCCTCATTTGAGCGGGGAGGCCAAAGCCTGATTCTTAGGCTCAGCCATTCGTTAACTGCGCCTTCTGTCTATAGCTTCTCAGGTGCCACTTTGGCTGCCTCATTTCACTTGGCATTGGGGGTTGGTACATAGTAACAGGTTACCATAGGCTGAGGAGGCTAAAGTGCAACTTCTCCTGCAGTCATTGGCTATCTGTCTATAGCTACTCAGGCTAGACCCTGACTCTCCTACTCTGCACATAGCAACAGGGGCTTCTCCCTAGTAACAGGCTTGCTGCTTCATCTCATTGGCCACTAGAAACTAGACCCACCTCTCTTACACTGCCATTGGCCAGCTGTACCATTTATCTACAACCCAAGGACTTGGTCTAGACAGGAGAGCTCAAATTGCAGGCTTCTGTTAACTCTTCCACCACTACTGTTCATCCGGTTGGCACTCGAACTGGTCATTTGTTATCTAACCCACCATTATCAATGACTCCGGTCAAAATCTAAAATCCAGGCTCTTGTTGACATTTCAACCGCCCCTGGACCAATTTCTAACCTTATCTACCATTGTTCTAGACTGATTCAGAGCTCTGATACCTCTTCGGCTATCAATGCTTTTCTGGCATGGTTTAGCATCAGCCTTCAATTAATTATTCCTTAATCAATTCCTCTTTGATCTGGAGCTTCAAACCAGATCTGTTAAATTTCCCACCATCAGTGGATATTGGGACTGACCTCAAACTTGGCCTCTGTGAACCCTTCCAAAATTGATGGCCTTGATAAAGCCTACGTGATAAAGACCACCAAGGTCACATCCATAGTTTGACATTAATGGGTTTATTAACTTGCTGCAGCAAGGGGGACCACACACCATAAGAACCAGAGGATCTCACCTGGGGTGGCCAACTTGTTCCAGTTTGCCTGTGACTTTCCTGTCACAGTGATGATTGTCCCTCGTCCCAGTAAATCCTTCAGTCTTGGGCAAACAGGGATGGTAGATCACCCTAGTCTTGGCAAGCAAAGGAGGAAACGGGATCACTACAGGATTTGGGAGAAGAGCTGAGTTTAGGTAAAATTCAAATGAAGCAGGGTTTTGATTAGCCCCAAGCAAAGCAAGTTGGTATGTAAAAGAGTCAATGTTAAGTCTGGAAGGTGAAGTGAATTCAGGGGCCTTTTTATTTAGAAACACTAAAGTAAAAATAGATGTGACATGTTCACTCCACATGCTCCTTGTTTGAGCCTCTGAGCGTGGGTTAGAAATTGAGGCTGTTCCTCTATGTCAAAGTGACAGGGGATCCTTCAGGCAAGAGTAGGATGTTTTATTCGTATCGATATAATTTCAAACAGCAAAGTTTCTTTTTTTTTAATGNAAGCTCCAGGCTCTGAGCTGTCAGCACAGAGCCGGACGCAGGGCTTGAACCCAAGAACTGTGAGATCATGACCTGAGCTGAAGTCAGATGCTCAATCAAATGAGCCACCCAGGCGCCCCAGAGAAAAAGTTTTCTCAGAAAGGAGGGGTCTAGGATGAGGTACTCACCTCAAAGTGTAAAATTTGAGGGGAATACCAAAAAACTCAGTAATCAAGTTAAATAACATTTTAGTGCAACGTTTTCAAAAGTCAAAATTAATGCAAAAATCCATGATGAACAAAATACCAAAACTTGAAATGCCTGTATTAGTTATCTATTGCTGTATCTAATATCTCATTAGTAGATAATAGATTTTAGTAGATAACCAATTACTCTGAAACGTAGAAACTTAAAACAGACATTTATTATCTCACCGTGAATGTGGGGTTAAGAACTTGGGAGTGGCTTGGCTTAGGGATCCTGTCTTAGGGTCTCTGACTCATGTTATGGTCAAGTTGTTGACTGGGACTATAGTCAACTGAGGCTGGAGGCTGGCTCATTCATATGGCTATAGGTCAGAAGCCTTAGTAGGTGTGCTTGGCAGATGGGCCTCTCCAAAGGCTGCCTGAGTGTTGTTATGACATAGCAGCTGGCTTCTCCCAGAGTGAGTGATATGAGGAATGGAGAGAGGGAGAGAGAGAGAGAGAAAGAGAGAGAGAGAGAGAGAGAGAACAAGATGGAAGCCTCAGTCTTTTATAATCTAATCTCTGAAGTGACAAACCATTACTTCTGACCTTGAACCCTGGGCCTCCATTAACTATTTCACGTCTATATCTTAGAAAAGTATGAAATTTTCAACATCACCAATCTCCCTGGTTTCATCTAAAAACATCTGTTAATGATTTTGCCAGAAATCACCATCTTGTTTTACAGGCCATAAGCCCAGTCTTGTAAGCAGCCTTCCGCCATGAATGAACATTTACTTTCAATGGTCCTCAGGTCCAGTTCTTGAACTTGGGCCTCTGTTATTCTTCAAACAACATTTCCCCTCTGGTTTGAACTGGAACCTAGGCCTCTGCAACATATGTCTGTTTTGGAAGTCTAATCAAAAGGACATTGATGGTAGAGAAGTTAACCATGGTCCAACAGTTGAGACATGGATCCGAGAGGCATTGATAGTGGAAAATTCACATATGCCTGTTCTCTCAGTCTATAAAAAAAGGACATTTATGATAAAAGAGCCTCTTGGATTCATGGTCAAAATACAGGGACACAGATGATGACATCATTAGTAGAGGACATGAATTTAGATCAGAAGAGTGCAACATAGGTGTTGGGAGAGCTGAGAAAGGCCCAGGTTTGAGATCAGCCCAGGAGGCGTTGATGGTGGAAGTTAGCAGAATCTAGGATTTGAGATGTTGGCTAAAAGTCATGACGATAATAAGTTTTGGAAATTTCTTTAGAAGTGTGTGTTACAGCAGTGTTCTCACATTTGCCACTCTGGTTCTAGTGCATTCACAAATACTGAGAGGCTGACACTCTAACTCTCCAGGTTATTACTCTGAGGCCCAGAGAAGGGGGTCTGAATGTCCTTAGGGCACCCAGCAATCCATGCCCAAGCTAACCAGGGCCTACCTGCTGTGTTTGAAAGGAAAGGAGTTCAGAGGTAAAGAACCCCTAGAATCCTCTCTTCTCTCCCAAGAATAAGTAGTAACTCCTAAATTCCCATATAAGAGAGGCTAAGCGGCTGCAACCTGGTTGACAGGAGGAGTTGGAAGCGTGTTTTGGAGATGTAGTTTCAGCGAAAGTAAGCTTATAACGTTTTCTAAATATTTTTCTATTAACAATTTGCTTAAAAATAATAGTTGTCCATATCAAAGGCTATTATTATTATTATTATTACTATTATTTATCTCTAGCTACTATCATTGTAGTGGGGTAATGGAGGTAATGGAGACTGAAGGAGATTCTACTTCCTTCTATACCAATTGCAGCACATCAAAATGCACCACCATGACTCTCCCCACTCTTCTCCAGTGGTATTGCCCGGGAGGGATCAACAATAACCTGAGTTTCCCCCCTCTTCCCAGTGGTATCTCCAAGGAGAGGACTGTACCACCCCGACTCCTTCCCTTTCTCGCCCAGTGGTATCTGCCACGAGGGGGACTGTAACATTCTAATTTCTCCTTTCCTCTGAGTGACGTCTTCCAGGGGGAAACTAATATCTTGACTTTTACCCCTCTCCTCAGTGGTGTCTTCCTTGAAGATTAGGACACATCTGCCCTGCCCCGCACCTCTGCTTCTGTAACTTTTGCACAGACCTATAGAACCCAGTTCCAAAGACCAGCTCCTCCTGGAGGCTTGCCTTCAGAAGGTTTTTACCCTTGAACAAAGTCCCCCGCCCCCGCCTTCGTGGAACAGCCCGCTGTACGGAATGGGCGCTAAGATGGCGGCCCCCACAGAGGAACGCCTGGGCGCAGCCATATTCCTCGCCCGACGGCGCCACTCATGGACAAAGTCTCTGCCGATCCCTAACTGCACCTTGCTCAGATTGAGTAGAGCGCAGAATCACAGCCCTTACGATCGTGTGCGAGAACAACAACCCAGAAGGGGCACGGTCAGGGGTGAGGACAGGAAACGGAAGTGGCCCTCAGAGGACGTTTAAGTCCTTTTGGCGCGCGACGCTAAAGCGAGTGCACGAGGTTTTGTGGCGTGACAGTCATCAGTGATTTTGAGGTGATGGCTTTGTTGGCTTTCGGGAATGACGAATTGCCAGTTTGTGAGGTCCATTGGTGAAGAGTTAAAGAATCTGGTGAATGGGAATCTGTGCAGGTCAGGGATGGTGGATTCTGGGAGGTGGTCAGGTTTTTAGGTATCTTGCTGCGTCTCGTAGTCAAGTCTTAATAGAGTGTGTGTTTAGGTTTTTCCTTATCAGTCTCCCCAGAGATTTGCTAATCTTATTAGTCTCTACAAAGAACCAACCTTTGGCCTCCTTCATCCTCTCTGATGTGCCTTTATTAATAGAGTAATTTCTGCTCTTATCTGTACATTTTCTCTTTAACTTTTTAAATTGGGATGTTAGTTCATTAATGTTCAGCCTTTCTTCATTGTTAAAACCCATTTAGAACATGAATTTCTCTTTAAGAATCTCTTTAGCTGCATTCCACGAATTTTGTATACACCATCTTACTGTTATTGAGTTTTGTGTTTCTTTGTCACTTATTCTTTACATTACTTTATTATAAGGCTTTGGGGAAGGTTGACATTTGTATTACATCTTCTTATCCAAGGATATGGTATATCTGTGTGACTATTTTATATTTGTCAATTTTTTTTAATCGTACACATCCAACTCCTTACGTGTATTTTGTGTATTTCTTGCTGTCATTATTAATGGGTTTTTGTTTCCCTGTTTTCATTTATTTGATTGTTGCCATTATAGAGGAAAAATTATTTGCTCTTATAATTTTATCTGAAATCCAGCCCCTTACCAAATTGCCCTGTGAATGCTAGTAGTGTCTCTTCAGTTTTCTTTGTATAAAACCATATCATTGGCAAGGAAAGCCACATTTCTATTAACTTCCAACACTTATTCTCATTGTTTCATCTCTCATAGAGCAAGCAAAACATCTGAGTTGTTTGTAATAGCTTCATCATTTTACTTTTTAGCATAATATTTCAGGGCTATGTTTTGTAAATGATTTTTGTGATATTTAAGGGATTTACTTCTTCCCTAATTTTAGTTGGAGTTTTATTAGTAATGTCTGCAGAAATGTGTCAGATGCTTTTCTGGTGTAATTTAATAGCAGCGTCCCCCCATGTATTGATTAATAAATAATATTAATGTTAAATCATCTTCTGAAAAGAAGAGGTGAAGAGCTTCCTGTAGAAGAATTGAAGAGGGGTTTTCACCCTAAAAATGACAAGATAACTAAAGAGGGCAGAAGAGGTACCTTTCATTTGGGTTTCCAGATTTCCTGCCTCTACGGTCACCTACTAGGTCCCCGTGGACAGGTCCTTCCTCTGTCCACCTCATAGGGTTTACCCCCAATTCTGCCCTCCCCACAAACCCTGATCTACCTTACCTTGAACTTGGAATTCAGGAGTAGGCTGGCTAGGTAAGATGTGAAGGTCCCTGTGGAGCCACCTCAGAATAAAAGGACTCTGAGGTCATTAGTGTGACTTCAGGCATCATGATTGTTTTCCTAATCCACCCTAACACTCGGAGTGGGGGTTGTTGAATTTTGTGGTGTATATGTAGAATGACGCTGATGACATGGATACTGTCCTTTTAGGATTTCTTGGTGTCCCTGTGGAGCCGTTGAGCTTTCTCCTTACTGGAGGCTGTGGGATCTTCCATTCATTCTGACCGCAGCCCACATACAGACTCCCCTCCAGCTTTGGAAGGTGGGCTGAGACCCAGGGTGGACATGCCAGCTAATGGGAAATCACCCCAGAGGTTCCCTGCCCCGGTGCCAGGACAGCCTGGCAGATCATTTGAGGTAAGGAGGAGGAGCCTACTTAACACGTTTTTTTCTTTTAGTTTTTAAGATAAGTTTTAATTTTGAGATAATTGTAGATTCAAATGCAGCGTACCATTTACCCACTTTTCTCCAATGGGAACATCATGCAAAACCTTGGTACAGTATCACAACAAGGCTGTTGACATATGGAACATTTCCATCACCATAAGGACCCCTCATCTTGCCTTTAAAAATTTTTTTTAATGTTTATTTATTTTTTGAGACAGAGAGAGACTGAGGGCAAGTGGGGCAGGGACAGAGCATGAGGGAGACACAGAATTGGAAGCAGGCTCCAGGCTCCGAGCTGTCAGCACAGAGCCTGACGTGGGGCTCGAACTCGTGAACTACGAGATCATGACCTGAGCCGGAGTCGGGCGCTTCACCGACTGAGCCACCCAAGTGCCCCTCATCTTGCCTTTTAATAGCCACAGCCAGTTCCTCCTCCCCCGCTCCCTCCCTAACCCCTGGCTGTCACTAATCTGTGCTCTCATTCTATAGTTTTGTCATATCAAACATAACATATGAATGGAATAAATACAGTATGTAACCTTTTGGGACTGGATTTTACTCAGCATAATTCTCTGGGGATTCATGCAGATTGTTGCGTCTATGAATAGCGTGTTCTTTTTTACTGCCGAGCAGTATTCCATGGTATAAATGAGCTACAGTTCGCTTAACCAACCTCTAGTTGAAGGAAATCTGGGTTGTTTCCAGTTTGGGGCTCTTAGGAATAAAGATGCTATGATTGTTTGTGTAAGGATTTTGTGTGAGATGAATGCCAATTGCTGGATTGTACGCTAAGTGCATTCAAACAATTAATTGACTTAATTTCTGTAGTACAGTTTTAGGTTTGCAGAATTATTGGGAAGAGAGTACATATTGTTCCATTACCACTCTGTACCCCTCTACAGTTCCCCGTTATTTTATTTTTGAGAGACAGCGCGCACGAAGGGGAGGTGCAGAGAGAAAAAGAGGGAGACAGAGAACCCCCAGCAGGCCCCGTGCTGTCAGCGTAGAACCCAGTGTGGGGCTCAGTCTCACGAACCATGAGATCATGACCTGAGCTGATATCAAGATCACGACCTGAGCCGAAATCAAGAGGCAGACCCGTGTCAGACACTTAACCAACTGAGCCACCCAGGCAACCTGCCCTGTTATTAATATTTTGTATTAGTGTAGGGCATTTGTTACATTTAACCACTATTGATACTGTAGAATTAATTATAGTCTACAGTTGACTGGAAGATTCATTGTGTCGCATATTCTGCAGGTTTTGACAAATGCGTAATGGCCCACGTCCACCGTTAAAGGTTCATACAGAACAGTTTCATTTGTGCTTCAGCTACTCGTCCATTCTCTCTCGATGCTTGAACCTCTGGCNGCAGCCCGATGCGGGGCTCAGACTCATGGACCGTGAGATCATGACCTGAGCCGAAGTTGGATGCTTAACCGAATGAGCCACCTATTTTAGAGAGAGACAGAGAGTGAGCAAATGAGAGCGTGTGTGCACAAGCTGGGGAGAGGCAGAGGGAGAGGGAGAAAGAATCTTAAGCAGGCTCCACGCTCTGTGCGGAGCCCAACGCTGTGGTCTATCCCAAGAGCCTGGGATCATGACCTGAGCCGAAATCAAGAGTCAGATGCTCAACCGACTGAGCCACCCAGGCGCCCCTGTATGCAGGTTTTTGTGTCGACATACGTTTTCAGTTCACTTGGGTAAATAACCAGGAGTCCAATGATAGGTCATATGGTAAGACTGGCTTGGTGAGAAACTGCCAAGCTGTCTTCCCAGTTTCTTCACCAGTTTGCATTCTCACCAGCAATGAATGAGAGCATTCCTGTTGCTCCACATCCTCATCAGCATTTGGTATTGTTGGGTTTTTGGAGTTTAACCGTTCTAGTAGGTGTGTGATTGTGTTTTGCAATTCCCTAATGAAAAATGATGTTGGACATAGTTGTACATGCTTATTTGCCATCTGTGTATCTTCTTTTTAAGTATCTATTCAGATCTTGTCCAATTTTTTTAAGTATTTTTAAAAATATTTTTATTTATTTCTAGGAGAGAGAGAGAGACAGCGTGAGCAGGGGAGGGTCAGAGAGAGAGGGAGTCACAGACTGAAACAGGCTCCAAGCTCTGAGCTGGCAGTCAGCACAGAGCCCGACGCGGGGCTCGAACCCACGAACAGCGAGATCATGACCTAAGCGAAAGTCGGACGCTTAACCAACTAAGCCACCCAGGCGCCCCGATCTTGTCCATTTTTTAATCGGGTTGTTTGTTTTCTTACTGTTGAGTTTTAAGAGTTGTTTGTATATTTTAAATACAAGTCCTTTATCAGATAAGTTCTGCAAATACTTTCTCTCATTCTTTGGCTTGTCTCTTTGTTTTCTTAATGGTGTCTTTTTTTGTTAAAAAAAAAAGTTTATTTATTTTGAGAGAGAGAGAGATGGGGATGGGCTGAGAGAGACCGAGAGGGAGAATCTCAAGCAGGTTCCTGCACTGTCAGCATGGAGTCTGACGTGGGGCTTGATCTCACGAACCAGGAGATCATGACCTGAGCTGAAATCAAGAGTCAGATGCTTAACCCACTGAGCCCTCCAGGCGCCCCACGGTGTCTTTCATAGAATAGAATTTTAAAATTTTAATAAAGTCCAACTGGTCATTTTTCCTTTTATGAATCATACTTTTGGTGTTGTATTTTAAAACATCTCCAGGGGTCGCCTGGGTGGCTCAGGTGGTCAAGTGTCCGACTTTGGCTCAGGTCATGATCTCATGGTTTGTGAGTTCCAGCCCTGCGTGGGGCTCTGTGCTGACAGCTCAGGGCCTGGAGTCTGTTTCAGATTCTGTCTCCGGCTCTTTCTGCCCCTCCCCTACTTGTGCTCTGTCTCTCTGTCTCTAAAATAAAGAAACATTAAGAAAAAAATTAAAAAAAACAAACACATCTCCTGCCCCAAGTCACTTAGATTTTCCCTTATCTTGTAGAAGTTTTATAGTTTTACATTTTGCAAAAATAAGACCTATTTCATTTTTCTTTTTTTTTTAAGTTTATTTATTTATGAGAGAGAGAGAGAGAGACAAGAGAGACAGCATCAGTGGGGGAGGGGCAGAGAGAGAGGGAAA
>NW_027527456.1:330836-331904 GCF_008692635.1 Crocuta crocuta | reverse complement strand
GGGATATAAATATATAAATTATATATATATATTTGAATTAGTGTTTTGTTTTGTTTTTTTATTTGAAGTTTGTATTTAAATTCTAGTTAGCTAACATACATGCTGAAATTGGTTTCAGGTGTAGAGCTTAGTTATTCACCACTTACATACAACACCCAGTGCTCAACATAACAAGTGCCCTCCTTAGTACCCATCACCCATTTAGCCCATCCCCCCGCCCACCTCCCTCCATCCATCCTGTTTGTTACCTACAGTTAAGAGTCTCTTATAGTTGGGTAAGTGACTGACTTCGGCTCAGGTCATTATCTTACATTCGGGAGTTCGAACCTGCATCGGGCTGTCTGCTGTCAGCGCAGAGCCTGCTTTGGATCCTCTGTGCCTCTCTCTCTGTGCTCCTCCTCTGCATGTGCTCGCGCTGTCTCTCTCTCTCTCTCTCTCTCTCTCTCTCGCTCTCAAAATAATAAACATTTTTAAAAAAGAATCTCGTATGATTTGCTTTCCTCTCTTTTTCCCCCCCGTCCCCTATGTTCATCTGTTTTGTTTCTTAAATTCCACAGATCAGTGAAATTGTACGGTATTTGTCTTTCTCTGACCGACTTATTTCGCTTCACATAATATACTGTAGCTCCATCTATGTCATTGAAAAAGACAAGATTCATTCTTTTTGAGGCTGAGCAATACTCCATTGTATATTTATACCACATGTTCTCTATCCATTCACCAGTCGGTGGACTCTTGGATGGTCTCCATAGTTTGACTATGTTGTCAACTAGCCAGTTGTTTCCGCACTGTTTTCTCCATTGAATTCCCTTGCTCATTTGTCAAAGATCAGTGGATTATATTTGTGGATCTATTTTCTTTCTATTTGTTCCACTGATAAACTCATCTGTTCTGTCGCCAATACCATGCTCTTTTTTTAATTGGCTTCCATTATATTAATTTCAGGTGTACGACATAATCATTTGATGTTTGTATGTATTGCATGATGGCCACCACAAGAAAGCTAGTTAGTATCCATCACCGTACACAGTTAGAGAATTTTTTTCTTGTGATGAGAGCTTTTAAGAT
>NW_027527456.1:327787-330707 GCF_008692635.1 Crocuta crocuta | reverse complement strand
TAAGCTGTACTCTCATAGCAACTTGTAAATATTCAGTACAGTATAATTACCTCTAGTTACTATGCTGTACGTTACTTCCCATGAGTTATTTATTTTATAACTGAAAGTTTGTACCTCTGACTTCCTTCACCCATTTTGCCCACCTCCTCCTCCCGCATCTGGCGACTGCCCATCTGTGATCTGTACTGTGAGCTTGTTTTTCTTTTAGATCCCACATGTAACTGAGCTCATACAATATTTATCTTTCTCTGTCTGACTTATGTCATGTAGCATAATGCCTTCAAGGTCCATCCATATTCTTGTAAATGGCAAGATTTCCCCTTTGTTTTATGGCTGAATACTATTCCATTGTGTACACACATGCGTACACACCATATTTTTTTTATCCATTCATCTGTTGATGGACAGACACTTCGGTTGTTTCCATATCTTGGCTATTGTAAATAATGCTGCAATGAAATGGGGGTGCAGATATTTTGTTAGTGGTTTTTTTCGCCTTTGGATAAATATTCAGAAGTGGAATTGCTGGATGATATGATAGTTCTGTATTTAATTTTTTGAGGAACCTCCATACTGGTTTTTTTTTTAAATATTTTTTATTTATTTCTAGGAGAGAGAGAGAGACAGCGTGAGCAAGGGAGGGTCAGAGAGAGAGGGAGATACAGACTCTGAAATAGGCTCCAGGCTCTGAGCTGGCAGTCAGCACAGAGCCCGACGCGGGGCTCGAACCCACGAACCGCGAGATCATGACCTAAGCGAAAGTCGGACGCCCAACCGACTAAGCCACCCAGGCGCCCCCCTCCATACTGTTTTCTATAGTGGCTGCACCAGTTTATATTCCTACCAATGGTACGCAAGGATTCCCTTTTCATCACATCCTCACTAACGTTTGTTATCTCTTGCCTTTTTGATACTGGCTAGCCATTCTAACAGGTGTGAGGTGATATCTCATTGTGACTTTGATTTGCATTTCTCCTATGATTAGTGATTTTTTTTTATAGACACATTTTATTTTTTTATTTATTTTTTCTTTTTTACAAATAGTTTATTGTCAAATTAGTTTCCACATAACACTCAGTGCTCATCCCCATAAGGGTCCTCCTCTATNGTGAGATAATATCTCATGTGGTTTTGATTTGCATTACTCTGGTGATTATTGATTTTGGGTATCTTTTCATGTACTTGACCCTGTATATGTCTTCTTTGAAAAATGTCTACTCAGGTCCTTTGGTTATTTTTAACTTGGATTATGATTATTATTATTTGGCTATTGAGTTGTATGAGTTCTTCGTATATTTTGGATATTAACTCTTTATCAGATATATGCTTTACAAATATTTTCTGCTGTTCAGTAGTTTGCCTTTTTATTTAGTTGATGATTCCTTTGCCGTGCAGGAGCTTTTTACTTTGATGTAGTTCCCTTTGTTTATTTTTGCTTTTGTTGCCTTTGCTTTTGGTGTCAAATCCGAAAAATCTTTACCATGAGCTTACTGCCTATGTTTTCTTGGAGTTTTATGGTTTCAGGTCTTAGGTTCAAGTCTTTAATCCATTTTGAGTTAATTTTTGTATATGGTGTAAGGTAATGGGCCAGTTTTGTTTTTGTTTTTGTTTTCTGCATGTGGATGTCCCAGTTTTTCCAACACCATTTATTGATGTGACTGTCGTTGGGGCGCCTGGGTGGCTCAGTTGGTTAAGTGCCCAACTTCGGCTCAAGTCATGGTCTCGCTGTTTGTGAGTTCAAGCCCCGCTTTGGGCACTGTCCTGACAGCTAGCTCAGAGCCTGGAGCCTGCTTTAGATTCTGTCTCCCTCTCTCTCTGCCCCTCCCCCACTTGTGCTCTATTTCTCTCTCTCTCAAAAATAAATAAAAACATTAAAAATTAAAAAAAAAAAAGAGACAGTCCTTTTTTCATTGACTATTCTTGGGTCCTTTGTTGTAAATTAATTGGCGATATGTGTATGGGTTTATTTCTGAGCTTTCTATTCTTTTCCATTGATCTATGTGTCTGTTTTTATGCCAGTACCACACTGTTTTGATTGCTATAGCTTTGTATTATAGTTTGAAATCAGAGAGCATGATGACCCCAACCAATGTTGCTCTTTTTTCTTAAGACTACTAGTATGTTGTGGTTATTACAAGTTTTGTACATAGTTTGTCAGATTTACATATAAGTATTTCATTTTTCCAAGTGATTATAAGTGGTTTTATATTTTTTTATTTTGGAGTCCACATTTTTATTGCTAACATAGAAATACAGTTGATTTTTGGGGCACCTGGGTGGCTTAGTCGGTTAAGTGTCCGACTTTCACATAGGTCATGATCTCGCGGTTCGTGGGTTCAAGCCCCGCGTCGGGCTCTGTGCTGACTGCCAGCTCAGAGCCTGGAGCCTGTTTCAGTCTGTGACTCCCTCTCTCTCTGACCCTCCCCTGCTCACACTGTCTCTCTCTCTCTTTCTCCCCTAGAAATAAATAAGACATTAAAAAAAAAAAGAAATACAGTTGATTTTTGTATTTTAGCTTGTGTCCTATGACTTTGATGAAATCAATGATTAGTTCTAGAATTTTATTTTTTGTAGATTTTTTGTGTGGTTAAAAATTTTTTTTTTGAGAAAAAGAGTATGTGTGTGCATGTGGGAGGGGCATAGAGAGAGGGCCAGAGAGAATCGCAAGCACACTCCATGCCCAGTGACTCCATGCCCAGTGGAGCCTGCCTAATACCAGGACTTTCTCACGACTGTGAGATCATGACCTGAGCCAAAATAAAGAGTTGGACACTTTAATGGACTGAGCCACCCAAGAGTCCCAATTTTTTGTGATTTTTCTACATAGACAATCATGTCGTCTGTAAATAAGGACTTTTCTTTCTTCTTTTTTATTCTATATGCCTTTCATTTCCAATTTTTGCTTTATTGCAGTGGTTAG
>NW_027527456.1:324693-326723 GCF_008692635.1 Crocuta crocuta | reverse complement strand
TTACCATACTTTTTATGTCTGCAGGGTCTGTAGTGATATTCTTTGTTTCATTCCTGATTTTGGTAATTTGTGTCTTCTCTGTTTTTCAGTCTTGCCAAAAGTTTGTCAATTTTATTGATTTTTCAAAGAACCACCTCTTTATTTCATTGATTTTTATCTATTATCTTTCTGTTTTCAAGGTCACTAATTTTGCTCTTTTCTTTTTTTTAATTTTTTTTAATGTTTATTTTTGAGACAGAGAGAGACAGAGAGCATGAGCAGGGGAGAGGCAGAGAAAGGGAGAGATTCAGAATCCGAAGCAGGCTCCAGGCTCAGAGCTGTCAGCANCCACGGTGCCCCTATTTTTTTTTTCTCTTTTCTATTTCTTTCCTTCTGCTTGCTCTGGGTTTAGTTTGGTCCTTTTTTTTTCCTTTTCTAAAAATTAAAGTATTGATATATAACATTATGTAAGTGTAAGGTGTACAGTGTGTTCGTTTGATACATTTGTATACTGTTACGTGATTACTACTGTAAGTTTGCTAACATCTCAACCACGTCACATAATTATCATTTCTTTTTCGGGGTGGGAACAATTTAGGTCTAGTTTCTTTTNGTGCATTAGCTCTCCAGTACTTATTTAGCCACTAGTTCTGAGTGTTTGTCCTTAAATAGCATATTCTCACTACGGTCTTTTTTTTCTAGGTTTTTGAAGTGGGACCTTAGCTTTTTATTTTTTTTATTAAAAAATGTTTAATGTTTGTTTGTTTGTTTATTTTTGAGAGAGAGAGAGAGAGAAATCCCAAGCAGTCTCTGCACTGTCAGCCCAGAGCCTGATGCGGGGCTCCAGCTCACAAACCGTGAGATCATGACCTGAGCCAAAATCAAGAGTCCGACACTTAACCGACTGAGCCACCCACGTGCTCCGGGACCTTAGATATTTTGGTTTGAGACTTTCCTCTTTCAAATGTATGCATTTAGTGCTATATATTCCCCTCTCAGCACTTCTTTAGCTGTGTTCCACGAATTATAAATGCATATTCATTTTCACTTAATTCATTGTATTTTTTAATTTCCTTTGAGACTTTCTGTTTATACCATAGATGATTAGAAATGTGTTATTTACCTTCCAAGTGTTTGGAGATTTATCTTTTTCTTAACATGTGTTTATTCTGGAGAGGGGGGAGGGACAGAGAGAGGCGGGGGACAGAGGACCCAAAGTGGGCTCTGCCATGACAGCAGAAAGCCTGATGCGGAGCTTGAACTCATGAGCCAAGCTGTGAGATTATGACCTGAGCTGACGTCAGATGCTCAACTGACCGAGCCACCCGGGTGCCTCTTCTGTTAGTTTTCTGCTCTCTTGTTAGGTTTCCATTATGGATTTCTAGTTTCATTCCAGTGTGGTCAGAGAAGATTGCTCATTTTCTTTTCTTTTTAAAATTTTTATTTGAGAGAGAGAGAGCGAGCAAGCGAGCGAGCACGCGCGTGGGGGAGAGAGGCAGAAGGAGAAAGACTCTTTTTTTTAATGTTTATTTAGGGGCACCTGGGTGGCTCAATTGGTTAAACCTCTGACTTCGGCTCAGGTCATGATCTCACAGTTTGTGAGTTCCAGCCTCGTGTCGGGCTCTGTGCTGACAGCTCGGAGTCTGGAGCCTGTTTCCGATTCTGTGTCTCCCTCTCTCTCTGTTCCTCCCCTGCTTGCCCTCTGTCTATCTCTCTCTCTCTCAAAAATAAATTAAAAAGATTAAAAAATTAAAAAAAACGTTTAAAAAAATAAATAAAATGTTTATTTATTTTTGAGAGGGGGAGTGGGAGGGGCAGAAAGAGAAGGGGACAGAGAATCTGAAGCACGCTCTGTGCTGACAGCAGAGAGGCCGATGTGGGGCTCGAACTCACAACCCACGAGATCATGACCTGAACTGAAGTGAGATGCTTAACAGACTGAGCCACCCAGGCGCCCCAGAGAAAGAATCTTAAGCAGGCTCTGTGCTCAGCACAGAGCCCGATATGAGGCTCAATCCCACGACCCTGGGATCATGACGTGAGCCCAGGGC
>NW_027527456.1:324034-324471 GCF_008692635.1 Crocuta crocuta | reverse complement strand
TGAATTGGCCTTTTTATCATTAGATATCTTCTCTCTGTCTCTGGTAATTTTTTTCTCTGAAGTCTACTTTGTCTGATACTAATATAGCTACTTCTGCTTTCTTTTTTCCCAGCTTTACTGAGGTATAATTAACATTACTTCTGCTTTCTTTTGATGAATCTTTGCATGGAGATATATCTCTTTTCATACTTTTACCTTCAACCTGCCTATATTGCTATATTTGAAGTGACTCTTTTTCAGACACCATACACTTGGGTCCTGTTTGTGATTTTTTCCCCAATTTCTGTCTTTTAATTTGTGCAGGTAGACCATTGACATTCAATGTGATTAATGATAAGTTAGGCCTTATTTTATTTTTTCTTCTGTGTTTGTTCTCTTTCATTTTCTGTTTTATTTTTCCCTGCCTTCCTGTCAGTCACGTGAACAGTTTATATGAT
>NW_027527456.1:323755-324015 GCF_008692635.1 Crocuta crocuta | reverse complement strand
CAGCATCTAGAGTCCTCTGATTTGCTCATTTTAGCCACTCTGACTGGCATGAGGTGGTATCTCAGTGTGGTTTTGATGTGTATTTCCCTGATGAGGAGGGATGCTGAGCATCATTTCATGTGTCTGTTGGCCATCTGGATGTCCTACTTAGAGTGTTTTTGAGTGTATCTCTTTGTATAGCTTTTTATTTATATTTTATTTTAATTTTTTGTTAAAAAATTGAGCCATGTGGCTTCAAACTCATGACCCTGAAATCAACA
>NW_027527456.1:322787-323560 GCF_008692635.1 Crocuta crocuta | reverse complement strand
GAAAGGTAGAAAATTTGCCTCCCTTTAATCCTCTTTGCTGTTACCCTGTTTGTAATTGTCTTAAGTATTTCATCTACGTATATCTAGAACCTCATCAAACAGTGTTATAATTTTTTGCCTCAACTATGAAACGTAATTTGGAAACCTCAAGAGAAGAAAGTCTATTGTATTTACCCATATTTTTAAACTTTAAAAAAATGTTTATTTATTTATTTTTAATGTTTTATTTATTTCTGAGAGAGAGAGAGAGGGACAGCGTGAGCAGGGGAGGGTCAGAGAGAGAGGGAGATTCAGAATATGAAGCAGGCTCCAGGCTCTGAGCTAGCACTCAGCACAGAGCCCGACGCGGGGCTCGAACCCACAAACCTAGAGCTCATGACCTGAGCCGAAGTTGGATGCTTAACCAACTGAGCCACCCAGGTGCCCCCAAAAATGTTTGTTTATTTTTGAGAGAGAGAGTGTGAGTGGGGGAGGGGCATACAGAGAGGGAGACACAGAATCCGAAGCAGGCTCCGGGCTCCGAGCTGTCAGCACAGAGCCCAACACCGGTCTTGAACTCATGAACGGTGAGACCATGACCTGAACCCAACTCCGATGCTCACTGACTGAGCCATCCATTTGCCCCTATTTACCCATATTTTTGTTTCCTGTGTCCATTCTTCGTTTGTGGTGTTCCAAGATTCCTTCTGTTATCTTTCATTTTCTGTTTAGGGGACTTCCTGTAGCCATTCTTTTAGGGTAAGTCTGCTGGCCACAGATTTTCTTAGTTTTTT
>NW_027527456.1:321092-322695 GCF_008692635.1 Crocuta crocuta | reverse complement strand
ACATTGTGTTAGTTTTTTTTTTTTTTCCGCCTGAGAATATCTCTATTTCTCCTTCATTCCTGAAGGATATTTTCATTGTTGATAGCTCTTTTCTTTCAGCTGAAAAATGATGTGCTACGTCCTATGGCCTCTATGGTTTCTGATGTGAAATCTGCCGTCATTCAAATTGTTTCTGTAGGTAAGGTGCCATTTCTCTCTCATGGCTTTCAATGTGTGTTTTTTAATTTTAATCCTTAGTGTTTAAAAGTTTAACGATAATGTATCCTAGTGTGGATTTCTTTGGTTTTATCCTGTTTCGGATTTGTTCTGATTCTTCAGTCTGTAAATATATGTGTTTTGCCAAATTGGGATTTTTTTTTTAGCTATTATTTCTTCATGTACTTTTAAAGCCTCATCTCTTTCTCTTCTCCTTCCTGATTTCTGATGGCAAGATGTTGGTTCTTTCGTTATAGATCTTTGAGGCGTTCCCCCCCTGAGTCAATTTAGTCTGTGCTGTTCAGACTGGATAATTTCTCTTCTTCTTTCACTTCATTCATTCATTCCTCTGTTTCCTCTGTTCTGTTGTTGAGGCCATCCATTGAGTTTTTTATTTTAGTTCTTGTATTTTTCAGGTCTAACATTTCCATTTGCGTCTTCTTTTATATCTTCTGGTTTTTTCCTGGGACAGGCTCATTGAAACATTTTTGTGATGGCTGATTCAAAGTCTGTGTTGGACAGTTCTCTCTGTTACCTCGGTCTTGATACCAAGTTGATTTTTTTCTTCATTCAGTTTGAGATTTTCCTGGTTCTTTTTATTTTTTAAATGTTTATTTTAGAGAGGGAGGGGCAGAGAGAGAGGGAGACACAGAATCCGAAGCAGGCTTCAGGCTGTGGGCCAGAGCCCGACGCGGGGCTCGAACTCATGAGTTGTGAGAACTTGACCTGAGCCGAAGTCGGACGCTTAACCAGTTGAGCCACCCAGGCGGCCCTTTTCTGGTTCTTGATAGAAGTGATTATCCATCAAAACCGTTAGACATTTTTGATATGATGTTATGAGAATCTTGTTCTTATTTCAACTTGTTTTAGCTGGCTTCCTCTAACTTCAATACAGCTGGGGAAGAAAGGGTGACATCTCATTACTGCCAGGCAGTGGAATAAGTCCACGTTTCTCATTTGGCTTCCCTTGAACGCAAGGTAGAGAGCTCCTCATTACTTCTGGACAGAGGTGGAGCTCCAGCTTTCCATTGGTCTTTCCTGATACCTGTCTGGGTGGGAGAGTGTTCACCTCCTTGGCAGTGCTGAAAGTCCGGGCTCTCCACTAGACCTTTTCTGATTACTACTCAGCAGGACGGAGGAAGGATGCCTCATTACTGCTGATTTGGGATGGAAGTCCAGGCTCCCCATGGTTTCTTCACTGACCGCACTGGGTGAGGAGGCTCGCTGCTGCCCAGAAGAGATGAGCCTCAGCTCCCTATTTTTAATTTTTGATACCACTCCAGTGTTGGGGGGTTGAGCCCTTCATTAAAGCCAGAAAGAAATGGAGGTATATGCTCCCCACCTGGCTTTTGTTGATGGGATGGAGCTGGGACCCGTAGGCTTTTTTTTTTTTCATGATGCTTGGCTG
>NW_027527456.1:320331-320668 GCF_008692635.1 Crocuta crocuta | reverse complement strand
GAATTTTTTTTTTAAATTTTTTTTTTTTTTATTTAATGTTTAATTCTTTTTTTTTTTTAATGTTTTTTATTTATTTCTGAGAGAGAGAAAGAGAGGCAGCGTGAGCAGGGGAGGATCAGAGAGGGAGACACAGAACCTGAAGCAGGCTCCAGGCTCAAAGCTGTCAGCGCAGAGCCCCATGTGGGGCCTGAACCTACGAACCACGAGATCATGACCTGAGCTGAAGTCGAACGCTTAACCGACTGAGCCACCCAGGCGCCCCTATTTTAAAGTTTTCTTGGGGCACCTGGGTGGCTCAGTCAGTTAAGAGTCCAACTCTTGATTTCAGCTCAGGTCA
>NW_027527456.1:319757-320123 GCF_008692635.1 Crocuta crocuta | reverse complement strand
GAGGGGCAGAGAGAGGGAGACACAGAATCAAAAGCAGGCTCCAGGCTCCGAGCTGTCCTCACAGAGCCCGACACGGGTCTCGAACCACAAACTGCGAGATCATGACCTGAGCTGAAGTCGGACGCTTAACTGACTGAACCCCCTAGGTGCCCCTTTAAATAAATATTGAAAAAAAAAGTTCTCTTACTAGGTTGTCCCTTTCCTGGTCCTATGAGCAGATAAAGCAGACTTTCTTAGAGCTGTTTCTGTCTATGCCCATTGGAAGTTTTGGGTTGCCAGCGTCTCCAGCACCTGGTCTGAGATATATGTGGTATAAAGAAAACTCAAGGGAATCATTGATATGTTGTTCCTAGAGTTTTAAGTTCC
>NW_027527456.1:315133-319454 GCF_008692635.1 Crocuta crocuta | reverse complement strand
CAGAGACAGAGCATGAGTGGGGGAGGTGCAGAGAGAGAGGGAGACACAGAATCCGAAGCAGGCTCCAGGCTCCGAGCTGTCAGCACAGAGCCCGATGCGGGGCTTGAACCCACGAACCGTGAGATCATGACCTGAGTGAAGTCAGACGCTCAACCGACCGAGCCACCCAGGCGCCCCTGTCAGCACAGAACTTGATATGGGGCTCGAACTCATGACCCGTGCGATCATGACCCGAGCTGAAGTTGGAAGCTTAACCGACTGAGCCACCCAGGCGCCCCAGAATTATTATTATTTTTGACTACTAAAATACATTTTGTGTATTCATTAAACTTTTAGTTTATTTTTTAATATATTTTTTAATGTTTTATTTATTTCTGAGAGAGAGAGAGAGAGAGAGAGAGAGACAGCATTAGCAGGGGAGGGACAGAGAGAGAGGGAGACACAGAATCTGAAACAGGCTCTAGGCTCTGAGCTGGCAATCAGCACAGAGCCTTACGCGGGGCTCAAACCCAGGAACCGTGAGATCATGACCTGAGCCGAAGTCAGACGCTTAACCAAGACTGAACCACCCAGGCGCCCCTCATTAAACTTTTTAATTTGAGTACAGCTGATACATGATGGTACGTTAGTTTCAGATGCACAACATAGTGAATTAACAATTTTATACATTAAGCTCTGCTCACCGCAAGTGTAGGGGCCATCTTTTACCATACGACTGCTATGACAATGTCATTCATTGACTATATTCCTTATGCTTTGCCTTTTCTTAATTTGAGTATAGTTGACACACAGTGTCCCATTAGTTTTCCGTGTGCAGCGGAAGTGGTTTGACAAGTTTATACATTATGTTCTGCTCACCGCAAGTGTAGACACCATTAGGGTGTGCCTTTTACTCCCGTGACGTAATCGTTTCACAACGGGAAGCCTGTGTCTCCCACTCCCCTTCATCCATTTTGCACATTCTCCCACCCCCTCCCTTTGGCAGCTGTCAGTTTGTTTTCTGTATTTATAGGTGTGATTCTGCTTTTTGTTTGTTTATTCATTTGTTGTTTTTTTTTTTTTAAGATTCCCCATATGAATGAAATCATATGATATTTGTCTTTCTCAGTCTTATTTCACTTAACCTAATGCCGTCTACGTCCATCCATGTCACAAATGGTACAATATCATCCTTTTTTATGACTATGTAGTACGCCATTGCTTATATACCACATCTTCCTTATCCATTCATTTATTAGTGATCGCTTGGGCTGCTTCCATATCTTGGTTGGTGTAAATAATGCTGCTGTACACAGAGGGGTGCATGTATCTTTTCAAATTAGTGTTTTCCTTTTCTTGTTCTTCATTTTCCTTTCAGTAGTGGAATTACTGGATCATCATATTTCTGTTCCAAATATTTTTTTAAGTAGGCTCCACACCCAACATGGGGTTTGAACTCATGACCCTGAACTCAAGAGTCACATGTTCTACCAGTTGATCCGGCCAGGTATCCCTCAAAATTTTTGAGGTACCTCCATGCTGTTTTCCACAGTGGCTGTACCAATTTACATTCCCACCAACAGTGTGTGAGGGTTCATTGAGAGCTTTTCCTCTAAGATCAGGAAGAAGACAAGGAAGTCTTTAATTGCCACGTTAATTTAACATAGTACTGGAAGTCTAAGCTGCCACAGTCAGACGAGAAAAGCAAGTAAGAGACATCCATATTGGTAAAGAAGTTAAACTGTCATTATTTGCAGCAGATGACATGATACTGTACATAGAAAATTCTCTTCTTTGTTTTATATATAATGTCCAGGGTTCTTATACTTGGCAGGAGGAATAGGGAAAAATACATTTACTCTTTTCTTCCCGGAAGCAGAACTCAGCATACATTTTCTTAAGAGAATAAAAAATATAGAATTCATTTTCGATTCAGATTAAAATTATAGAACTTTTATTAATTTTTTAAAGTTTATCTATTTTGAGAGAGAGTGTGAGCTTGAGCTGGGGAGGGGTGGAGAGAAGGGGAGAAAGAGAATCCCACACAGGCTCCATGTTACCAGCACAGAACCCGATGCGGGGCTTGAACCCACGAACCATGAGATCATGACCTGAGCCATAACCAAGAGTTGGATGCTTAACCGACTGAGCCAGTCAGGTGCCCCTATTTATTTATTTTAAATGCTTATATATTTTTGAGAGAGAGAGCACGAGTAGGGAGAGGCAGAAAGAGAGGGGGACAGAGGACCCAAAGTGGGCTCTTCACTGATTGCAGTGAGTCTGATGTGGGGCTTGAACCCCCNGTGGGCTCTTCACTGATTGCAGTGAGTCTGATGTGGGGCTCGAACCCCCGACTGGGAGAGCATGACCTAGCCGAAGTTGGACGTTCAACTGACTGAGCCACCGAGGCGCTCCCCCAAAAAGAGTTTTGGAGTAAAACACTTCTAAGCAAAACATGCTATCTGAGAGGAGCATACTGATACTGGGTGTATGAAATACNGACAGAAGGAGACACAGAATCTGAAGCAGGCTCCAGGTTCTGAGCTGTCAGCACAGAGCCTAACGCGGGGCTTGAACCCACAAACCGTGAGATCATGACCTGAGCCGAAGTCGGATGGACGCTCAACCGACTGAGCCACCCAGGCGCCCTCGTTTTTTAAAATTAAAACTTAATTAACATACAACATTGTATTAGTTTCAGGTATACAACATATTGAGTCAGCAGTTCTATACATTACTCAGTGCTCACCCTGATAAATGTACTGTCACCATACATTATTACAGTATTAACTATATTCCCTATGCTGTACTTTGCATCTGTGTGACGTATTTGTTTTGTAATTGGAGGTTTCTAACTCTTAATCCCCTTTATCTCTTTTGCTCATTCCCCCATCCTCTATACTATGGCAACTAGCAGTTTGTTCTCTGTATTTACAAGTCTGTTTGTTTTGTTTTCAGGATTCCATATAGAAGTGAAATCATATGCTACTTGTCTTTCTCTGACTTATTTTACTTAGCATAATACCTTCTAGGTCCATCCATGTTGTCATAGATGGCAAGATCTCATCCTTTTCTATGGCTGAGTAATATTCCAGCATGTATTAGATATATGTATATATCTACCGCATCTTCTTTATCCATTCATCTATGGATGAGCACTTGGGCTGCTTCCATATCTTGGCTTGTGTAAATAATGCTGCAGTAAACATAGGGGTGCATGTATCTTTTCCAATTAGTGTTTTAATTTTCTTTGGGTACATATGGAGTAGTGGGATTACTGGATCATATAGTATTTCTATTTCTAAATTTTTGGAGTACCGACATACTGTTGGTAAATTGGTTGGACCAATTTACATTCCCACTAATGGTGCACTAGGGTTTCTTTTTCTACACACCCAATACTTGTTATTTCCTTTCTTTTTGGTACTAGCCATTCTGACACGTGTGAGGTGGTGTCTCATTGTGGTTTTGATTTGCATTTCCCTGGTGATGAAGGATGTTGAGCATCTTTTCCTGTGTCTGTTGGCCACTGTCTCTCTTCTTTGGAAAAATATACATTTAGATCTTCTGTCCATTTTTAAATTTTTGTTTAATTTTTTAATATTTAGTTTTGAGAGAGAGAGAGAGAGACAGAGCATGAGTGGGGGAGGGGCAGAGAGAGAGAGACACACACACACACACACAGAATCCGAAGCAGGCTCCAGGCTTTGAGCTGTCAGCACAGAGCCCGACACGGGGCTCGAACTCATGAACTACGAGATCATAACCTGAGCCAAAGTCAGATGCTTAACTGACTGAGCCCCCCAGGGGCCCCATTCTGTCCATGTTCTTAATCAGATTTTTTTGGTGTTGAGTTGTTTAAATTCTTTATGTATTTTGGATATGATATATCATTCGCAAGTCTCTTCTCCCATTCGACAGGTTGCCTTTTCATTTTGTTGATGGTCGTCTTTGCTGTGCGGAAACTTTTTTATTTTGGTGTAGTCCCAAGAGTTTTGCTTTTGTTTCCCCTGCCTGAGGAGACAAATCCATAAATATGTTGCAGAGGGTGATGTGCAAGAGATTATTGCCTATGTTTTATTTTAGTAGTCGTGTCGTTTCAGATCTCACATTTAGTTTCTTAATCCATTTTGGGTTTATTCTTTGCTATAGTGTAGAAAGCGGTCTAGTTTCATTCTTTTGCATGTAGCTGTCCAGTCTTCCCAACACCATTTGTTGAAAAGACTGTCTTTTTCCCATTGTGCATTCTTGCCCCTTTGTTGTAGATTAATTCACATAGAGGTGTGGGTTTATTTCTGGACTCTGTATTCTGTTCCATTGCTTCATGTGTTGTAACTCACCA
>NW_027527456.1:308859-314966 GCF_008692635.1 Crocuta crocuta | reverse complement strand
TTTAAAATATAGATAACAATAAAGTATTTACACAATTTCAAAAAATAAAATATAGATGAGTTGGGGACATCTGGGTGGCTCAGGTCATAATCTCACAGTTCGTGGGTTCAAGCTCCGCATCAGGCTTCGTGCTGACAGCGTGGAACCTGCTTGGGATTCTCTCTCTCTGCCCCTTCCTGACTTGTGCTTTCTTTCTCTCTCAAAATAAATAAATAAACTTAAAAAAATCTATATATATAGATTTTTTTAAGTTTATTTATTTATTTTGAGAGAGAGAGTGTGTGGTGGGGACAGAGAGAGAAAGAGAGAGAGAGAGAGAATCCAAGCAGGCTGAGAGCATGACCTGAGGAGAAANGTTTCAAGTTTAGTGATTTAACACATATAACACCCAGTGCTCATCACAACAAGTGTCCTCTTTTTTAAAAAAATTTTTAATGTTTGTCTATTTTTGAGACAGAGATGCGTGGGAGGGGCTGAGAGAGGAGGGAGACACAGAATCTGAAGCAGGCTCCAGGCTCCGAGCTGTCAGCATAGAGTCCAATGCGAGGCTTGAACCCATGAACCACGAGAGCATGACCTGAGCCGAAGTTGGATGCTTAACCAACTGAGCCCCCCCACGTGCCCCCAGTGGAATTTTAGTTGAATTAAATCCGGAGAGAAACGATGATTAGTGCATATATTGTTGTAGCCTCACTACGTCACTAATCTGTTGAGTAGAATTTGCATTCCATGTGTTTTTCTCTTCACCATCATCTTGAGCCCTTAATCTGTTGCCTTTCCCTTTTGAGGTCTTTACCCGTGCTTTTCTGACACTCTGTCCTGGCTGGTTCCTTTTTAGTTTTTTTCTGAGTTACCAGATGGCGCACAACCAGCTGAGTGTCCCGATGATGTTGTCAAATAAGTCTGGGCAGGAGGAACATGACTGAATTAGAAATTGCTGATCAAGATCCAGATGACAAGTCATGGGTAAATTACTGTCCCCAGTGGTGTCCAGATGGCTCCATTGGAAGAACGTCCCATGCATGTAGCCGGCCTTTGTGCCTGTGCAGCTAACTGTTGTGCTTTTTCTCAGTTAGAGTCGGGAGGGAACCGTTTTCTAAAGGAAGAACCATCAGGAAGACAGAATTGAGCTATTGCAGTCGTGGTTCTTTCTCTTGCATCAGATTCTTTCTTGACCTTCTGGATCTGTGCCTGAGCCTCGGCCTTCTGAGTCGTGCTTCCTTTTTTCTTGCAGGCCAGCATACCTTTACAGCGAGCTGGTTCCCTCAGCCAGTTTCTTGCCTATAACATTTTGGAAGTCTGACATCCTTGTCTCAGTTTTTTTAAACGTTTACCAGTTTATTAAAGGATATGATAAACAAGCCAACAGCCGGATTAAGACACACATGGGGCGAGGTTTGGGGAAGGGATATAGAGCCTCTGTGCCCTCTCTGGGCACATGAGTCTCCCCACCTTTCTAAGTGTTCACCAGCCCGGAGGCTCCCAACGTTCTCTCATTGTGTCTGGTGTCCTTGCCTCTCAGTTCAGGCTGTCAGTGTTTCTGAGCATATAATGTTCACAAAAGCCTTGTGACAGTCTTGCGTGCATCCTCCCTGGACAAAAGGGTCCCCAAGGATCTTTACCGGAAAATCCCATCTCTGTTCCCGGATTTTGCCGAGATGGTTCAGTGGATCCATGAGTCAGACACCTAATCTCTTCAAAAGGGATGGTCCGGTCACACCCATGGCTTTCCACAGCACTCGTTTCCAACAATGGATTTTCTAATTTTAGCATTCTTTATGACGTGGGTAGGCTGAGAATATACCAGATCATTAACTGTTGGTCTTTTTTTGCATAACAGTTCCTTACGCAATATATTCCTTTTGTCTTACCGTTTACTATAAGCAGCAAGATAAAACCAGGCTACACCTTCAATACTTCACTGCTAAATAATTAATTTCACTCCTTAGCTAAATTATCCAAGTTCATTCCTTACAAGTTTTAGTTCCCACAGAACTATAGGACGCCATTCTACCAAGTTTTCCTCTACTGTATAACAAGGATAGTCTTTCCTTCCGTTTCCAGTAATGTGTTCCTCATTTTCATCCAAAACCTCACCAGAAGCACCTTTAATGTTCCTTTGTCTGTTACCATTCTGTTCATGATATATTTAATTCTCCAAGATGATAGAAATTTCCATTGCCATCTATTTTTAACTTTTAAAATGTTTACTTCTGAGAGAGCGAGCAGGGGAGGGTCAGAGATATAGAGGGAGACACAGAATCCGAAGCAGGCTCCAGGCTCCGAGCTGTCAGCACATAGCCCGACGCGGGGCTCGAACTCGTGAACTGTGAGATCATGACCTGAGCCAAAGTCGGATGCACAACTGACAGAGCCACCCGGGCGCCCCACCTTTGCCTTCTGAGCCCTCTCCAGCAGTGTCTTTCATGTCTGTATTTCTTCCAACAGTCTCTTCTCGGGAGTCTAGGCTGTTTCTATTGCTTGCCTCAAAATTCTTCCAGCCACTACCCACAAGCCCAAGCCAAAGTCTCTTTCACATTTTTAGGTGTTTTTTACAGCAGTGCCCGACTTCCCAGTAACCAAAATTTGTACTAGTTTCCTCGTTCTGCCATCACTAAGGACCGCAGGCTTGGTGGCTTAAACAACAAAAAGGTATTCTCTCACAGTTCTGCAGGCCAGAAGTCTGAGATCAGGGTGTTGCCAAAGCCATGCTCCCTTGGAAGGCCGTAAGGGAGAATCCTTCCTTCCTTCTTCCAGCTCCTTATGATTATGGGCATTCCTTGGTTTGTGGCTGTATCACTATCATTTCTGCCTCTGTCTGTACATGACCCTCTCCTTTGTGAGAGGGCTTCTCTTCATCTGTGTCTAATAAGGATTACTTGTCAATAGGTTAAGGGCCCAACTGAGTACCCTTTATCAGCCATAGTTCTACCAGAGAAAATAGCACCAGTAGGGGATATAGATGTACATTAACAGATTTACATCAATGGGGCACCACGGGTGGCTCCGTCGTTTGAGCAGCCGACTTCAGCTAAGGTCACGATCTCATGGTTCGTGAGTTCGAGCCCCGCGTCAGGCTCTCTGCTGACAACTCGGAGCGTGGAGCCTGCTTCAGATTCTGTGTCTCCCTCTCTGTGCCCCTCCCCAACTCACACTCTGTCTTTCTCTCAAAAATAAATAAACATTAAAAAATTTGAAAAGGGATTTATTGCAAGGAATTAGTGATTGAGTTAAGTGATTGTGTGAGTTGGCTAGTCAAGTCCAAATCCAGAGTGGGCCAGCAGGAAGGGCACATTGGAAGCCTGCAGGAGCCGACACTGCCAACCCCTGGTAGAATTTCTTCCTCAGGGAAACTCCAGTTTTGCTCCTAAGGCCTTTCCACCGATTGAACAAAACCCACTCCAGATTATCAAGGATAATCTTCTGTACTAAAATCAACTCATGGTAGATGTTAAACACATCTACGAACTAACTTCCCAGCAACGCCTAGATTAGTGTTTGATTGAGTAACTGAGGATGGTGACTGGCCCACCTGACACATAAAACTGACCATCATGGTCGAGCCCTTGTCATCTTGGCACCCATACACATCACCCTAAGCCATACTCAGCCCCCAAATAAAGACAATAACAAGATCATCCTTCTGCCTAACATGATACAACTATCATGGTATTTATAAATACATTCTTCTGCCCATTCCATATTCCCTTTGATCTCAGCAGGCACCTCGGTGGCTCATGGTTCTTTTAGATAGTGCAGTGATCCAAACCTTCGTTGCTTCAGGATCCAGCTATTAATAGTGTTACCTGACTTGGGTTGTATAGTTGTCCATCGACTTTTTTAAAATGTTTTTTTAATTTATTTTTTGAGAGAGAGAGAACAGGGGAGGGTCAAAGAGAGAGGGAGATACAGAATCCGAAGACAGGCTCCAGGCTCTGAGCTAGCTGTCAGCACAGAGCCTGATGTGGGGCTCGAACCCACTAACCGTGAGATCATGACCTGGGCTGAAGTCGGACACTTAACCGACTGAGCCACCCAGGTGCCCCGTGTCCATCGACTTTAATCACAGAGCATGATGGTATGCGTCAAGGGGCCTTCTATATTTCAGGCATATACCTCCATACGTCCATTGTGTAACAGGAGCCCAATTTCCCCTTAGCAGTCAGAATCAGTCTCCCTAGCCGACACTGTAACTTCCTTGCTTCAGAGGCATGAGAAACCCAAAGCTGCTGAGCGGCAGTCTTAGGTTCCAGTGAAATGGAATCACTATTATGGTTTTTAAACTTTATTTAATTTATTTTGAGGGAGAGAGAGAGAGAGGGCGAGAGAATCCCAAGCAGGCTCTGCACTGTCAGCGCAGAGCCCAGTGCAGGGCTCAAACTTGCGAATCTGTGAGATTGTGACCTGAACCAAAATCAAGGGTCGAATGCTTAACCGACTGAGCCACCCAAGTGCCCCAAGCATTCATCCCTTTGGAACTAAGATCTCTGTACCAGCAGAGCATAAGGTCACACGGATGAGCAGGAAAATGTTTGCTAGTAGATCATTATGGGGAGTAGTCAGATGCCATTCTCATTTCCACCCCTTGAGTTCTGGATCCTTGACTCCTGTCTCTGGGAGAAACAGTACCATATATTAGATGCTGGTTCAGAGGCTGGACAGTCTCGTGGAGGATATTGCCTCAGCTCTACACGGTATCACCACCTGGTTAGCCCTGCAACTAAGTCCCCAAAAGGCCATTCTACCACGCTGTCAAGCCAGCTGCTTCAGGATGGTGGGGAGCCTGTTGAGACGAGTGAATTCCATGAACACAGACCCATTGTTGCACTTCATTTGCTGTGAAGTGAATCCTTTTGTCGAAAACAATCCTGTGTCAAACACCATGATGGTGGATGGTGGATGAGTCTGCAGATGGTAGATTTGGCAGAAGCATTGTGTGCAGGAAAGGCGAATAGAGTAACCGTCTATTCCAGGAAGAAGAACATGCTATCCCTTCCATGATGCAACTGGCCCAGTGTAATCAACCTGGTAGCTGGCTGATAACCCCAGAGAACGCTGCCGTATAAGAGACTCCGGGTTGGTCTCTGCCGCTGGCTCCTTGGGCACTCTGCTGTGGTTGTAGCCAGGTCGGCCTTGGCCAGTGGGAGTCTGTGGTGCTGGTTCTATATGTAACCTCCATCCCCGTCACCATGGTCATTTTGTTCATGAGCCTACCGGGCTCCTGTCTGCATTAGTATAAGTTGCATACCCTTTCAAAATCATGTCTGAGTGTGGATCATAATGGCCAAAGGCATCAAGAGACTTACTGTTCCCTTTCACAAAGATGGCACCCAAGGGAGGTAAGGATGCTCCATCCCCTCCCAAAGCTGAAGCCAAAGCAAAGGCTTTGACGGCGGAGAAAGTGCTGAAAGGTGTCCAGTCACACAAAAAGAGATCCGCATGTCAATGAACAAATCAAGAGACTCTAGATGCTGGCGAGGATGTGGAGAAACGGGCACCCTCCTACACTGTTGGTGCGAATGGAAACTGGTATAGCCGCTCTGGGAAACTGTGGGGAGGTTCCTCAAAAAATTAACAATAGAACTCTCCTATGACCCAGAAATAGCACTGCTAGGAATTTACCCAAGGGATACAGGAGTGCGGATGCATAGGGACACATGTACCCCAGTGTTCGTAGCAGCACTCTCCACAATAGCCAAAACATGGAAAGAGCCTAAGTGTCCATCAACGGACGAATGGATCAAGAAGATGTGGTTCATCTATACGATGGAATACTCCATGGCAATGAGAAAGAATGAAATCTGGCCATGTGTAGCAACATGGATGGAACTGGACGGTGTTATGCTAAGTGAAATAAATCAGCCAAAGAAGGACAGATACCATATGTTTTCACTCCTATGTGGAACAGGAGAAAGCTAACAGAGGACAGTGGGGGAGGGGGAAAATAGTTAAGAAGAGGGAGGGAGGCAAACCATCAGAGACTCTTAAATACTGAGAACAAACTGAGGGCTGATGGGGGTGGGGGAGAGGGAAAGGGAGGTGATGGGCACGGAGGGGGGGCACTTGTGGGGATGAGCACTGGGTGTTATATGGAAACCAACTTGACA
>NW_027527456.1:290070-308828 GCF_008692635.1 Crocuta crocuta | reverse complement strand
CAATGGCTCAAGACACTGGATCTCTGAAGGCAGCCCAAATATCCTTGAAAGAGCGCCCCCGGGAGAAACAAGCATGGCCACGATGCCATTCTCAAGTTCCCCCTAACGACCGAGTCGGCCATGAAGAAAATAAAAGACAACAACACACTTGTGTTCACTGTGGACGTCAAGGCCAACAAGCACCGGATCAAACAGGCTGTGAAGAAGCTCTATGACATTGATGTGGCCAAGGTCAACACTGACCGGGCCTGATGGGGAAAAGAAGACATATATTCGACTGGCTTCTGACTGTGATGCTTTGGATGTTGCCAACAAAATTGGGATCATCTAAACTGAGTCCAGCTGGCTAAATCTAAATATAAATTTTTCCACCATAAAAAAAAAGAGCTACTGCTTTTTACAATTGAGACTGCTTACTTTTTTTCAGCATCTTATTCAAATATGACCTTCTTTTGGGTAATTTTATAGATAAGAGCTTAGNTTAGCACTTAAAAGAGAGCTTTCTATTTTGAGATGACTTTAAAATTATTCTTTTCTTTATTAAAAAATAAAAATATTTTATTTGTTATTTTTTTAATGTTTTTTTTTAAATTTACTTCTGAGAGAGAGAGAGAGAGAGAGAGAGATCGTGAGCAGGGGAGGGTCAGAGAGAGAGGGAGACAGAATCTGAAGCAGGCTCCAGGCTCTGAGCTAGCTGTAAGCACAGAGCCTGACGCGGGGCTCTAACCCATGAACTGTGAGATCATGACCTGAGCCAAAGTCGGATGCCTAACCAATTGAGCCACCCAGGCACCCCTAAAGCTTACTTATTTATTTTGAGAGAGGGAGAGCACAAGTGGGGGACAGGCAGAGAGGGAAAGAGAGAGAATCCCAAGCAGGCTTTGTGCTGCCAGCACAGAGCCCAACGCAGGGCTCAAACTCACGAAACCACGAGATCACAACCTGAGCCTAAACCAAGAGTTGAACGCTTAACCAACTGAGCCCAGGTGCCTGACATTTAAAATTATTCTAATACAACAGCAGCATAAATATAATTCTGCTATTACAAAGAGCTAAACTGAGATCCATAATTACGTTATTCTCATGTTTGCAAGTATGATCCTGAAATAAATACTACTTCGAAGTAGTCCTTTTATCAGGTTTTTAGGTTTAAACACACACACATGCACACACACACGCACACACACACATTTTGGGTTGTGGGGAGGCTTATAATGTTATATTCCATGCAATGTTCTGAAAGGGGTCTTCAAAAGCCAACCGGCCCTAAAAACGGAAATACTGAGACCACAAAGCAGGCAGAAAAAAGTTCAATGAACTGGACTACATAGGATTCCTACATACCAGCAGATGCATGTGATATTCTGCAGCAACTGGAAATACTTCCAGGCTTGCATGTTGTCCTCTTTAGAACTAATTTCATCAGAAGAGTTGAAGAAGGTGAACAATTTACCACTATCAAGTGCATTTGAAAGTGACTTTTTTTTTGGTGCGGATTTGACTCCCCTGAATGACCTAGTTGGTGAACTGGTCACTAGTAATTTAGTCACCAGGCAAATCAAGCCTGCACGAAAGGAAGCCAATCTTCAATGGCCATGTTATTGTCTGACCCACTGTAATGATTTTTCTTGTCTTTTAAAGTTTATTTATTTATTTTTGAGAGAGAGATTGTGTGTGTGAGCAGGGGAGGGGCAGAGAGAGGGGAAAGAGAATCTCCAGCAGGCTACGCGCTGTCAGCACGGAGCCCGATGCAGGGCTTGAACCAATGAACTGTGAGATCATGACCTGAGCCAAAATCAAGAGTCAGATGCTTGGCCGACTGAGCTACTCAGGCACTCCAGGCACTAATGATTTATTTTGAACATGAACATATAACNCGTGACCCTGGGATTAAGTTGCTCTACCAACTGGGGGCACCTGGGTTGGCTCAGTTGAGTGTCCGACATCAGCTCAGGTCATGATCTCGCAGTTTGTGAGTTCGAGCCCCACATCGGGCTCTCTGCTGTCAACGTCGAGCTAGAGCCCACTTAGGTTCCTCTGACCCCGTCTTTGTCTCTCCCCCACTTGGGCTCTCTCTCTCTCAAAAATAAATAAACATTTTTAAAAAAGATGCTTTACCAACTGAACTATACAGGCGCCCTGACATTATCTCTTCTTCTAAGGTTTAGGCTTTGCCCAGAACTCCTCATACGTGGAATAGCCCATACCCAGAATCATTGCCCCCATAGCAAAGCCTTGGGCTGCCACGCACATGTGGATCAGGTGAACAGACAACATTCAGTATTTGCCCTGCTCTTCAGTTTATATATTCCACACATGATGATTGCTGCAAATTGCCATCCCAATGGAAACGAATGGTGCCTCTCTAGCTTTTTGGGTAAGTTTAGATCCCCGATCTTCATCTTAGGAAGAGAAATCTCTGTGCCGGTTGACATAGTGACTACAGAATCCTCCTTTCAGGAAAAATGCAAATTGTATCACAGATGGTTTATACAGGGCCTGAGACCTTCTTACGTTCTGCGAATGACAGGACCTCTCAAGCTCTAGCCAGTTTCTGGCTCTCACCCACGCACGCACTCCAACATTAGTTCGTTTTGTGTTGCCTGTGGGATGTCATGGATAGCTTCTGCCCAGGGTATTCTTGCAAATTTCTCCATTTGAGTAGGCCCTTGGATTTCTGTTGATCTGTCAACTCTCCTCTGCTCCTCATGTGTCACTATTGCATTTCAGTCAGTCCTAGCTTGATTTTCAGATTCTGATATTATCATGGTATCATCAATGTGGTGTTGTTATACCTGGGTCCTGCATCAAGTCCAAATCCCTTCTTTATTTTATTTTTTTAATTTGGGAGCGAGAGAGAGAGAATGCGAGTGGGGAAGAGAGGATGCGGGGGAAAGAGAGAGCATCTCAAGCAGGCTCCGTGCTCAGCACAGAGCCCAACAGCAGGCTTGATCCCACAACTCAGGAATCATGACCTGAGCTGAAATCAAGAGTTGGATGCTCAACTGACTGAACCACCCAGTCATACTCCCCTTTTTTTTATATATGAATTTTAGAATCAGTTGGTCAGTTTCTAACTCTTAAATCTTTACTGTTTGTGATTGGTGTTTATAATAGTTGTATTTTGGTTGTGATTGGTGTTTATAATAGTTGTATTTTTTAATATCATCTCATAGTTCCCATTTTCTGTGTGTGAGGAGTATACCTGTAATTTACTTTCTTAGCATATTTCCATTGTTCAATATAGTATTAATTAAGTATAGTCATCATGCCTGTACATTAAATCTCCAGATTTTTAAAAAAAATTTTTAATGTTTATTTATTTTGAGAGAGACAGAGACAGAGAGCCAGCGGAGGAGGGGCACAGAGTGAGGGAGACACAGAATCTGAAGCAGGCTCCAGGCTCTGAGCTGTCAGCATAGAGCCCGACACGGGGCTCGAACCCACGAGCGGTGAGATCATGACCTGAGCTGAAGTCAGATGCTTAACTGACTGAGCCACCCAGGCACCCCCTTTTCTTTTTCCAGAGTTTTTAAAGATTTTATTTTTAAGTAATCTCCATACCCAACCTGGTGCTCAAACTCACAACCCTGAGATCAAGAGTTGCACACTGCACCGACTGACCCAGCCAGGTGCCCCGTAGATCTCTAGACTTTATTCATTCTACATAGCTGACTTTGTACTCTTTGACCAACATCGCCTCATTTTTCCCATACTCCTGTTAACGTTCTACTCTGCTTCTATGGGTTTGACTTTTAAAAAAAAGATTTCACATATCAATGAGATCATACAGTACAATATTTGCCTTTCTCTGTCTGATTCATTTCACTTAGCATAATGCCCTCCAGTTTCATACGTGTTGTTGCAAATAGTAAGATTTCCTTCTTTCTCATGACTGAATGATGTTGAGTTTTATATATATATCACATCTTTATCCATTCAGCCATCGATGGACGCTTAGGTTGTTTTCCATATCTTGAATAATTCTGCAATGACCATGGGAGTACAGATAGCTCTTTGGGATAGTGATTTCTGGGTATGCACCCAGAAATGGGACTGCTGGATCATATAGTAATTCTAGTTTTAATTTTTTGAGCAGCCTCCATACTGTTTCCTGTAATGCCTATATCAATTTACTTTGTTTTCAAAAAAATTTTTATTTTAAAGGAATCTCTACATCCAATGTGCGGCCTGAACTTCCAGCCCCAAGATCAAGAGTTGCTTACTCCACTGACTGAGCCAGCCGGGTGCCCCTACTTTTTTTCTTTATTAATCTTTTATATCATCTAATTTGTCTCTCACCTTTACTTATATAGCCGTCAGCGATCTTATTCATCTTTCCTCTTTTCCTTTCTCTTCTCCTTCCATTTTTTAGTTGTTTTTCTACTTTGTCAGGACAAAGTAATGTTTATACGTTATCCTTCAACCTGTGACCCCAGCCTTGTGTTAGTCTTAGCTTTACGGTAGTGTATAAAAATGCTCAGTGTTAGGCTTTTGCCACAATTTCCCCACTCACCAGTTTTGGTTGGATGAAGCTCACCATTTGATGTCGTGCTCGTCAATAGAATTCCTTGCGGTGATGAGTACGTTCTTTACCTTTGTTGTCCAGGACTGTAGCTAGCCACATGGGGCCACCAAATTGGACAGCACAGCTCTATGAAATTCCTTAGGAAGGGCACAAGTGCTTTGGCATACTCAGCTGTTCTTCTAATGGCCTTGATACTTAAAGAGTATCTTGGCTGGATGGCATTTCCTTTGTATGTACTTTTCTCCCTTAACTTTCTTGACAATACTGTATTACTATTGCTTTGCTTTTGAGAAATCGATGCCAGTTTAATTCTCTGGTCGTCTAAGTTATTTCATCTCTTTGCCTGGAAGCCCCAAAGAAATGTGTTCTTTGTCTTTAAATTCTAATCGTTTTATTTGTTTTTTTTATGTTTTTAATGTTTTATTTATTTTTTGAGAGAGAGAGACAGTGTGAGCAGGGGAAGGTCAGAGAGGGAGGGAGATACAGACTCTGAAGACAGGCTCCACGCGCTGAGCTGTCAGCACAGAGCCCGACGCGGGGCTCGAACCCACGAACTGTGAGATCGTGACCTGAGCCGAAGTCTGCCGCTTAACCGACTGAGCCACCCAGGTGCCCCCTTAATCATTTTATTAGGTTATATCTCAGAGTGGGTTCTCCGGGTCAATTTTCCTTGGTACCCAAGGGGCCGTTGATCGTGTTGAGATTTGTTTTATGATCCTGGGTATGTTCTAGCTTGGTGACCATTCCAGGCGTACTGGAAGAAACTTCATTTCTATAATTTTGAGTGGAATGTTCTGCAAAGTCAAGTGGTTGCTTGGTGGCATCCAGTTTTCCTATATCCCTGTTGATTTTCTGTCTACTAGGGACTTTGATTACTAAGAGGAGTATTGAACGTCAGCAGTGCTAAGTGTGCATTTGCCCATTTCTTCTTGCAGTTCTTTCAGATTTGCTTTATGTGTTCTGAGGCTATTTTATTAGGGCAGTCTCCCCCCACAATCGTGCTCCGCCCCAATCCCCTCCGCCATCTTTTGGCTGCTCAGTTAGGGATTTAGTCTCTCCTCTTTGGCACTCTCTTTCAGTAAGGAAGTTTGCCCTTGGGGCCCAGTGGTGGGAGGTTAGAAAAAAGGCCATGGGGATCCTTCCCACACTCTTCAGACCACTATTGTCCTTGCCGAAGAAAAGGATTTCTCTTCCTTAAAATTCGAGGTGTCAGCTGCTCCAACTGGCCCTGGGGCTTGCTTTGGGGGCAGGACTGCATTTAAAAAACAGGATTTCTCCCATTTTCTCTGTCCCGCAGGGACCCTCCCCCCCCACACACTCCTTCAAGCTTCAAGTACTTTTGGTGTCCCTGCTGACTCTGTACTTGGTGCTTCTCTCAAGCTCTTTGTGTTTTCTTAGCCTTCCAGTTTATTCTGGTGGCTTCAGCTAGTGCTGAAGTGCAGTTGCCTCCCCATCCTTTGGCCTCTCCTAGCCTTCTCTTCTGAGCTTTGGAATCATATTTCCACCTGCCAGCTGGAGGTCTATCAGTATGTGCCATAAACACCCCAGCTTAAGTCCAAGATCTATTTCAATTTTTCCTTCTGCCAACCCAGTGTGTCTCTAGTTTTGCTAATCTTAATATACGGCACCAGCCTCAACCCATCTGCTCACGCCATCATCCTGTGAGTGATGATCTGTGCCTTTCTCCCACTCGACAGTACTTCTGTATAACTTAGAAATATAAATATATTGTGGGAAGGTCAGAAAATATTCTGGTGGTCTAAGGAGTCAAGTATTTTAGAGACTGATCATCTGTAGGGGGAAAAACAGTTGAAAATCCCTCCGCTTTCTGGTCCCTGAATGTCTTTGCAGCCCTTTATCTTATCAGAGCCTGAAGAGCTGTTTTTTCTCTCCGACTGTTCTATATGTAGTTTCATAGCTCACCACGTGTGTTTCATGATTTCTTGCCTTTTTTTATGCTGTCCCATATTTTTGAGGGAAAGTGTATTTAAAATTTTTTTTTGAAAGTGTATTTATATTTGAAAGACAGAGACAGTGCACGAGCAGGGGAGGGGCAGAGAGAGAAGGAGACACAGAATCGGAAGCAGGCTCCAGGCTCCGAGCCGTCAGCACAGAGCCCGACGTGGGGCTCAAACTCAGGAACCGTGAGATCATGACCCAAGCCGAAGTTGGACGCTCAACTGACTGAGCCACCCAGGCGCCCCAGAGGGAAACTGTATTCTTGTTTAAGGATTTAGAGCTCTATCTCCCCAGGTGAACTTGAATCTGATAACACGAAGTGGAATCCCGATTCATCCCTTGTGAAAGCCCATTGCACCCTGTACACGTGTCTAGCGCGGATCCTGTAACACCTTGTTGCAAGAGTGTGTTCATACATAAGTCTCTTCACTGGGTTTTGAGCTCTTTGAGAACACGCACTCCGTCTTTTACTCCTTTTTGTTTTCCCGACGACTGGGACAAGTCCAGGCACGTAGTATTAACTCAGTGGTCAGTAGTCTTTTCTTCATGGATTGATCTATTAACACAATAGCAGGGCTGTTCTTNCACAGGCTCAGGTGTCCAATGTAGCTTCTTAGGGTTAAATCTTACTGGTGCTCTATGGAAAGAATTAGTTCCCACACATCCTTTGGTGTGTTTCATTCGTTTTTTTAAAGATAGTATTTAATTTTTTTTAAATGTTTATTTATTTCGAGAGCGAGTGTGTGACCAGGTCGGGGAGAGGCAGAGAGAGAGAGGGAGAGAGAATCCCAAGCAGGCTCCATGCTGTCGGCGCAGAGCCCGATGCAGGGCTCGATCCCACGAACCATGAGATCGTGACCTGAGCTGAAATCAAGAGTCGCATGCTTGACCGACTGAGCCACTTAGGCGCCCCTCCGTGTGTCCCAGTCTGATCATTGCAGATTGTTGTTACAGGGGTCTGTGTCATTTGAGGACGTGGCTGTGGATTTTACCCGACAGGAGTGGCACCGACTGGACCCTGCTCAGAGGACCATGCACAGGGATGTGATGTTAGAGAACTACAGCAACCTGGCGTCTGTGGGTGAGGACTGGTGTCCATGTAACCCCTGGTACCCTGTTTCCTTTCTTGGTTACTGTAACCTGTGCTGCCTTTATAGACTCTAACAATACTTTAGGTTCTAGATTCAAGGGTCACAGATGCTTGACTAGTTTGAGGCACCAGGATGAGCATGTGTGTTGCCACTTGCCCCAATGAAAGGTTTACATGGGCCCCTTCCTTGTGCAGCTCATGAAGATGCACCTTCCTCCTCCATCAGAGGCCCTAACGCTCAGACAACTTGGCCCACGTCCTCTGCCATTTCCCATTAACAGGCCTCTGCGTGGCCAAACCAGAGATGATCTTCAAGTTGGAGCGAGGAGAAGAGCTGTGGATATTAGAGGAGGAATCCTCAGGCCACGGTTACCCAGGTGAGCGAGCAGTGTTTTCCAGTAACCTCTTTTTAGAGGCCCTTCCTCTGAAAATGACTGGAGGACAGAAGGCCTGCACCCTTGAGGTTTTTTTTTAAGTTTATATATTTTTGAGAGAGAAAGAGAGCACAAGCAGGGGAGGGGCAGAGAGAGAGGGGGACAGAGGAGCTGTCAGCACAGAGCCCGATGTGGGGCTCAAGCTCATGAACCGTGAGGTCATGACCTGAGCTGAAGTAGGACGCTCAACCGACGGAGCCACCCAGATGCCCCTCTTGATTTTTGTGGTTATCTACCACTCTTACCTACCCCCACCTGCCTCATCGTAAGAGGCACATTCTCAGCCAGTCTGTCTCTCTTTAGTATTCTCAATTGCCTGCCTTCCCTCCATTGCCTTTGATGCCTTCCGTTGTGAGGTGTACCTTCATACACTCATTTGGTGTTCTACCACCTCTTAAATGAGTATCAACCCTAATCTGGTCACGTTCTAGGTGTAGGGATCTAGCACTTAGTAAACTAAATCACTTTTCTAGAGCTTGCAGTCTGATGACGGAAAGAGACTGGAAACAAATGTATAATGTTTGACGGTGAAAAGAAAATCAATGCAAGATGCGAAAGATGGACAACGATGCTTGTGCGCTTGTAGAGAATATGCCCGGGGAAGACTTTTCGGGGAGGTTAACGTTAGTGCACCAACACCATCAGATGTGAGAGACACAGAACCGTGTAGATTTTGAATATTGTGGGCAGAGAGAACAGTATGTGTCAGGCCTGGTCTGGGCGATATATCTTAAAAATAGCAAAGAGGCCAGTGTAGCTTTTTTTTTTATGTTTTGTTTTTTTTTATTTCTGAGAGAGAGAGACAGCATGAACAGGGAAGGGTCAGAGAGAGAGGGAGACGCAGAATCTGCATCAGGCTCCAGCCTCTGAGCTAGCAGTCAGCACAGAGCCTGATGCGGGACTCGAACCCAGGAACCATGAGATCATGGCCTGAGCCAAAATCGGACGCCTAACCGACTGAGCCACCCAGGCGCCCCGAGGCCAGTGTTGCTTAATGCTGGGTGGTGAGAGTGGTCAGATGCAATATCAGAGAGCTGGGGGCCAAATTACAGAGAGTTTTTTAGGCTACGTTAAGCACTTTTTTAACAGGCTATGTTTTATAGGTTTTGTTAAGCACTTTAATTTGCGGCTGTCACAAGGGAAGCCATTGCTGAGTTTTGAGTGAGTGATCTGATTTGTTTTTAAAGGATGTCTCTCACTGCTGTGTGGCAACAGTTCTGTTGAGGGTAATGCCCTCAGGCATGATAATGACCTACAGCGTCAGAGGATTCAATCTTTAGATCAAACCGTTGAATATCATGGATATGGAAAAGTCTTCTACAAGAAAACTGGCTTTATTGGACATAAAAGAACACGCACGGGAGTAAAAAACTTTGGATGTCACGAATGTGGGAAAACTTACTGCAGGAAGTCAAACCTTATTGAACATCTGAGAACACACACAGGGGAGAGGCCCTATAAATGTGGTGAGTGTGCAAAAACCTTTAGTGCAAGATCATACCTCATTGCCCATCAGAAAACTCACACGGGGGAGAAACCCTTCGAATGTAACGAATGTAGGAAATCTCTGGGCAGGAAGTCCCAACTCATTCTACACCAGAGAACACACACAGGAGAGAGACCCTATGAGTGCACTGAATGTGGGAAAACCTTTTCTGAGAAGGCAACCCTCATGATTCATCAGAGAACTCACACAGGGGAGAAGCCCTATGAGTGCGGTGAGTGTGGAAAAACATTTCGAGTCAAGATATCCCTTACCCAACACCAGAGAACTCACACAGGGGAGAAGCCATATGAATGTGGTGACTGTGGGAAGAACTTCCGGGCAAAGAAATCCCTAAATCAACATCAAAGAATTCACACAGGTGAGAAGCCCTATAAATGTGGCGAATGCGGGAAATTCTTCAGAATGAAAATGACTCTCAATAATCATCAGAGAACTCACACAGGTGAAAAACCCTATCAGTGTAATGAATGTGGGAAATCTTTCAGAGTACACTCGTCTCTTGGGATACATCAGCGGATTCACACGGGAGAGAAACCTTATGAATGTAATAAATGTGGCAACGCCTTCTATGTTAAAGCGCGCCTCGTTGAACATCAGAGAATGCATTCAGGAGAGAAACCCTATGAATGCGGTGAATGTGGAAAGATCTTCAGTATGAAGAAATCCCTTTGTCAACACCAGAGAACTCACACAGGAGAGAAACCCTACGAATGTAGTGAGTGCGGAAATGCCTTCTATGTGAAAGTACGCCTCATTGAACATCAGCGGATTCACACGGGAGAGAGACCCTTTGAATGTCAAGAATGCGGGAAGGCCTTCTGCCGGAAAGCCCACCTCACGGAACATCAGAGAACTCACGTAGGCCGGCCCTTACCTTGCACTCTGGAGAAATCTTCTTTGTGAAGACTCCCGTCACCGTTTGATCAAGCCCTTTGGGTCATCTGTTCACCAGGCACACCGAGTGCGCCCGTAACAATTAGACTCCCACGCTGGTGTGAAAATACATCCTGAGTCCCGTTAGGGGATAGCTCTATCTTGAAATGTTCTTGAAAACGATGAAATGTTGTTTTTATTCCACGTTGGAATAAACACGTTGTTGTTTTTATTTCCCTAATTAATGGCGAGGTTGAATATCTTCCTACCTGTTGACTGGCCATTTGGGTTCTTTTCTCCTGTGCATTGACTGTCGTGTATCCTTTCCTCATTGTTTTCTAACGCGCTGCTTATCTATTACGTCTTGGTTTAAATGTTGTTTTCGTTTTTTAATATGTGAGAATATACAAATCTTTTTTCAGTCACGTGTTTGGCAGCTATCTCTTCCTGGACTGTGGCTGGTTATTTAATTTTGTTAACTCTTCTGCCGAGGTTTTATGTTCAAATAGTATCAGTTTCAACGTGATCATATTCTCCTACACTTTCCTCCAAAGTTACAGTTTTCCTTTCAACATGGAGACCGTTAATCTACCCTGAGGTTTTGTGTGTGTGTGTGTGTGTGTGTGTGTGTGTATTGTGTGAATTGTACAACAGGAAATACTGTATTCCTCTGAATACCGTTTCCATAAACGGTATCACACTGTGCTGAATGTTCCGCAGCTTGCTTTTGTCATGAAATGTTACCTGTCCAAGGACTGTCCATGGTGAGAAATAAATACAGGTCTGGTTTATTCACTTCTCTCCCTGTTCCACTGGTGCCAGACATGTGTTTGTTTAGCGTCCGAATCTAAACGTGGAACTGATGGGTCATAGAATGTAGGCGGTGTTGAAGTTACTAAGCTGTTGTGCCCCTTAGCTCCAACAGCCCCCTTCTACGCTGTTCTTTGCGATGCTGGGGCTCTCCGAAACATGTTTGTGCCTTGCCCGCCCAGTATCGCTTCTTCACGTGGGCGGCAGAAGGTCCCCGTGGTGGCAGTTTGTGGTTTTCCAGCACTGACAGAGCAGCCTCTGGGGCCCCACGGCCTCAGAAACACTAGCCACAGCTGGCTCGTGCCACCCCCTTGGAGGTACGAGTCCTACCCACATGACCCCACGCCGCCAGGTTTCCAATTTTTAACAATTCCAGTTTCTTCCCTTGTTACCTCAGCCCAGCTGCTTCCTGCAGTTGCTGCCTCCGTGATAATTTTAATGTTCTCTTTCTGTCCTTGTCAGTTACATGGTTAATAACCTTGTGACTAGTCAAAAATTCTTTATAAGAAGTTCTTTTCATTAAAATAAGTGGTATCATTTCTGTCTCCTAGCTGGGTTCTTTTTTTTTCTTTTAAAAAAAATTTTTTTGTTTTTATAGTTTATGTATTTTTGAGACAGAGAGAAACAGAGCACGAGCAGGGGAGGGGCAGAGAGAGAGGGAGACACAGAATCGGAAGCAGGCCCCAGGCTCTGAGCTGTCTGCGCAGAGCCCAACGTGGGGCTCGAACCCACGAACCGTGAGATCATGACCTGAGCCAAAGCTGGACGCTCAACTGACTGAGCCACCCAGGCGCCCCTCCTTTTGTTTTCTTTTTAATGTTTATTTATTTTTTTGAGAAATAGCATGCTCTTGAGCAGGGGAGGGGCAGAGAGAACGGGAGACAGAGAATTCCAAGCAGGCTTTTGCCGTCAGCACAGAGCCCAAAGTGGGGCTTGAACCCACGAACCTCAGGACCATGATCTCAGCCGAAATCAAGAGTCAGATGGTCCACCAATTGAGCCACCCCAGGCACCCCTCCTAGCTGGGTTCTGATTGCTACAGAAGTTTTACAACTTATTAAATAATTGAATTTTCCCCCTTCAAATTGTACTAATTTATACTCTCATGAGCAGTGTGAGACAAAGTTTACATTTTCCCACATGTACACCAGGGCTTATTATCAGTCTTTTTTTTTTTCTATAGTTTATTTTTTTTGAGACAGAGAAGAGACAGAGCATGAGCGGGGGAGGGGCAGAGAGAGAGGGAGACACAGAATCCGAAACAGTCTCCAGGCTCTGAGCTGCCAGCACAGAACCCGACGCAGGGCTCGAGCCCACGAACTGCGAGATCATGACCTGAGCCTAAGTCGGACGCTTAACTGACTGAGCCACCCAGGCGCCCCTTATTATCAGTCTTTAAAATTGTTGCTAGTCCAGAAGATGTAAGCTGGCTTTAAGTCTTTCCATCAATGAATATGGTTTATCTTTTTATTTTTTAACTCAACTTTTTTGGACTTCAATTGTATTTTATGGTTTTCTCCCATAAATTGTCTTTAATTGAAGCTAACTTTTTTTTTTTACAAATAGTTTATTGTCAAATTAGTTTCCACATGAAGCTAACTTTTAATAGAAATTTTGCTTATACATGTATATACATATATATTTCAAAATATAATGCTGTATTATGGGGTTTATTGAATATAAATATTTACCTGTATCACAGATACATACATACAGAAAGATACATACTTATATATCCCCCCCAAAACATTTTTATTTTATATGTTCACTTCATTTTACTCACATATTTGCCACCTTGGTTGCTCTCCATTCCTTTCTGCGTTCCATTCAGAATCATTTTCTTCTTTGCCTGAAAAATACCTTGAGTGGAAGTTTGTTAGTGACAAACCTCTGAACTTTGAGAATGTTTTCTTTTTTAAAAGCTTATCTTTTTATTTATTCTTTAAGTAAGCTCTAGGCCCAATGTGGGGCTTGAACTCATGACCCCAAGATCAAGAGTCACATACTCTACCGATTGAGCCATCCAGGTGCCCCAAGAATGTTTTCTAATTCAACATTTTTGATCAGCAAAAGTGAATCCTTTACCTTAAGCATTTGGTAATATTATGCTATAGTNTTTACTATTAATTAAATTTATCAAAATGTCATCTCATTGATTCATTTAATCTTCAGATCATCCATTTACAAAATTCAATCTTATGTTTAAAATTTTTTTTAATGTTTATTTACTTTTGAGAGAGAGAGGGAGACACAGACAGAGCATGGGCAGGGGAGGGGCAAAGAGAGAGGGAGACACAGAATCCGAAGCAGGCTCCAGGCTCTGAGCTGTCTGCATAGAGCCCGACTTGGGGCTCGAACTCATGAACCGTGAGATCATGACCTGAGCCAAAGATGGACTCTTAACCAACTCAGCCACCCAGGCGCCCCTCAGTTTTATGTTTTAAAATTATTATTATTATGGAAAATGTCAAACATAAATAAAAGTCGTCTGTAATAACAGAAAGCAGATCAGTGGATGCCCCTGGGAGGGGAATTAACTCCTAAAGCGTAGGAGGGAACTTCCTGGGGGTGATGGAACTATTCTGTATCTTGATTGGAATGTGTATTGGTAGTTATCAAATGAGTAAACTTAAGATTTGTGCACTTTGTTGTATGTAAATTATATCTCAACTTTGCAAACAACAATAGAAAGTTCCCTGTTCCCATACCAGGAGCCGGATGTGGGCTGCCTGGGAGAAAACCTGGAATCTTGACCACTAGATCAGATGAAAGACACTGGCAATGGGAGACTTAGTCCCCCCACCCCCACCCACGGGCTTTAGAAATGGCTTTGGTCCATGAAAATGACCTTCACTGAAGCCCCATGATGGGCCCCCCTTTAGGGACCATCACTTACGCGGTGATCCCTCACTGCCAGCACTGCTGTGTGGATTTCACTCCCAACAGCTTAAGCACAGTCTCTCCTGACCTGTCCATTGGCCGCCACCACAGTAGTTTTTACCCCCAGGATATGTCAGTGCGGTGCCTACTAAGGCCACATTAACTTAACAGCACTTCTTTTCACCCCCGTTAGCCTAGAGCACAATGTCTGTACAGTGGCCTAACATCAGCTCACAATACCTTGTCTTATCACAACTTTGTGCTCCCACAAAGTCTACTGACCCCCATTAGCTCGTAGCCATCTGTCCCACCACCCCTTTTAGTTGCCATTACAATTTTTGCTGACCTGTTTGCTCACGGTAGAGTCTTTTCACCCCTTCACCCCCAGCTTTGTGACCGATGATTCTCCATTAACTTAATACCATGTTTTTTGCCTTGCTTTAGACTCAGCATGATGACTGCTGACCTCCCATTAGCTCACAGCAATGTCTTCTCACTTCCTTTAGACCTAATGTAGTGTCTGTTGACCCATATCGACAGCGTCTGTTGCCCCCCCCACTGGCTACCATACGATATATTCGTTTTTTTGTTTTGTTTTTTAATTTTTTAACATTTATTTATTTTTGACAGAGAGAGAAACACAGCACAAGTGGGAGAGGGGAAGATAGAGAGGGAGACACAGAATCCGAAGCAGACTCCAGGCTCTGAACTGTCAGCACAGTGCCCGACGCAGGGCTCAAGCCCACAAACCATGAGATCGTGACCTGAGCTGAAGTCGGACGCTTAACCAGTTGAGCCACCCAGGCGCCCCCATACGATATATTCGACCCAGTGTGTTCCAGTCACAGTGTCTGCTCATCCTACATCAGATCCTCTCATCATGTTGATTTTTATTAGCCACCACTGCAGTGTCTGACCCCAGTGAACCCGCAGCTCAGCACAGCACAGCTGCACCAGTATCTATCTGCTGTTCCCCAATTAGCCACCAGCATGGTGACTTTGATCCTTCTGAGCCCCAATATAATATCTGCAGAACTTGGATGGCCTTGTCATTCTGTCTTCTGAACCCCTACTTATCAACCTTCAAGTTTTTTAACCTTCAGACCCAGTGGTGTCTGCTTAAAATAGCCCCATCGCTGTGTCTTCTCACCCTACACTACAGCCTGTCAGGGTGTCTGCAGACCATGCACCAGTGTCTTTATTTATTAGCCGCTAGCAGAGCATGAACTCCTTGAGGATGTACTGCCATGTTTTTTTGTCCTTACAGTAGTCACATCATTGTGTCTGTTAAATCTCCTCCCTTTAACCACTAATATTGTGTCCCTGACCAGTTGAAGCCTCAGTAAAGTCTGGTGACCCCACATTAGCCCCCATCATGGTGTCTGTTGATCCTCCATTAGCCAACAGTAGTTTCTTGGGCACCCAGCAATGGATTTGTTGGCTCTACTTAGCTACCATCCCTCTCTCTCTGCTGATCCCCAGTTAGCCATAAGAGCAGAGACTAACTTCCATGAGCTTCTAGGACAGGTGCTGCGGATTCCACATTAGCCCCAGCTTGCCGATCACCGTTTAGCCATGAGTATGGTGTCTTTGACCCTCCGAAGTTCCGATCATGGTGTTCGTGACTGCGGGAACCCTCATCGCCGTGCCAGCTGATCCCTCATTAGCCACCAATACAGTGGCAGAGTGCAATGGTCCCCCAGCACAGTGCCCGCTGACCATACGTTAGGGCTCGTCACGGTGTATGCTAACCCCATGTTCGCCTCAACGCTGTGACTGCTCACTACTTCAGTCCTTGCCTCATGCTTGGCAGTCGTGACGTCTGCCGCTGACCCTGTATTGCTGCCATCACTGAGTCTAACTAATACTGGTCACGAATACAGTGCTTTCGATCATAAAGTATCAGCCCAGTGTCTGCCGACCTCACATTAGCCTTTAGTCATTCTGCTGATTAGCCATTAGCCACCACGAAAGTGATTTTGTCTCTATCTCAGCATCAGTTCATTTTCTTCCCCCATCCCTGTGGAGGCTGGTCCCTCATCATACCCTAGTGCAGTGTATTTGCCTCATGAGCCTCAGTATAATGCCTCGGACTCATTAGAGCCTACCCTACATCAGAGCCTCTCATGGTTCAGGTGATCCTGTATTAGCCACCAGTATAGTATCTGATCCCCGTTCGTCCCCCGGCTAAGTCTGCTGGCACCGTATTAGCTCCCAGGACTGTGTCTGTTGAATTCCCGCTAGTTATAAATACAGTGTCTTTAATCTCTATGATTACTCCCCACAGTTTCTGATAACCCTATGTTAGGACCAGCCGCTGTTCCCTGACCTCTGTATCCTGGTTTGTTGGCTGTTGTTTGAACCCTTTCGATCGATCCTTGGACTGTGATGGTTCGCCAGTCCCTCAGGCTGCTATCTGATTTTTCTGTACCTTGCACTTCAGAGACTGTCCCTTGGTCCTTTTTGCTGTGGTCTCATCCCCTGTTGCTCTGGCTCTTTTGCAGCCCCTCTGATTATCTTCCACATACAGGGACTGTCCTGTGGTCTCTCCAGATATTTGTTGAACTGTTCCTCAGGTCCAGACACCGTTTCCTTGTCCCTCCAGCTGCTGTTGCCTTTTGTTTCTCGGGCTGTTCCCTCACCTGAGATTGTTCCCTTATCTCGCCGGCTGTCTCGTAGGTATTTCTGGCGGTCGCGTGCCATTTAGGAATGGCTTCCTCTTCCATCTGGCTGTTCTAGAGTCTCTGCGGCCGTCCTCTAACTACGAGGCCTGTTCTCTGTCCCTCTGGCTGTTTGACAGCCTCTTTGTTGCACATCGCTGCAGTGGCCGTTCCCTTGGCCCGTGGCTGTTTGCTAGCGTCCTGGAATATTTCCTCAGCCCCGGCCCGCTGTCCGGAACCACAGGCTGTTCCTGCTGCTTCTGGTTGATCCCCCGTGCCTGCAATAACGTACCTTCTTCTCCCAGTTAGCCGTTCCCTCAGTCCTGGCTGTGCTTGCACCTGCTCATTTTCTGGTTGATCCAACTGTTTCTCAGCACCAAGGACTGTTGCGTACACAGGATGTGGCTGGGGGTGTGAAGCAGCAAGGAGTGCCAGCCTGCAGAGGGAGCGCCTTCCTTCCGGGTAGCTCCCTTTATTTATTTGCTTTTTAATGTTTATTTTTGAGAGAGACAGAGCGTGGGCGGGGGAGGGGCACAGAGAGAGGGAGACACAGAATCGGAAGCGGGCTCCAGGCTCTGAGCTGTCAGCACAGAGCCCGATGCGGGGCTCGAACTCATGAACCGTGAGATCATGCCCTGAGCCGAAGTCGGGTGCTTAACCGACTGAGCCACCCAGGCGCCCCCTTTAGTTGTGGTTGCCACGGAGAAGCATACCCTGCAGACAGATTTCCTACTTCAGAGTCCTTGTATGGCTCCTGGCAGGAGATCTGTAGGCCTGAGGTCACTACCTTTCCTCCCATTACCCTTCTAGAAAATCCACTAACATGAGTAAAGTCAGTTACCCCCCTACCCCAGCCTTCCATGCGTCTGGGTGTGAATCTCTGCTTGGGAGAGACTGATGACAGAGAGGAAGCACGTGTGGGGGGTGTCAGCCCTGTGACATGTGCGGCATGGGGCGGGGGGGAAGATACAGCTCAGTGGGTAGCCTGGGGGCCAGCCTTTCCCTCACCTGAGCCTCAATGCTTCTCTGTAAAAAACGGGCCTCACAGTACATATCCAGAATCCTGAAGTCTGCGCTAGGGTTGGAAGATGACTAATGGGTGTGTTCGCCCCTCGGGTATCCTTTTCAGGTCAAAGCACAAAACTCATAATAATCCCTTCCTGTGTACTATTATTAATAGTGATTTAATTTCTCGACAGGNTCCCCTGCTTGTGCTCTCTCTCTCTCTGACTCTCAAAAATAAATAAAAAACATTAAAAAAAAATTAAAACAAAAAGGAGATACATTGGGTTTCATCGAAATTAAAACCATTTTTTCTGCAAACGATACTGTCAAGAAAGGGAAAAGTTACCCCACAGAATGGGGGAAAGCACAGAATGGGAGAGAGCTGGTCAACATCACTAGGCATCAGGGAAATGGAAATCAAGACCACAATGAAAAAAAAAACCCACAATGAGATAACACTTAACACACACTAGCATGGCTAGGATTGAAAGGACAGACAATCACAAGTGTTGGCAAGGATATGGAAAAATTGCACCCATCTTTCATTGCTGGTAGGGCAGAAAGTGGTGCAGCCCTTTTGGAAAACAGGTTGAAAGTTTCTCAAAATGTTAAGCAGAGTTCTCATATGATTCAGGAATTCCACCGCTGGGCATCCACCCGAGAGAAATGAAAACATGTCCATGTAAAAACATAGACACAAATGTTCATAGCAGTGTCATTCATAGTAGCGCCCAGGTGGAAACAACACACATGTCCATTGACTGATGAATGGATAGTCCAAATACGGTACATCCATACCATGGGATATTCTTCAGTAATAGAAAGGAATGATGCGCTGATACCTGCTACAACATGGACAAAGTTTGAAAATATTACTTGGAAGAAGCCAGTTACAAAAGACTATGATTCCATGTATCAGAAATGTCCAGAATCAGCAGAACTGTGGAGACAGAAAGTAGATTAGTGGGTGTCTATGGCTGGGGTGGGAGGAGGTGGGGGAAATGGAGAGAAG
>NW_027527456.1:288618-290041 GCF_008692635.1 Crocuta crocuta | reverse complement strand
GGTACAGGGTTTCTTTTGGAATGATGAAAATATTCTAAAATGCTACGTGATGGTTGGGCGACTTTGTGAATATACTAAAATTAATTTAATTGTCACGTTAAATGGGTAAATGTTATATTTGAATTACACCTCAGCGTTTTAAACAGAAAAATGTTATAAAAATTAAAAAAGATTTTAACTGAGTCAGTATTTTAAAATTTGAGTGCTTGTAATTTTAAAAAAATGTTTATTTATTTATTTTGAGGAGAGGAGAGAGGGAGAGAGAGAATCCCAAGCAGGCTCTGCACTGTCAGCATGGAGCCCGACACAGGGTTCAATTTCACAGACTTTGAGATCATGACCGGAGCGGAAATCAAGAGTCGGATGCTTAACTGACTGAGCCACCCAGGCAGATGCCCCGCCTTGTAATTTTTTTAAAGAAAAAATGTTAGTGTCTGCTTAAAAATTTGAGGAAAAAATCCTGCCTTTTCCTTGCCTCTCTGTGTGTCCTTGGGAAATCATACTATCTTTCTATGCCTCAGTTTTTACATCTGTAAAATGTGGATAAAAATAATGCCTAACTCAGGAACAGTGTGAATATCAAATGAAGTCATATATGTAAAATGCTTAAAACAGTGCTAGGCACCTAGTCGCCTCTCTGTCTTAGTTATTATTATAGGTAGTAACAGTAGATATAATTTATAACTTAGTACTGATACATCATAGTAATATTTACAATAACTGCAAATAATGTTTTATTAGGAGTGATGATTTGTAATATTAGAAATAATGTATAATATTAAGAGTAATCATTTCGTGCACCCTGACACCTTTACCTCATGATTTTGACAATCTTTCCCCAAAACATTACAAATATTAAAATGTTCACTTTTACAGTTTATTTTGTTATTTTGAGACAGAGAGAGAGAGCAGGGAAGGGACAGAGAGCGAGAGAGAGAGAGGGAGAGAGAGAATTCCAAGTAGGCTCCACACTGTCAGCAGAGAGCCCGACGCAGGGTTTGAGCCTATGAACCCTGAGATCAGGACCTGAGCTCAGATCAAGAGTTGGATTCTTAACTGACTGAGCCATGCAGGCATCCCTAAAATGATCATTTGTAACATTTTTCTTCTGATGATGATGATGATGACAACGATGATGATGATGCTCGTACACTAATTTTTAGTGTGTAAATACCTGCACTGACAAATACCAACATTTTCAAAGACTTCTGGGGACAGCCATTCGCCAAGCGATAATGTTCCCGTTTCCAAGTAAGGTTACATTCTAAGGTACTGGAGGTTAGGGCTTCAATGTAGTTTTTTGGAGGACCCAATTCAGCCCCTAACAGCTAGTTCCCCATTATGCAGTCCCAACTGTAGACAAATCCCCAGGTTTATAAATCTCCACTGTTGCCAAGACTTCAGATCACAGATCCCCCAAGCC
>NW_027527456.1:282517-288507 GCF_008692635.1 Crocuta crocuta | reverse complement strand
CCCCAAGCCGTTAGTAAATACTTGCTTGAAAGGTCCCCTCTCTTTATGGCCTATTCCCCCTTTCATAAATACCCAACTGGCAAATACTTTATTCATTTCCTATTGCTGTGTAACAAACTACCACAAAGTTAGCAGGAAAACAACATCCAGTTAGGATCTCACAGTTCTGTAGATTCAAAGTCTAAGTGAGGTGGGTGGCTCAGTCGTTAAGCATCTGGACGTCGGCTCAGGTCATGATCTCATGGTTCGCAAGTTCAAGCCCCACATCGGGTGAGTTCGAGCCCTGCATCAGGTAAAACAGGAGCCCTGGGTGACCCCCACTTCTCTCTCTCTCTCTCTGCCCCTTGTGGGATTCTCTCTCTCCCTCTGCCTCTCTCTCACTTGCCCCCCCTCTCTCTCAAAAAAAAAAAAAATGTTATAAAACAAAACAAAGCCCAAGTGAGTTTAGCTGGATTCTCTGCTTAGTTAATGGTCTCACAAAACCAAAGTTGACCACACCGGACTCTTATCTGGAAGCTCGCAGGAAGAATCCATTTCCAACCTTATTCAGGTTATTGGCAGAATTCAGCTTCTTGAAGTTGGAGTGCTGAGCTTCCCATTTCGTTGCTGGCTATTAGCTAGGGGTGGGTCTCTGCCTTTAGAGGCCAATTGCGTGCCTCACCACAGGGGCCTCTGCGCCTTCAAAGCCTATTAGGATGTGCCAGATGCTTCCATGCTTCCAGTTTCTCTGATGACCTCTTATGCCACCAGCAGGAGAAAATTGCATTTTTGAGGCCCTCCTGCACTTAATTAGATTAGGCTCACCTGGATAACCTCCCTATGTTACTGCCAACTGATTAACCTTAATTTAATTTGCAAGATCCACTTTGCTACTCAATGTAATACAGCCATGGAATTATACGTCATCCTAGTCACAAGTTCCACCCACATTCAAGGTGAGGAGCTTATGGAAGGGTGATTGGAATATTGGGGGTCATTCTCAGAATTCTGCTTACTGTGGCCACTTTTGTGCTATCCATCTGCTTATTCATAAATGTCCCACTGGCATGTCTCCGTTTATGATGCTCATTGGTAAATCTCCCTTTTCATAAATACTTACCCATTGGCAAATCCTTCATTCATTATCCTCTTGGGGGGAAAATCACTCCATTCAAAAATACCCATTAAGAATGTAAACTGGTGCAACCCCTCTGGAAAACAGTATGGAGGTGCCTCAAAAAATTAACAATAGGGGGCTGGGTGGCTCAGTCGGTTAAGCGTCCGACTTCAGCTCAGGTCATGATCTCACAGTTTGTGGGTTCAAGCCCTGCATCGGGCTCTGTGCTGAGGAATAGCTCAGAGCCTGGAGCCTGTTTCAGATTCTGTGTCTCCCTCTCTCTCTGACCCTCCCCTGCTCACGCTGTCTCTAGCTCAAAAATAAATAAAACATAACAAAACAAAACTAACAATAGAACTCCCCTATGACCCAGCAGTAACNATATGGAAACCAGCTTGACAATAAACTATTTAAGAAAAAAATAAAAAAATAAAAAAACAAAAAACAAAAATACCCATTAAAATGTTTCCATTCATGACCCCTGTTGACAAGTCTCATCCTGGAGGGGAAAAAACCTCAGGTATAACCCATAGGTGTCTGCCACTGAGAAGTCTTATTCATAAACACTCACTGGCATAGTTCTTATTCTTAACTTGTTTAAAAATCTCTTTATTTTTTAATTTTTTAAAACATAAGTTATGGTCAAATTGGTTTCCATAAAACACCCAGCACTCATCCCAACAACTGCCCTCCTCAATGCCCATCATCCACTTTCCTCTCTCCCCTACCCCCATCAACCCTCAGTTTGTTCTCAGTATTTAAGAGTCTCTCATGGTTTGCTTCCTTCTCTCTCTCTAACTTTTTCCCCCTTCCCCTCCTCCGTGGTCTTCTGTTAAGTTTCTCATATTTTTAAATTTGTTTAAATGTTCGTTTATTTAAAAAAAGTTTTTATGTTTTATTTATTTCTAGGAGAGAGAGAGACAGTGTGAGCAAGGGAGGGTCAGAGAGAGAGGGAGTCACAGACTCTGAAACAGGCTCCAGGCTCTGAGCTGGCAGTCAGCACAGAGCCCGACGCGGGGCTCGAACCCACGAACCGCGAGATCATGACCTAAGCGAAAGTCGGACGCTTAACCGACTAAGCCACCCAGGTGTCCCAAATGTTTATTTTTGAGAGAAAGAGAGTGTGAGCAGGGGTGGGGGAGGGGCAGAGAAAGAGGAAGACACAGAACTTGAAGTGGGCTCCTTGAAGTGGGACACAGGGCTTGAACCCAAGAACTGTGAGATCATGACCTGAGCTGAAGTCAGATGCTCAACTGACTGAGCCACCCAGGCGCCCCCAAAATCTCTTTATTGATAGCCCTCATAATACATACTCCATTGTTGCTTGCCTTTTAAAAAAAAATCTATATTCTTAAACACCCACCTGATTGTATAACTCGTTTATGACTTTTGATGACAAATTGCCTTATTTTTTAAACACCTGCCTATTCGCAGGGTCCAGGCCACGAACTGCAAGACCATGACCTGAGCTGAAGTCGGACACTTAACTGACTAACCGCCTAGGCGCCCCAATAAGTTCTTTTTTTAAAAATGTTTATTTATTTTTGAGAGAGAGAGACAGATAGACAGAGTGTGAGTGGAAGAGGGGCAGAGAGAGAGGGAGACACAGAATCTGAAGCAGGCTTCAGGTGTTCAAGATGTCAGCACAGAGCCTGACGTGGGGCTGGGACTCATGAACCGTGAGATCATGACCCGAGCTGAAGTTGGACGCTTAACCGACTGAGCCACCCAGGCGCCCCAATATGTTTTTAATAATAAGGTACAAATAGAGATGGATCAAAGGGGCAGAGTAATCAAATAAGCATAAAAACATGAAATGTATATAATGGCCTCGTAGGATGGATTTTTTTACTGTTGTCGATGTCACATAAATTAGTTAAACATAGATGCCCAAATATATTTTGCTGTGAAAGAGCCTTGGCCAAAGGTCAGGGGGTGGCCTGTATAGTAAATAATTTAACCTTATTCAAAGAGACGTCTGGCCTTTGCCTTCAGCCTCTGGGAAATAATCTCTAGGTCTCTGGCATGTCATGCCTGATAGGAATGTCTTTGTTTACGTGGGGGCTTTGTGCTTTTCAGATCATAACTACGTGATTTACGGTGAGGGCTCAGAGCCATATGAACAACATAATGAAGTGTGGGGGCTTTGGTTTGTGAAGCTTGGCCTTCTGAGGGCTGGAAACTGGAATCAGCCATATGAGCAGTCATCCATGCCTACATGCTAGAGCCCCATTGAAGGCTGTGGGCACCAAGGCCTGAGTGAGTTTCCCCGGTTGGCAGTACTCCACGCCATTGTCACATATCAATGCCAGGAGAGTAATGTCTTGATTCCATGGGGAGAGGACAACTAGAAGCTCTTCTTTCCAACTGGAAGCTTATTTTCCTGGACTCTGTTCTATTCGCTTCTTCCCTTGACTGATTTCCATCTGCCTCCTCCAGCTGTAATAAATGTAACTGTGAGTGTAACAGCTTTCAGAAACTTCTAAGAGTCCATCTAGTGAATTATGGAAACTGAGGGTGGTCTTGGAGACTTTTGAATTTGCAGTTGCTGTCATATGTGAGGGCAGTCTTGTGTGGGGACTGTGTCCTCTAACTTCTGCACAAGAAAAACATATAAACAGCAATTGGCTTTCTATATTCTGGTAATTAAGAATAAAAAATTTAAATTAAAGGGGTGCCTGATTGGCTCAGTCAGTAGAGCATGAGACTCTTGATCTCAGGTCCTGAGTTCAAGCCCCACGTTAGGCATAGAGCTTACTTTTTAAAAATCTATTTATTTATTTATTTTTAATATTTTTATTTTTTATTTTTTGAAAGAGAGAGACACAGAGAGAGAGAGAGCGCGCAAGCAGGGAAGGGGGGGCAGAGAGAGAGGGAGACACAGAATGCGAAGCAGGCTCCAGGATGTGCTCCAGGATGCAAGCTGTCAGCACGGAGCCCGATGCGGGGCTTGAACTCACGGACTGTGAGATCACGACCTGAGATGGAGTTGGACGCTTAACCGACTGAGCCACCCAGGTTCCCCTATTTTTTTTAAGTTTATGTATTTTTGAGAGAGAGAGAGAGTACAAGCAGGCGAGGGACAGAGAGAGGGAGACACAGAATCCGAAGCAGGCTCCAGGCTCCGAGCTGTCAGCACAGAGCCCGATGTGCAGCTCAGAGTTGAGCTGAAGTTGGATGCTTAATCGACTAAGCCACCCAGGTGCCCAAGAAAGAAACTTAAATTTCAAAAATATGAAATACTTAGGGAATAGTTTGTCCTAAGATGTGAAAGACATGTATACACTGCAAATGCAATAAAATGTAATGACATGAAGGAATACTTAAAGCAACGGAGAGATAGACCTTATTTATGAGTCAGAAAACAATACTGTTGAGATTTCAATTATCCCCAAATTGATCTATAAATTCAAAGTCATCCCAATAAAAACCACAGCTGCTTTTTTTGTGGCTGTTGAAATGGAAAAGCTTATTCTACAATTCATATGGAAATGTCAAGGACCCAGAATAGGCAAAACAACTCTGAAAAAAGAAACAACTTTATTGAGTTATAATTTACATTCCGTATTTAAATTGTCCAGGTCAATGACTTTTTTTTAAACAAAAGTTTATTCTTAAACGTACAACAGGCTCCAAGACAAGTTCATTCTAGCTATAGGCGGCCACAGATGTTATGGCAGGGATCTGGATGTTTAAATAGGAATGGAATTAAGGGTCACCTCAATGACGTTTCTTAAATTTACCTAGTTGTGCAACCATGACATGACCACAGTCACGTTCTAGAACATTTATATGACCCCAGTAAAAGTCCTTGTGCTAATTTATAGGTCATGACCATTCCCAGTTTCACCCCCAGACAACCACTACTCTACAGATCTCTAGATTTTTCTGGACATTTCATGTAAATACAATATAGAAATACACTACTTGATCTTTTGTGTCTTGGTGTATCCATTTGCCAGTTGACGGCCATTTGGACTGTCTCCACTTTTTTTGCCTTGTATAAATTACACTATGATCCGTAAGTGCAAGTGTTGTATGAGCACAGGTTACATATCTTTTGGGTGGGTACTAGGAGAGACATCGCTGGGTCCCATGGGAAATTTATGATCGACTTTTAAGGAAATTGCCCCTTTTCCAAAGTGGCTATACCACTTTAATGCATTTATGCCAGAAATGTATGAGGGTTCCTAATTCTCCGGATGTTTGCCAACATTTGTTATGATGATCTTTTCTTTTTTTTTTATTATAGCCATTTTAGTGCATGGAAAGTGATATTTCATTGTGGTTTTCATTAGGATTTCCCTAATGACTAATGATGTTGGGCATCTGTTTATGTGCTTACTTGCACTATATTCTCTTTGGCGAAATGTCTCTTCAAGTCTTTTGCCCATTTAAAAAATGGGTTGTTTGTCTTTTTGTTGAGTTGTAAGAGTTCTTTATATATTCTGGATAGAAGTCCTTTATCAAATACAGGACTTACAAATGTTTTCTCCCAGTCTGTGTTTTGTCTTTTTGTTTTCTTAATGGTGTCTTTTGAAGCACAAACCTTTTTGGTTTTTGGTTTGATGGAAGTCCAGTTTATTACTTTTTTCCTTATGGATCATGTTCTTGGGGTCTTATCTAAGAATTTCTTGCCTAAATTAGGCAAGGTCACGGAGAGTTTCTCCTGTTTTCTACTAAAGCTTTTATAGTTGTAGCTTTTATACTTATGTCTGTGATCCATTTGGAGTTAAGTGTTAGAATGGCGTGAAGCAAGATTTAAATTTATCTTTTTGCATGTGGATACCCAATTATCCCTGCACCAAATGTTGAAAGGCTTTTCTTTCCCCATTGAGTTGCCTTCACACTTTTGTGGGGGAAAAACACGTTTGCCATAGTGTGAGGGCTTATC
>NW_027527456.1:282125-282423 GCF_008692635.1 Crocuta crocuta | reverse complement strand
CCACAACTATTATAAATGTGGTAGCTTTAGAATAGTTCTGAAATTGGTAGGTGAGTGTCCTTCCACTTTGTTGTTTGGTAGATTTCCTTTTCATTCTTGGTCTTTTCTACTTCTCTCTATAGTTTGAGGATTCGTTTACCAATTTGCGGGGAAGAAAGCTTGCTGGAAGTTTGATAACACTATGAGTCTGTAGGTCATGTGATTTTTCTTCTTCAGCTTGCACTAATATGATAGATTACACCGACTGATTTTTGAATGTTGAAGCAACTTTGTGTTATAGAACAGACCTCACTCGGTG
>NW_027527456.1:281407-281762 GCF_008692635.1 Crocuta crocuta | reverse complement strand
TTGGTGATGATATGTAATTTTTTTATACGTTGCTAGATTCAATTTGCTAATATTTTGCTGAAGATTTTTACATCTATATTCATGAAGAATATTGGTCTGTAGTTTTTGTGATTGTTGTTATGTGTTGGTATGGCTTAAGTGTCAGGATAATCCTGTTCTCATAGACTTGGGGAGTGTTCTTTCTTCCTCTTTTTGAAGATTTTGTGGAATGTCGATATAATTTCTCCTTTAAGTGTTTAATGCAATTAACCAGTTAAGCCATCTGGCTTTAGGTGTTTTTGTGTGGGAAGATTTAAGGTTACTAGTTGCTTACTATTGTTGGTGAAATATAAATGGTGCAGCCACATGAGGACTA
>NW_027527456.1:273857-281313 GCF_008692635.1 Crocuta crocuta | reverse complement strand
GATTTGGTCTCAGATCTCAGATCTCAGTTAAGTGTCTTGAAGAGATACTATGATGGTTTTGGAAGACAAGAAATAAAAAGTAAAATCACACTGAGATATCACTATATACCAACCATAATGGATATATATATATATATACACACACACATATATACACACACATATATATATATATGTATGTATCCTTCCACTTTATTGTTTGGTAGATTCCTTTTCATTCTTGGTCCTTTCTACTTCTCTCTATAGTTTGAGGATTCATTTATCAATTTGGGGGGAAGAAAGCTTGCTGGAAGTTTGATAACACTGGAGTCTGTAGGTCATGTGATACACCAAATACAGTGCATATATATATGTATATATATGCATACATATATATATATAGAGAGAGAGAGAGAGCGCCCATATATATATGGGCTAAACTGAAAAAGAGGGAAAATACCTAGTGTTGGTAAGAACGTGGAGCATAAGTAGAACTCATCTACTGTGCTGATGGGAGTGTATATTGGTACAACCACTTTTGAAAACTAGTTTTATAAACTAAAGCCGAGCATATGGATACCGTATGCCTTGGCAGTTCAAATCCTAGATAAATACACCTAACAGAAATTCATAAATATGTTCTAATAGATAGGCACTAAAATATTTATAGCATCACTATTCCTAATAGCCTCAAGCTGCAGACAACCCAAATGTCCATCAACAGTGGAATTAATATATTGTAGTATATTCACACAGTGGAATATAACATGACAACGAGAATGAAATATCTACAACTACATTCAGCAAAATGAATGAACCTCACATTTACAATGTGAATTTAAGAAGACAGACACTAAATAGTGTATTACTAAAATATGAAATATAATTGTTTGACTCAATTTACATAAAATACCAAGCAGACAAAGCTATCTATGCTGTTCCGAGTCAGGATAGTGTTTACCTTGGGGGCTGGGGGGGCAAGGCCTGGAAGGGCAGGACAGGGAATGCTTCCGGAGTGCTAGGCACGTTCTCTTTCTGGATCTGAGTCTGTTCAGTTTGTGAGAGATCACTGAGTTGTTTGCTTATGATATCTGCATTTTCTGTATAGATTGTACTTTACTAAAAAGGTTTAAAAAAATAAAATTGCATACTAGAAAGAAAGTCCCTTTTCTTATCAGTGTCATAAAAAAAAACATTTAAGGCAAAATGAGAAAGTGTCTATATATCAGTGCCTAAAAAAAAGCAGTGCTCTTTCTAGAGAAGTCTTCAAGTCATTCAACTATAATCGTATCTTAGACTAACCAAATACAGTGCAACATGAGTTTATCCCATAGCAGTCTACCCAAAACTGTTCTTAACGTGTGTGTACAAAGCGAATGTATCTTAACCCAGTTGAAAGAAAAAACACATCAAAGTATCATGTATTGAAACCCAATTTATCAACCACTCCTTTCCAAACAGGAATCCCAAAGAAAGCAGACACTTCAGTGGATGAGACCGGAAGTCCAGTGTGTTGTGGCTCAGTTCCATCGTTATAGGGTCAGTAACTAAGGGGATAAGAAGCCTGTGGTCTGCCAGCTTCCATGGATGATAGCCTTGGGGATACAGGTTAGAAAGTGTGCATACCTTTTTTTGGATGCGAATAGCCACAGCATGGAATTAAAGAGGGAACAACTGCCACCTTCAGCTGTCTATAAGGCTTAACAACTATATTTCTGTAACATTGGCTAGAGCCATGCCTAAGTTGCCAATGCATAAAGCCATTTTAAACCTAAAGTAAGACTTTCAGTTTAAAAATTCTATTTCATTTTTTAAAAATATCATATTTTAGGGGCACCTGGGTGGCTCAGTTGGTTGGGTGTCCAACTTCAGCTCAGGTCATGGTCTCACGGTTCATGGGTTCAAGCCCTGTGTTGGGCTCTGTGTTGACATCTTGGGGCCTGGAGCCTGCTTCGGTTTCTGTGTGTGTCTCTCTCTCTGTGTCTCTCTCCCAGTCATACTGTCTCTCTCTCACACACAAATAAATAAACATCAAAAAATTTTTAAATATTATATTTAAAAAACTCTACTATGGTGAAGGGAAGAGACAGAACAGTTTTTCATGGCAATCTTTTCGGTCTCTTAAATGTCAACGATCACAAAAATGTGTGGCTTCTACTCAACAGACCTGCATTCCCAAATAGGTTTTTTGCCTTGACCTTGGTGCTCTGCAGGTGCTTGGACAATGAAAACTCTTCTCTCCACCCTAGAAATCTGAAAAAGAAGTGGCCAATATCGAGTACTTTTACCTCCCGGGGGATGAAGAACTAATCCGTGCTGAATTTATCAAGTCCTTCATCCAAAAAGTGACACATAGGAGGTTCCAACTCATCTCCTGGGGTCTCTGTTTGTACCATTTGTAGGAGCTGGTAGGTCTGTGTATGAATCATGAACCCAAATAGGACTATGGCTCAAATGCTTTATCAAAGTGTCTCCCTATGCATATAATTGCGTGTCAGCTTGTGGTGATGCAGGTACTTGCATTTCCGGTTGACCGAAGGATACTTGGCTCTGCTGGCCTTCTGTTCACTGAAGCTGTGGCCTGTCATAGTCACTTTCCCCTGCACGATGACGACAGCACCAGGCACTCCTCTTCCCATCTACGAGACGTCTGATGCGTACCTGGTTGTGAGTTCCAGCCGAAGGCGTTTTAAGTCGATGCCTTTATAACTTTTCTCCACTGTGAGTTTTCTGGTGTTTAATGAGATTTGATCTGTCGGTGAAGGCCTTCTGACATTCTGTACAAGCATAGGGTTTCTTTCCTGTATGAATGATCTGATGCATGCTTAAGGTTGCTTTCTGGATGAAGGCTTTCCTGCATTTACTGCATTCGTAGTGTCTTTCTCCAGTGTGAGATTTCTGATGGATGGTGAGGCGGGACTTCCAGGTGAAGGTCTTCCCGCAGTCGCTGCACTTATAGGGTTTCTCTCGGGTGTGGATTTTCTGATGTGTTATAAGATTTGACCTGTCGGTGAAGGCCTTCCCACATTCAGCACATACGTTGGGTTTCTCCCCTGTGTGAATCTTCTGATGCACACGGAGTTGTGACTTCTTAGTAAAGCATTTCCCACAGTCACTGCATTCATAAGGCTTCTCTCCAGTATGAATTCTATGATGTGCAATGAAGTGTGATTTCTGGATGAAGGCCTTCCCACATTCAGGACAAACGTAAGGTTTCTCTCCTGTGTGGATTCTCTGATGCACACTTAGTGTTGATTTCTGGATAAAGGCTTTCCCACATTCATTGCATTCATAGTGTCTCTCTCCAATATGAGACTTCTGATGTATCTTGAGGCGTGACTTCCATATAAAGGCTTTTCCGCAGCCATTGCACTTATAGGGTTTCTCTCCGGTGTGGGTTTTCTGGTGTTTAATGAGATTTGACTGGTCACTGAAAGCCTTTCCGCATTCAGCACACATATAGGGTTTCTCTCCGGTGTGAGTTTTCTGATGCGTAGTGAGGTTTGTCCTATGAGTAAAGACCTTTCCACATTCTGTACATATATAGGGTTTTTCTCCTGTGTGAATTCTTTGATGCACGTGGAGCTGGGACTTCTTAGTGAATGATTTTCCACACTCACTGCACTCGTAAGGCTTTTCGCCGGTATGGATTCTCTGATGCGTATTGAAATGTGATTTCTGGATGAAAGCCTTACCACATTCAGTGCATACATAAGGTTTCTCTCCCGTGTGGATCCTCTGATGCATTCTGAGTGCCGACTTTCTCGTAAAGGCTTTCCCACATTCACTGCATGCATAGTGTTTCTCTCCAGTATGGGTCTTCTGATGTATATTAAGGTCTGAATTCTGGGAGAAGCCTCTTCCACATTCGCTACATTCATAGGGTTTTTCTCCTGTATGAATTCTCATATGTCTAAAGAGATATGATCTGTGGAAAAAGGCTTTTCCACACTCACTGCACTTATACGGTTTCTGCCCCGTATGAATTTTCTGATGTGTAATGAGGTTTGACTTGAGAGTAAAGGCCTTCCCGCACTGAGGACATATATAGGGTTTATCTCCTGTATAAACACTTTGAGGTCCATTAATCTGTGGCTTCTGAGTGAGGGCTTTCTCACTTTTATTGCATTCATGGGCTTTTCTCTCAGCATGAATCCTCTGATGCTCAAAGAGATGTGACTTCTGGGGGAAGCTCTTTACACACTCAGTACAAACATAACGTTGCTCCCTGGCCTGAATTTTCTGACGGTGGATGAGAACTTGTTTGTCGCCAAGATGGTTTTCACACTGATTAACTTCACAGGCATTTGCTCCTGTGGTAGCATTCTCAGTAGAAGAAGAGCTATGGGCAAGATTGTTATCGTTTCCAAAAATCTTATCAAGGTGCTTTGTTGAATTGCTTTTATTATGATTATGCAAGTTCAGAGGATGCTTCAAACTCTTTCCAAATGTATCATAGTTATGGAGTCTTTTAATTGAAGGAACCAGCTTGGAACTCACATGAATTATCTTTTCAATATTTTTACATTCATAGCCCCTCTCCTTAATCAGCACTTTCACATGGCTTAAAGGGTTATTTTGGCTTTCCGGATATCTCTCTAGCTCGTTATTATTTTGCCACAGCTCTTCTAAAATGGAACGCAATGAATCTTTTATTATAGATTGACCAAATTTCTCACATTGGAATGAAACTTTCCCAGGAATTCTCTGTTGTTGTATCTTCCCAATATCCTCATCTAAAAAGAAAAAGAAAGAAGTAAAAATGACTCAAAAGGACAATTAGCAGAGGGTAGGGGAAAATGTAGTTTAGACAAGATGGACACAGAAACGGAAGGGTCCATATGAAAATAGTAATAATGTAGTAATAAAAATTCCCCTAAAGCACTTACTATATACAAAATAATTTAATACCATTGATGATGCACCAGGCACTGTCCCAAGTGCTTTATGCATAAATAGTTCATTCAGTCCTCATTAACCCCTAAGGGGTAGCTATCATTACCAATCCGATGAGAAAACAGGACAGAGAAGTTATGTAACTTGGTGAAAATCAAATCGCTACTTAAGTGAGGGAGATGGGATGTGAACCCTGGGAATTCATACCCATTGCGTAGGAAGTCTGGATAATGAGTCTAACGAGAAGAAGAAACCTAAGTCTGTTAAGGGGAATCCTAGCATGGAAGAAATAGTTCAGATTATATGTCTTTATTACTTATTAGCTCTAAACCTTTCTCTTTTTTTTGAAAGTTTATTTGTTTTGAGAGTGAGAGAGCCAGAGTGTACACGCAAGCAGGGGAGAGGCAGAGAGAGAGAGAATCCTAAGTAGGCTCTGCAAGCCTGATGCCGGGGCTCGATCCCATGAACCGTGAGATCACAACCTGGGCTGAAATCAAGAGTTAGACGCTTAACCGACTGAGCCTCCCAGGCGCCCTTGCTCTAAACTTTCTAATCTCTCTCCTTTGTCTTGCTTTTCCTCTGAACCATACGAGCACTGATCACCATTTATGTGCCTCAGAGAGCCATTCCTCTACATCTATACGAAACAGTGTTACAACATCCACCATCCAAAGAGTAGATAGATATCTGTGCACCAACTCTATGGCCAGCTGCAAGTTCTCCGTGGTCCCAGGGATATATGCTTTCAACAAGTGTCAGATAGGAGAGGGAAAGCCACCTGTGGCAGAAACCACAAGCCATCCGCCCACAACTAATTGCACTTGCCTCTTCTTTCATGTCAACAGACTGCAGCTGGGCATTATGTTGACCAGCCTCGCTCTGTCCTCACCAGTGAAGCAGGAGCAGACGTGGTAGGTATAGCTTCCAGGCTGGGCCTGAAGCCAGTGGGGAAAACTCCTCTCTCCCCCCTTCCCCTTCCCACTGGACTCAGTAGTGACCCAGCATTAACCACGCAACTGACAACGGTGCCCTAGGGGATGGCAGAGCAATGACTTGGCACATGGCCCCTGCATGACCCATCAGGGGTAGAGTTGACCTGGTGAATGCATCCGTTCACCTCCGAATTCTTATATAAGAGAATTTAGACCGTGCTTGTGGTTTGGCTTCTCTGCATATTCAAAATGCCTCGTCCTTGATATTGGCTCTAATTCCGGTACACTTCTAGGGAGGTCCTAGCTGCTGTGAGTGTAGAAAGCAGACAGGGTACCACTCATATTGATACTTAATTTGGCCCAGTTTTCTGCTCTAACAGAAAGCCTGAACTTGTTAACATTTCTCCCCTTTCCAAGCATAAGGTATGGTCCTTTGAGTTCCTCTGAGCAGACACCTGAAAAGTCCTGCCGAAAGACAGCTAGATAGCTTCCGCTGCCTATCTCCCCAAATTCAGTAAATGGAAATTTGCCAAATATTTTCCAGGCTTTGCTTCAGGGAACCGAAGAATAAATGTGCCAGGTGCCAACCTATTGCCTCTCAACTCTGAATTCACTCCTTTTTGCGCTCTACAAAAATGGCTGTGAGTCTCTTTAGATATGCTTTCTTCCTTCGCCAACTTTGAGCGATGATGTTGAGCCTGTGCAGCACCGAACGATGGAGAAACACTGTGGGAGGAAGGGGTTGTGCTTCCGCGGGCCCCTCCACCAAGGGCAGCTCGTCCCGCACCAGGCCTCCCGCACCCACCTGTGGCTTCACCAACATCACGCTGTCGATGCACGTGCCGCTTCCCGGGCACCCCGGTCTTGCGGTGTGGGTGGCTTCTCTAGACCTCAGCTCCTGCTGGTGACGACTTTTCTGGCACCCACCACCCTTCTCCAGCTCCAGGCTCCTGCGGTATAACGCAGCCCTCAGCAGTTTACCCTTGCACCCCTCTCAGATGATCTGTAGGGGACTGCCTCCACCGAGAAGCTTCCCCACGACTAGCTTTCTCTGGAACCCCAGAAGGCAGATTTCCAGAGAGTTCCACCAGTACGGCACGGCATATGTCCCCCCAACAACCTCTGGATTCATCCCTGAGAAGCAAGGGAGGTCCTTCCGTGGGTGTCCCATCAGAGCCCGAGAGGTGCAGGCTGTTCCTTTTACCTGCTCTTCCTTTATTCTTTAGATTTCTCCTTACTTTTACTAGCTAATCTCTGTCACTTCACTCTCACCGTAGCTAATAATTCTTTATGTTATACTTTCTCTGTTCAAATCAGCATGTAGCTTCTCTCTCCTGATCAGCTCCTGAGTTGTACAATAAGAAACAGGCACTTAGTTCCGGGAACTTTCTAAAAACAGAGAGGTGAAAGCCTCAGTCACCCCATAGTCTAAAAATCTGTGCTTTCTTTCTGAGTTCCTGTGGAAAGAAAGGTGAGAAGAAGGAAAGAGCCACATATGCTAGAGTAACTAACTGAGCCATTTCATGGGACACCGAAATCTGATCACCAGGTGAAAATGTATCATCTGAATAGACAGAGCAGAGAATAAAGAGTCTGATTCACAGGATGCTAACAAATATGTTAGACATAAATAAAAATGTTTAAATGCA
>NW_027527456.1:269569-273722 GCF_008692635.1 Crocuta crocuta | reverse complement strand
TAAAAGCACGGTAAAAAAAAAAAACAATCAGCAAAATGAAAAAAACAACCTATGTAATGGGAACACATAGTTGCAAGTCATATATCTGATGAGTTAATATAAAGAACTCATACAACTCAATAGCAAAAAATAAACAAACCAATTAAAAAATAGGTAGAAGAACCAAACACTTTTCCAAAGAAGACATCCAAACAGGGCGCCTGAGTGGCTCAGTAGGTTAAGTATAAGACCCTTAATTTTGGCTCAGGTCATGATCTCACAGTTTGTGAGATCGAGCCCCACATCAGGCTCCACGCTGTCAGCAAGGAGCCTGCTTGGGATTCCCTCTCTCCCTCTCTTTTTCTCTCTCTGCCCCTCCCTCACTCACACTCTCTGTTTCTCTCTCAAAAAATAAATAAATAAGCATTTAAAACAAAAACAAAAACACAAACAAGACATCCAAATGGCCTACAGGTACGTGAAAAGGTGCTCAATGTCACGAATCATCAGGGAAATGCAAGTCAAAACCACAGTGAGATACCACCTCACACCTGTTAGAATGGCTACATCAAGAAGATGAGAGGTAAGAGGCGCTGGTGAGGGTGTGAAGGAAGGAGAATCCGTGTGCATTGTTGGTAGCAATGCAAACTGGTACAGCCACTATGGAAAATAGTGTAGAGGTTCCTTGAAAAATTACAAGAGGAACTACCACATGCTTTAGCGACCCCACTTCTGGGTATATATCCAAAAGAACGGAAATGAGGATCTCGTAGAGGTATCTGCACTCTCGTATTCATTGCAGCATTATTCACAATAACTAGATATGGACATAACCTGTCAGTCAATGGTGAATGGAGAAAGAAGATGTGATACACACACACACACACACACACAATGGAATATTATTCAGCCATGAGAAAAATACTGTGCCATTTGTTATAACTTGGCTGAATCTTAAGGGTATTATGTTAAATGAAATGTCAGAGAAAGACAAATACTGTATGGTATTATCACTTGTATGTGGAATCTAAAAATGCCAAATTCAGAGTAGAGTAGAGTGGTGGTTACCTGGGGTTGGGGGTATTGGTCAAAGGGTACAAACTTCCGGTTCTACAATGAACAAGTTCTGGGGATCTAAGATACAGCAAGGTGATTTGGGCTAATGCTACTGTATCATATGCTTGAACTTTGCTAAGAGAGTAGGTCTTAAATGTTTTCACCACAAAAAAGAATTGGTTACTATGTGACAGGATGGAGGTATTAGTTAATGCCATGGTGTTAATTATTTTGCAATATACAAAGGTATTAAATCAATATATTGTATACTTTAAGCTTACACAATGTTATGTGTCAGTTATATCTCAATAAAGCTGGGGAGAAATAGCACAAAATGTGGTATACTTAGGGGGCACCTGGGTGGCTCAGTCGGTTAAGCGTCTGACTTCGGCTCAGGTCATGATCTCACTGTCCGTGAGTTCAGGCTCTGTGCTGACAGCTCAGAGCCTGGAGCCTGCTTCGATTCTGTGTCTCCTTCTCTGCCCCTCCCACAGTTGTACTCTGTCTGTCTGTCTCTCTCAAAAATAAATAAACATTAAAAATGTGGTATACTTAGGGATAAATTTGACAAAAGATGCACAAAACCTCTATTCTGAAAGGTAGAAGATAACACTGAAAGAAAGTAAAGAATGTCTAAAGAAATGGAAGTATATAATTTATTCATGGTTTCGAAGACTCAATGTTAAGATGTCAATTTTCTCCAAATTGAGCTACAGAATCAACACAATCCCAATCAAAATTCACTTTTGTAAGAAACTGAAAAACTGATTCTAAAATTCAAATGGATGTACACAGTACTCAGGATAGACAAAAAAAAACTTGAAAGAGAAGAACAAGGTTGGAGAGCTAACACTGCATGATTTCAATTTTATTACATGCTAATAAAGACAGTGTGGGAATAGTATAAAGATAAATGAAGAGATCAATGGACTAGCATAAAGAGTCCAGAAAGAGATCCACACACATATGGCAACTGATTTTCAATAAGGGTGCAAAGGCAAATCAGTTGAGAAAGGATCGTGGGTTTTTTTTTTTAATATTTATTTATTTTTGAGAGAGAGAGAGAACAGGAGAGAGCACAAGTGGGAGAGGGGCAGAGAGAGGGGGACGGAGATTCTGAAGCAGGCTCTATGCTGACAGCAAGGAGCCTGACATGAGCCTCGAACTCATGAACTGAGAGACCATGACCTGAGCCAAAGTCGGACATTCTACTGACTGAGCCACCCAGGTGCCCCAGGANATTTAAATGGCCATATGTAAAAAAGTGAACCTCGATCCATACTTGAATCACATAAAAATTAACATAAAACAGATCACAGAACTAAATGTAAAATCTAAATTTTTCATGACCTTGGATTAGGTAAAGATTTCATAGATACAACACCAAAAGCACAATCCATAAAAGAAGAAAAAAGGTAAGTTAGACTCTGTCAAAATTTAAAAGGCCTCATGAGGGGCGCCTGGGTGGCTCATTCAGTTAAGCATTCGACTTCTCAGGTCATGATCTCACAGTTTGTGAAATCGAGCCCTGCGTTGGGCTCTGTGCTGACAGCTTGGAACCTGGAGCCTGCTTCAGATTCTGTGTCTCCCTCTTTTCTCTATCCATTCCCCACTCATGCTCTATCTCTCTCTCAAAAATAAACATTAAAAAATTTTTAATGGAAACTTAAAAAAAATAATACATAAATAAATAAATAAATAAAATGTCTCATAAAAGACAGTGATAAGAAAATGAAAAGGAAAATTTGCAAAACACTATCTAATAAAGTGTTTTCAGAATATATAAAGAACTTTCAAAACTCAATAAGAACACAAATACCCAAGAAGCAATANGAATTTTATTAAAAAAATTTTTTTAATGTTTTATTTATTTCTGAGAGAGAGAGAGAGGCAGCATGAGTAGGGGAGGGTCAGAGAGAGAGGGAGACAGAATCAGAAGCAGGCTCCAGGCTCTGAGCTAGCTGTCAGCACAGAGCCCGATGTGGGGCTCGAACCCACGAACCACGAGATCATGACCTGAGCTGAAGTTGGATGCTTAACCGACTGAGCCACCCAGGCGCCCCTAAAATGGGCTAAAAAAATTTAAATGGACAATTCCAAACGCAGGTGAAGGTGTAGGCCAACTGGAATGATCATACATAGCTGGCTAGGATGTAGAATTTTACATCTGCTTTAAAACTTGGTTTGGCAGTTTCTCATAAAATTAAACATATGCTTACTGTACAGCCCCGCAATCCCACTCCTAGGTATTTACCCTAGAGAACTGAAATCTCATCACACAAAAATCAGTAAATCGACTTTATAGCACTTTTATTCAGAATCACCCAAACTGGAACCCATCCAAATGGCCTTCAGGTAGTAGATAAACGAACTGTGGTACATTTATACAGTGAATACAACTCAGCGATAAAAAATAACAAACAATGGAAACATACAATAGGATGAATGAGTTTTTAATGCATTATGCTAAGGGAAAGAAGCCAGGCTTAAAAACCTTCATGATATATGATTCCATATATAGGACATTCTGGAAAAGGCAAACCTTATAAGGACAGAAAAGCGATCAGTATTTTTCAGGGCCAGAAGTAGTGGGAAGGAGTGCCAACAAAGGGCTTGAGGTCATTTTTTCCTCTATATCTTGATGGTGGTGGTGATTATATGATTGTATGCATTTGTCAAAACGCATAGAATTATTTACATTGATAAATTATTAATATCAACTACTGATAACAATATCAATAAATCATAAAAACGTTTAAAACGGGGGGCCTGGGTGGCTCAGTCGGTTGAGCATCCGACTTTCGCTCAGGTCACGATCTCACAGTTCATGGGTTCAAGCCCCGTGTCGGGCTCTGTGCTGANGTTTAATTATGACATACTAAGTAATGGGGAGTCATTGTTGGTTTATTTCATAAAGCTGAGGACAAGATAAATAGAGTGTTTTAGGTAATGACATCTGTAAACTAATAAAAAGAATGGAATCAGCAAATTCAATCAGGAATAGAATCAATGTAATCCAAGCATAGGAAAAGAAGAAGCTGGTTTTAGGTAATATTACTAGGAATTAAGAAGATGAAATGAGAACTGAAAATGATTTTTGCAAAAACTGAAAAGCACT
>NW_027527456.1:266394-269348 GCF_008692635.1 Crocuta crocuta | reverse complement strand
TAAGCGCCTGCCTCTTGGTTTCAGCTCAGGTCATGATCTCACAGTTCGTGTCTTTGAGCCCTGCACTGGAGATGGATGGTGCAGAGCCTGCTTTGGATTCTCTCTTTCCCTCTCTCTCTGCTCCTCCCCTGCTCTCTCCTCTCCCTGGCTCTTTCTCTCCACCCCCCCCCAAAATAAATAACCATAAAAATAAGTAAATAGGGGCAACGTGGGTGGCTCAGTCAGTTAAGTGTCAGACTTCAGCTCAGGTCATGATGTCACAGTTTGTGAGTTCAAGCTGTGTGTTGGGCTCTGTGAGAGCCCAGAGCCTGCTTTGGATTCTGTGTCTTCCTCTCTCTCTGCCCCTCCCCTGCTTGTGCTCTCTCTTTCTCTGTCTCTCAAGAATAAACATTAAGAAAACTGTTTTAAGTAAGTAAATAAAGTACCAGAGAAAACCAGACCAGGGATGTCAAAAGCAGAGTCATCAGAATTCAGTATGGATGAATCCTTGCATGTATTTGAAGGAAAGATTGGTGAACAGTAGGCAGGTCCCTAGGGCAACCTCATGTATGGAGAAAACGAAGAGGAGAAGGTTGGAAAAAAGGGCAGGTAATAAGCAGATGCAAATCAGTAAGAAACAGAGGAAACCATGAGAGACTCTTAAATAGAGAACAAACTGAGGGTTTGTTAGAGGGGAGGTGGGTGAGGGGGGATGGGCTAGATGGGGGATGGGTACTAAGGAGGGCACCTGTTATGATGAGCACTGGGTGTTGTATGGAAGTGATGAATCACTGAATCCTACTCCTGAAACGAATGCTACACTACATGTTAACTAACTTGGATTAAAATAAATTTTAAAAAAAGAAGAAAAAGAAGAAAAAAGAAGCTAACAAAAATTTGAACAGATAGAATTGAAGGGAAAAAAAGAAACCGACAGGAAACTCCAGCAAAACACAGGGAACATGAACAAGGTTACTCAGAGAAGGGGGCCCTCAAAGAGACTGCAACATACCAGTCATGAAAGGCTGAAACTCCGTATTGGAGAAATGTGAAATAAAAAATGAGATACCACTTTATACCCACTGTTGGCCAAAAATGAGAAAGTTTGGTTCTATTAGTCGTTAGCAGAAACTCTAGGAGAGGAAGAACACTTGTGTACTATCACTACTATGGATTCGTTCAGCCACTCTGAGAACAATATGGTGGCGCTCAGTCAAATTCAGGATGAAAGTACACAATGATTAGGCAAATCCCTTCTTCTGTAAACATCCCTGAGACATTCTCACCCTCCGTAAGGGAACACTGCTGTAGAAAGTTCTCGTAGAGTTGTTTGGTATTAGCTGGGAGCTTCATTTAGCAACAACCCGAGGCTCCGCCACCGGGTGAATGGTGAAGTAAAGATGTGGCATTGGCGCACGGGGAAATGCTGTGCAGCAGTTTGAGGGAATGAAGCCAGAGGGATACACTGCAATGTGGACAGACCTCGTGGATGAGTGAGAAAAGGGAACAGAATGAAGACACGTGGCGCGATGTAATTTATATATACTAAGGATCCCTACGCCTAAACCAACACTCCAGGCTTTAAAAGAATACCGCACAAATTCAAAGATCAAACACATTAGGTCAGTTGCCCCGGGAAGACGTATAGGGAATGGACACGTGGAACTGGCAAAAAAAAAAGGGAAGAAATTTTAGAATACCTTAACGTACAAGGAAAGAATCTGAGATTAAGGGGGTGGGAGTGGAGTAGAAAGAATAAAAAGGCCTTCGATACGAGAATGCGGTGTGCATGTGATTCAGGGTGCAGAGACTGGAGACAGCTCTCCTGTTAGAAAGCCGAGCAGCGGAGACGATGGCTATTTGCAAGGGTTGTACTTAGAGATGCCATGTAGGTATCAAAGATGCTTCCATCAACGATCTCCAATAAACAAAAGTTTAGAACTTTCAAGGCAGGTTATCATCACAGCTTCCCAAAGGTGTCAGCCTCTTCTAGAAAAAGTCGATTTATTTTTCTGCCCTGGTCACACTCACCTGAACAGCTCTGATGTGGGGTTTCTCCCTCCAATGTCCATGGCCCCTCTCCTTGCTCCAACTTGAAGATGACCTCTGGTTTGGGAACCCGGTACCCTGTTAACAGGACACGAAACAGGATTGGGTCCAGCGAATCGGGTTTCAGGGGACTTTCAGTGACATTTCCATTTGCCCTTCAGAAACGTAATCACGCATTTCACTTGGAACAGAGTAATTATAATAGTCCTGGAAAGGGACTGAAGAATCTTGGACCAATCAAGGATGACACCATCACACACTTAAGATGTTCCAGAACACTCAGCAGCTGAGAATGGAAATAGCACACCACAGCCCCTGGCAGATACGCGGGGCAGCTGTGCTTACCCACTGAGCGCAGGTGGCTGTAGTTCTCCAGTGTCACATCCCGGTACAGGCGTCTCTGAGCAGGGTCCAAATGCTGCCACTCTTCCCTGCTGAAGTTCACGGTCACATCCTCGAATGACACGGAGACCTGTAACAACACAATCCTGTTCAAGGCAGTATGGTCAGCACCGGGGGGTTGGATAGAAGACAAATAGGACGTTGTTTTTAATGACGTAAACCGTAATGTATCACGTAGGGTTCGCACTCAGTATCTGGTTTTGTATTTTATTCTGTGAGAGACAAAAAACCTTACTGAAGTATCTTGGCATTCATCGTGCATGTAGTGCACTTATTCCTGTATTTAGACAGTCATTCTCTTTCAAAAATGAGGATTAAGTTAGGCTCTCTTTAAGTCCTCTAGTTAATGTGGGAACTACATACATTTACTGCCTGATTATGTGCCAGGCCATGGCAATATAGAATTGAATAAACTAGAATTGAATAAAAAGAAACATAGGAGAAAAGGCAAAACAATAAGGCCTTTAAAATTCATACAGAAAATTCCTTCCCAGGCTTTGGCACCAAAAAAAAAAAAAAAAAAA
>NW_027527456.1:252309-266306 GCF_008692635.1 Crocuta crocuta | reverse complement strand
GGTTTGTGAACAAAAAAAAAAAAAAAAAAAAAAAAAAGCAGAAAAAAGACATGATCTCAGATTAGGAGAATAATTCTCAAGCAAGATGCAAAAACCATTAACCATAAAGAAAAAGATTGATGTCTTGCTATAATACGTTTTAAAACTTCTATTTATTTAAAAGACAGCATTATAAGAGAATAAAGGAAAGCCACAGGATAGAAGATATCTGCAACACATAGTACTGCCAAAGGGTTCATATCTAGAGGATGTAAAGAACTCTTACAAATGAATAAGAAGAAAAGAGAGCACCAAGTAGAAAAGTGGGCAAAGCATCTGAACAGGCATTTTACAAAAGGGGAAATCCAAGGTGTCAATAAACACGAAAAGGGCTTAACCTTGGTAACCAGGGAATGCAAATTTAAACAGCAGCGAGACACCACTATATGACGTCTAGAATGTCCTTAATGAAAAAGACTGATACTACAAAGTGTTGAGGAGAATATGGTAAAATGAGAACTCTCATATTGTTGATGGTGGTGTAAACTGCTGCAACCACGCTGGAAAGCATTTTTTCTTTATTGGGTAATGTTGAAACATGCATATACTAGGACACAGTGATTCCATTCATGGGAATATGCCCAATTCAAATATGCATACATGTGTAATAAGAGGCATGGTCAAGAATACTTACAGCAGCTTTATTCAAAATGTGTGTAATATTTCATGATAAAAAGTTAAAAATTAGTAATTAAAAAATTAGTGTTCAAAATAATAGTAACAATATCTTCTCTGTGAAAAATATTAAGAATATTTTCTGGGGCTCCTGGGTGGCTCAGTCGGTTAAGCGTCCGACTTCGGCTCAGGTCATGATCTCACAGTTCATGGGTTCAAGCCCCGTGTCGGGATCTGTGCTTGACAGCTAGCTCAGAGCCTGAAGCCTGCTTCTGATTCTGTGTCTCCCTCTCTCTCTGGCCCTCCCTGCTCACACACACACTCTCTCTCTCTGTCTCTCAGAAATAAATTTTTAAAAAACATTAAAAAAATAAAAAAAAGAATATTTTCTTAGATGCTTTTATTTGCAAAATCTCTAAGCATATATCCCACCCACTCACAAACTAACCAAGACCGGTTTTCTGACTAGGGAGATCTGGGGAGTTGAAGGAGGGAACCATGTGAACGTATTACCTATTCGAAAATTAAGTTAGGGGCGCCTGGGTGGCTTAGTTGGTTAAGTGTCTGACTTCAGCTCAGATCATGATCTCACAGTTCGTGGGTTCAAGCCCTGCGTTGGGATCTGTGCTGATCTTGGAGCCTGCTTCCAATTCTGTTTCCCTCTCTGCCCCTCCCCTTCTCATTCTCTCTCTCTCAAAAATAAAGAAACATTAAAAACATTTTTTTAATTAAGTTAAAAATGACCAGTGGGACCAAAATGGAGTAAACATAATTCTTCCTATGTCTCTTGCTAAGTATAACTAAAATCCCTGGACATTACATATAAAACAAAGATAAGAACACTCTCCGTTGGAGTGAGGGAGGCAAACTTTCCATGATCCTCAATGCCTGAGAAGTGATACAGTGGAGATTTCCCTGAGTTTTCTTTTTGCCCCATATATCTTGGGCTAGGTGTTAGAGAAACTGGCAACCTAGAATGCCAACTGGCACAGACAGAAATAGCCCAAGAAAGCCTGCTCTCATGAATTCAAGTACCAGGAAAAAGGCAACGTAGCAAGAGAGAAAAACCTAGATAATCTTGCCCGGTTCCAGCCAGGCATCACAGAAAAACCGTGCCCCTACTCCCGTTCTTATCAGCAAAGGCTGAATGGGGAGCCTAGATTTTCATTCCAGCCCGTGGGTAATGAGACCCCTCCCCCACAGTGTCAATGTAGGCTATGTGGGGGTCCTGGATTTCCACCCCTGACTCAATAACGAGGAGTCCTCTGTCCTCCCACCAGGGTGGTGTCAGAGGTGGTCAGGCGGAAAGCCTGAAATTCTACCCCCTGCCCAGTAGCAACAAGGTGCTTGGCCCCTTCTGGGGTGTCAAAGGAGGCCAAGTGGGGAACTTGAACTTCCACTTCCACCTGGCAGTAAGGAGGGTTTTACTGAATCCTTTTCAGAATTCTCTCCAGAAAAAGCAGATTCTCCTTTTCCAGCAGAGCAGTGTCAGAGGAGGCCTGTTAAACAGAAGATTTAAATAATATCCAAAGTCTCATAGTTCCCAAAATACCCAGGACATAATTGAAAATCAGGCATCATGTGAAGAAGCAGAAAAATCTCAACTGGAATGAGAAAAGACAATCAACAGACCCAACACTGAGAGAAGACAGAAGTTAGAATGATCTGACAAGAATTTTAAAGCAGCTATCATAAAAATGTTTCAATATACTTAAAAGAAATTTGAAAATAGAAAGTCTCAGCAAAGAACGAAAAGATGTAAAGACAAACTGAATAGAAATTTAAGCAATGAAAAGTACAAGGACTAAAAATTTAAACCTCAACTGTGGGCTCAACTGCAGAATAGACAGGAAAGAGGAAGGACTCAGAGAACTTGACCATGGAACGATGGAAATGATCCAGTATGAACAGAAAGGCAACTGGTTGAAAAAAAAAAATGAGCAGAGCCTCAGGGACCTGTGTGACTATAACAGGAGATCTGGCATTGGTGTCATCAGGGTCCCAGGAGGAGGGGAGAAAGAGTGTGGGGCTGAAAGACTATTTATTTGAAGACACTGACTGAAAAGTTTTCAAATTTGGCAAAAATATCAACTTAGAGAAGTTAGGAACTTAGAGTTCTTAGGAAGCAGAGAACACCCCAAAAGGGTAAGCCAAATAAATCTAAACCAAGACACATCATAATCAAACTTCAGAAAACTAAAGACAAAGGAAAAAAATCTTGAAATAGCAAGAGAAAAACCACAACTTACCTATAGGGGAAAAACAATTAAAGTGACGGTGGATTTCTCATCAGAAACCATGGAAGAGAGAAGGAAGTGAAGTGGCCCAACATTTTTCAAGTGCTGGAAGAAGAGAACTGTCCACCCTGAATTAATTCCATATCCGGCTCTGGCAAAACTATCCTTAAGAAATGAGGTGGCAATGGCCAATACATACATGAAAAGGTGCTTGGCGTCATTAGTTATCCGGGAAATATGACTCAAAACTACAATGAGATACTCCCTCACACCCACGAGGGTAGCTAGGATCAAAAAGTCAGATAACAAGTGTTGGTGAGGATGTGGAGAAGCTGGAACCTTCATATGTTACCGAGGGAGTGTAAAATGGTGCAGCTGCTTTGGGAAACAGTCTGGCAGTTCCTCAAATGATGAAACGTAGTTGCCATTTGACCCAGCAATCTCATTCTGAGGTGTATGTATCCTCAAGATAAATGAAAATATATGTCCACATAAAAATGCGTACACATATATTTATAGAGGCATTACTCATAATGGCGAGAAGGTGGAAACAACTGAAATGTACAAATGGATACACAAAATCTTGACCCATCTATACAATGGAATACTATTCAGCCATAAAAAGGGATGACGTACTGATATACGCCACAATATGCACGTGCCCAACATGCTACATTCTTCCCCGTCTGCCTGCTTACGTACAAATCCACCCACCTATCATATGGACTAGCGACTTCCTACTTTATTCATCAGGTTATAATCGATGACTATCATTATTTATTTTGCTACTCGAACTGTCCCAAATTTGGCCAGAGGGAGCTCTTTGAAACATTATGCTGAGTGAAAGAAGCCAGACACAAAGGCCACAGATTATATGATCCCATTCATGTGAACTGTCCAAAAGAATGAGGTTTAGGAGACAGAAGGTATATTAGTGGTTGCTTAGGGTTAGGGGAGGCAGGGAACAGGGGTGGAATGGGGAGGAGTGATGGCTAAAGGAAATGGATCTTCTTTTCGAGGTGATGGAAATGTTGTCGAATTGACTGTGGTGGTGGTTGCTGCTACCCATAAATATAAACAACAGTAACCTGTATGCTTTAAATGGGTAAACTGTATGGTACGGAAATTATGATCTCAGTAAAGCTGTTATTAAGAAGAAATGAAAAGTAAACCAAGATATTCTCAGATGAAGGAAAACTAATAAAATTTGTCGCCAGGAGACCTACCCTAAAAGAATGTTGCTAAAGGGAGTTCTCAAAACAGAAAGGAGGTAATAAGAGAAGGAATTGGAACATCAGGAAAGAAGAAAAAATGGAGCAAAAAATATGAGTAAATACAACAGACATTCCTTCTCCTTTTGAGTTTTCTTTTGAATTTTTATTTATTTTGAGAGAGAGAGAGAATGAGCAGGGGAGGGGCAGAGAGAGAGGGAGAGAGAATCCTAAGCAGGCTCTATGCTGTCAGCGCATGGGGCTCAATTCCATGAACTGTGAGATCATGACCTGAGTCAAAATCAGGAGTCGGACACTTAACTGAGCCCCCCAGGGCCCCACCTCTTGAGTTTTTTCCTCAACCGTGTTTGAGCATCAAAGCAAAAAGTCTAACATTGTTTACTGTAGATCTCCATGTAGGTAAGGGAAATATTTCAGACAACTGTATTGTAATATAAGCTGGTGAGGGTAAAGGGACTGAAAGGCAGCTGAGTTTTCTATACTTTAACTGGTAAAATTTCAACACCAGTAGATTTGTTTGGTGATGGAATAGTTCTGTATGTGGATTATTGCCTAGGAATCGATACATGGTTGGCAGAGAACTACACACACACACACACACACACTGTAGCAGTGTCAGTTTCCTGTTTGTGACACTGTACCTAGTGATGGAAGATTAGCCACTGGGTGAACTGGGTAAAGGGACACATGAGACCTCTCCCTACCATCTTTTCAACTTCCGGTAAATCTATAATTATTTCAAGTTCTTGAAATAATGCAAATATTCAATTATATTTTTTTAAGAAACACTTCTTTTTTAAACAAATTGCCAATATTAGCCTCAGAAGGACTGGAGTAGTGGGCACACCAGAAAAGATCGGAATGCTATTAAAAAGAAGCATTCAGGTTCTCCCTCGTCTGCCTACCTACAAACCAATTACCCTATGAAATGAACCAGTGACTTCCTACTTTATGCAGTGGGTTATAACCTATTGCTATCATTATTCTATTTTGCTCCTCAAATTGTCCCATATTGGGCCAGAGGGAGCTCCTTCAAGGTAGCTCCTATGTCCTTTTGACACATCCCATCTTTTGAGCACTTCATTACTTTCCAACCCCAGGAGTTCTTCCAGGATCGTTTTATACTCTCTCTGCTCTAGCCCTGGAGTCCGTCTTTTCTCCAAGAAGCTCTAGTTCTAGGTGACTAATGACAAATCGAAGGGTGCTCACTGTGTCTAGCATGCAGTTATACTTTCAGCAGGTGGAGCGAGGAATACTTTCCCCTGGAAGGAGTATGCCAACTAATCAATGTAGGAGAGGTGACGGGATTAGGACAACATCGTTAGGGAAACAGCACAGTAACTAACCGTTACACACAAGAATCACCACTGGACGCTAAAATCAGAGAACAGAAGCATAAGCAATAGGATATTTACGTGGTCCCAAATTATCTCCTCACCAGATGGTTTTTAATTACACAGGGAAAGATGGTTGTGTTATAGTTAGTACTTGACAGACACTATCTTAGTCATGGGTGATCACAGTTAATATTATCAAGAAAGGATAAATAGATATTGGATGCCTGCTGACAGGAAGCACTGAGAGGAACACAGCATCACTGTTGTGATACTTCTGAGAAAGAAAATGAATAACCTAAATCTTATGAGAAGGCTGGAAACGAAGCTGAATTGAGGGACATTCTCCCAAACGTTCAGCGTCATGAAAGTCAAGGAAAGGCTGAGGAGCTAACTCTTCCCAATTAAAGTCTAAAGGGACATGACAAGTAAACACAATACAGGAAGCTAGATTGGATCCTGGATCAGGGGGAAGTGCTCTAAAGGACCTTATTGTGACAACTGGGGAAACTGAGTATTATATGTTAGATAATTAGATAAGACATGGTATGTTAGCGCTACATCAATGTGAAAGTTCTTGATTCTGGTAGCTGTACTGGGGTTATGGAAGAGGATGTCCTTGTGCTCAAGAGATACGCATTGAAGTATTTAGGGGTAAGGGAGAATTGTGTCTGCAAATTAGTCTCAAATGGTTCAGAAAATAACGTTTTAAATATATATCTGATGTATAAACATATACACCTACATACAAACATACACGCACAAATGAAGAAGAGAGTGAGAGTAAATGTGGCAAGGTGTTAACAGTTGGGTGATTTTGGATGAAGGGCATACATAGTTCTTCGTACTACTTTTGTAACTTCTCTTTAATTTTAAAATGATTTCAAAAGAATCAAAAGGTTCAAGAAAATCAAAGCTTTGAAACTCCTAGTAGAAAATTGAAGTGAGGGGCACCTGGGTGGCTCAGCTGGTTGAGTGTCCAACCCTTGATTTTGGCTCAAGTCATGATCCCAGGGTCATGGGATCAAGTCCTGAGTCAGGCTCCGCACAGAGCGTGGACCCTGTTTAAGATTCTCTCTCTGCCCCTCTCCCCTGCTTGTGTGCTTTCTCTCTAAAATATAAATACATAAATACATACATATATACATACATACATACATACATAAAATTTAGGTGAATGGTTGTTCAGGCCTTGTGGCGGGTGAAGATGTCCTAAACGCGACAGGAGATATGCTAAGTATCAAAGAAAAGATCCAATGATTTGACTATGAGGAAACGAGGAACGCTTTTTCACTTTGGGGGCCTGGGTCACCCTCCCCTTGTTGGCGAATGTTCAGGGGCACCAAGCAAGCAGGGAACTCACAGTACCTTCTCCACCACCAGGAGCTCCTGGAGGCAGATCTCCAAGGACCAGACCACGGCCAGCACTTCTCCACCCACCAGCTCCCCTGGGCACAGCCCGGAGGGTTCCTGAGAGCAGGACCTCCACTCGGGCCCCTAGCAACACACCTGGCCTGTGCCCCCTTCCTCACCCAAGAGCAGTCAACCAAGGAGAGCCCTGGGGTGNGCCAGGACAGGCCGGCAGGTGTATGGGTGACACAGGGGACAAGCCTCAGGGGGGCAGGACAAGGAGGGGCTCTTTACCAACCAGTAGGAAAGAATGAAAATGTTCTAGCATCTGACACTCTTAAACACTTTAACAACTCCAGCGGCCCAAGCTTGTGGACGAAAGACCACCCCCATCTGTCTCTTGGGAGTCACTAAGGCCACATTCTCAGGGAAAGCGTACAAAGATCATGACAAGCATTATGAGCACTAACAGACGCAAGATGAATACATACAAGGGACACTGCCCACAGATGCCCCTCTTTGATCCCTTCCCCACAAAAATAGCTTTGGGAGGGGACGCTTTGGTGCTAGGAATTTGGGTAGGAAGTTGCCGGTACAGATTCACCCAGATTCCAGCCTCATCTGCCACATAGGAGAAGGTTTGATTTTTCCGGCCCATTTCTACCATGGAGGATGGCATGTGTCCCTACCCCCACCAGGACCCCCACCCCGACTTCCTCATCCCAGGTGAGGGTCCCCACTCCAGCTCCTCACGGCTCTCCAGCGACCCACACAGCAACGTCTCCCTTCGGGATCATCGGAGGCAGCCCACTGTGTGCTCTCATCCCCAGGGCTGGCTGGGCTGCCGGGATTGACTGCTCCCTGCCCGCTGTATCCCTGGCCGTCTGCTCTGTCCCACTCGGCAGCCGGCTCAGGGCTCAGTCCTTCCACGTCGTCGGGGCTGCCGTCACTCGTGCCCGGGAATATGTCTGTATCACCTCCTGTGACATGACCTTGCCCTTCTGCAGCCTGTCCCAGCCTAGCAGAAGGGCTTCCAGCATGTTCACTGGGCTGGCTGAAAGTGTGCGGTGACGCCTTGGCTCACTGTGCCCTCACCAGAGGCCAGATACTCGGCTTCTCTGTATGTCTGCCCTTGGCTGGGGCTGTTCTGATCTTTCCTGCTCCCTCTGGCCTTCCCATTCCCTGGGACTGCCGGTACCCCTATGCTCCTCCCTCTGGCTTTCTCCTGCTTCCTCTGCCCACTCCTGTCTCTCCCGGCTCCCTGCTGCTCCCTCTGCTGGCCCTTATTCCCTCTGCATAGACCCCATCCGACTCTTCCTTGGTCCCTCTGTTTACTGTTCCCTCTAAATGTACCTTGTCCCCAGCCTCTTTCCTGATTGTCCCCGGATTCCTGTTCCATGCTTCCTGCGTCTTCTTCCCTTTGACTGCTCGCTGCTGCCTCCGACTGTCCTGTGTTTCCCCGGGCAGCTTCCCCTTTAGCTGACCCTTGCTCTGTGGTACCATTCTTGTGATTGTGCCCTCGTCCCTCTGGCTGTTTCCTGGTCCCGATGAGCCTTTCTTGTTCCTTCTGCTTGACACAGACAAATGGCCCTTTGAGTCCTCGGACTGTTGTCCAGTCCCAATTCTTCCCTGCGCCTTGGGCAGTCCCAGAATGCATCTCTCATACACCCTCGCTCGGTGCTCCCGCATCTGGTCGGGGGAACCGCACTTTGCAGAGAGCTGGTCGACTGGGCTCCTAGCCTAGGCTCCTAACCGCCAAAGTCCACTAGTTTTTGTTTTTTGTTTTTTATTTTTATTTATTTCTAGGAGAGAGAGAGACAGCGTGAGCAGGGGAGGGCCAGAGAGAGAGGGTGTCACAGACTGAAACAGGCTCCAGGCTCCGAGCTGGCAGTCAGCACAGAGCCCGACGCGGGGCTCGAACCCACGAACCGCGAGATCATGACCTGAGCGAAAGTCGGACGCTCAACCGACTAAGCCACCCAGGCGCCCCCGAAGTCCACTAGTTCTGTATCGCGCTCCGTTCTGTCCTTTCACCTTTTCCATCGCTTCCATCATGTCTATTTGCTGGTTCCTCGGGTTGGTTCCTGGGTACGGTGTTAGCCCTGAAGCCCTGTCCCCCCATTCCAGGGAACGCTGGCGGCTCCTCAGCCTCTCCCCGGCTTCCGCAACTGCCCCTTCACCCCAGCGCCTGCTGCACGGGGCCTCCGGCTGCTATCCGTTCCCTTCCCGTGCTTTCCTATTCCGTGTTCCCTAGCACGTCTGCCTCTCCCCATCCCCTCAGATTCTCCTCTAAACCCTGGTGCCTTGAGAAGTTGCTTGTCTCGCAGGCTCTTGCCCAGAACACCAAACCGACCTGCTTTTTTCCATTTTAGAGCCAAATCTTCTGTTTTCTCATCCCTCTGGATGGTCCCTCCTCCCTCTGCCTGCTACCGGCTTCCTCCACCTTCTGGTCCCTGCTCCTGTTTTGAGTTCCCTCTTACTGTTCTAGGACCTGCTTGCTTTTCCTTGCTCTCCACTTCTCTAGCCCCAGTGACTATTTCTTGGTTTCTCCGCTGCCCCTGGTTTCTGGGCTGCTGTTTCCCGGTATCTCTGCCCATCGCCTGCCCCCTGACATCTGATGGAAAAACCAAGAACCTCACAAACAAATAAGGGAATGAATGGCCTTCAACAAGGCCTTGGTCATTTCCATCTCCTTTTGCACTTTTCAAAGGGGCAGAGATCTACGGTTGGGAACGAAGAGATGAGTGGAGAAGCAGGCCTTGTAGAGCCCAGAATCATCCATCTAAAAATTTCCACACACCAGCTGGGCAAGAGGCTACTTGTAGAAAGACTGGGGAGGAATATGTTGTTGTGGCCCCAAGCGGTGGGTCTGTGATGGACGTGACGGAGCAGAGCCTAAACCCCTCCACAGGTGGAAGGGCACTGCGGTTAGGCGGCGTTTCGTTTGCCATTCAATGCCCTTATTCCTTCGACCCAAATATAATTTCGGTGACTTGGGCAAAAAGATTTAAGCGTAGGAATTTTACCACAGCAGTGTTAATCACAGCAGAAAACCTGAAACACCTTAAATGCATACACAGTGGATGGGTTAAATTAAAGTTTATCTAAAGGACATANAAAACTATGTTAAACTGTCAAATTAAAAAGGAGGCAACCGGGCGCCCGGGTGGCTCAGTCAGTTAAGCGTCTGACTCTTGGTTTTGGCTCAGGTCATGATCTCACAGTTTGTGAGATCGAGCCCTTTGTTGGGTGGGTTCTATGCTAACGGTGCGGAGCCTACTTGGGCTTCTCTCTGTCTCCCTCTCTCTCTGCCCCTCCCCTGCTCGCGTGCTCTCTCTCTCTCCCTCTCAAAATAAATACATAAAGTTAAAAAATAAAAAATAAAAATAAAAAGGAAGCAACCAAATGCTGTGATTCCATTTTTAAACCTGAGCTATATAATGCATATGTATATGGTATGTATGCGCACTCACAGCCCCATATATACACCCACATACATGCACGCATGCACATGCAAAGGAAAAATCAACTCAAAGGAAATATAGCTAAATATTAAAAATGGTTAACTTTGGGTAATGCTGGAATTACAAGTAGCGTTTTATTCTCCTCTTTCTGTTTACCTGCATTTTCTGACATTTTATTGGGAAGTAATGAAGTCACAAAATGATAAAAACCAAAATGATTTTTTAACATTTAATATAATCCTAATGACCCCATGACCCTGAGTCCCTGTGACAAGGAGTCTGTCCCAGAGGTGACAGCATCCAGGAAGGTCTGAAGGAGGGGGCTGTCGGGCAGGGTCTGGCTCTTTCATCATGGTCCCTTGTTTGCAGATTCTCAAGGGGGAACTTTTAGCGGGAAACTTGGCCTTGGCTGCAGTGTGGCAAGGGCGAGGGGACACATTCAGGAGACCTGGTCCCAGTCCAGTGCTGTCACTCACGACCTGAGAGGCCGGGGCAACTCATGTCCCTTCTCGGGCCATTTTATCGTCTTTGAAAAGAGGAGGAAGACCTAGAAGGACCCTGGAGAATGCTGTCACCCTATTTCCCTGCCATCCTCTCAGTTCCAAAGAAACGGGATTTTTCTGCCTAGATCAGGATAGAGGAGAAATCAGCAAAATCCCCAGACACAAGGGGAAAAGGAGGGTCTGGTGTGGAGCAGCTGAGCACCTGCGAAGAGCCAGTGGAGAGGGCAGGGCCGGTGCTAGGGGTCGGGGGGAGCGTCCCTCTGGCTACGAGCCCGGATGTAGGCTGGCCCTCCCAGCCCACCTCTCCTCCATCAGCCATAGCATGTGTCCACTGAAACTCACAGGGCTCTGGATGTGGGACAGTGGGTGGATGGTGATCTGGGAGCCTGGAACCTGCCGCTTCTGTGGCCCACCTGCCCCTTCCCTGAGGCCCTGCTGACAGGTCGGGGCTGTGTCCTCACTGAGCGAATTCCCGCCCCCAGGGTCCTCTCTCTGCTCACCTCACACAGGCTGCCGCGTCCCTCTGCCGCCAGGACCGAGGAGCACCGGGGAGACCCCCGGTTAGCTGGCATGTTCCCGCCGGGCCTCGGCCCTCAGGCTCGCTTGCCGTCGACTCTGCTCTTCCCAGGAGCCTGAAGCCAGGCGGGCGCCTGGGGACTCAAACCAGCTGCCGGGCCGGCGGCCCCGACTACGGGGTCTGACCCGAGGACGCCACGGAGACTCCAAGAAACCCTGGAAAGACAGTATCCACATAGTCATTCAGCTTTCACCCCAGAGATGCTTTCTGGGGGCACCAAGATGGCGGCTCTCTGTGCTGGATTCTGTGAAAGAGAGAAGTTTAGTAAAATTGACACCAAGTATTAGCATATAATATGGAAAAAAAATACTCATAGGATTCGGTATAAAATGAATGAGGCTTTGAATTCCAGGTCTTCTATGTTCTAGCTAGAATCTGGGGGCAGTCACTTTGGTCTGAGTTCCTTCATCTTAAAATTGAGGATGAAAACACCTGTCTCCCAGGGTTGTCAGAGTTCAATGGTATAAAGCCTCGGAAGCACTCCCTCCTACTTGCTACCTGGAACATATTCCATTGATATTAAATATTGCTATTATCACAAGGTTGCAAGACATGTTTTATTAGGTACCCCATTTAATGTTCAAACTCATCCTGGGAAGTAGGTATTCCAAGATTATTATTCCCATTTAACATCAGATAGAGATGTTCAGAAGATATTAAGACATCTGCCCCTAACATCACTCAGATTAGGGGGAAGGACAGGGAGTCAAACCCAGTACATTTTCTTGACTACTATGCCATATGGTATTCTGTACATGGCAGAGTCACAAAAAACATGGGTTCTATTTCCTGCTGCCCTTAAAGTGCTCTGGCTGGGGGAGGGGGATGATCATGTCGCATGTGTATAAACAGAGCTTCTGTATAGTTCAGTGTATGTTCTGGACAACTTATAAAGCCCACCCTCTTTTGCCATCAATGAGAACATGAAGTCATTGCCTCCCTCCTCCAACTCCCACCTGGCTCCTGAAGACCAGCATGTCTACATAGGCTCCTAAATCAGTAACCCACTCTGCTCGACAAAACCGTGTCCCAGATGGGATCATCAACTGGTTTCCACAGGCTCCTCAAATAATCACCAATACAGGCAATAGGCCCTCAGTAGAAAACCAACCATCGACCCACTCAGGGCCAAACCTGACCTCCTGTAGGACCCCACAACTCACAGCCCATACACAGAATGCGGGATTCCCATCAAACCTTTGATAATAGTCCATCACATACTAACTCACACAGTCCTGCATTTACCGATAGCCACAGGGCCCAATCAATGACTCCTATAGGGCCACCAAAACTGACTCCTAATGATTTGTAATCCCAGGCTTGCAATCAATCATTCACCACCTCCACGTTCCAATCAATAGCCCTCATAGGCTAATCAATGCCTTCAGATACTTACATCTCCAACTCTTAAAAAACCTCAAGAATTTCCCGATTGTCACTCACTGCTCCAATATGAATCACATTAGGCTCTAGATTATCTAACCCTATTGGATCCTAATGCATTGACCCGCCCCCACAGAAATCCCCCCAATCCTTGACTCCCAGAGGAACCAAATCAACCCCAAATCGGATTTGGCAGTGAATTTAAAGGATAAAAAGAAAACCCAAAACACTTTCAGGCAGAAACAACACATTATTTACGACGGAAAGGGCTCACAATGGCACTAGACTTTTTCTTTGCAATAATAGGAATCATATTAGAAGAAAACATCTATAAATTATTGAAAGAAAAGGGCTGACTGAGATCTGAGAATTTTAAACCCATCTTACTTCGATACTATTCTTCTTTCAGAGCAAAAGACAATTTTAGACATAAAAGCATTCCTAGCTCAGGAGAATACTCCAGAGAATAGTCTAAACAATGATAAATTGAATAGTAACAGAAACCTCAAAGCCAGAGGAAAGCAGTCTTGAGAAATGATTCTCATAAGATGCAGTTGTATCTGAATAAAAAAATAATGTAATTTGGCATCTGGAATAAATAAGATTATTACTAGGTGGGGATTTTAAAATACCCTGGGAAAATCTACTGAGTGGAATGAGGAGGGGAAGGCAAATCAATCACACACCTCGATTACTAGATCCAAATCTATTATAACATTATTGGACCTAGTAATAGTGAAAATATAGACTATCATAGTTGTAAGAAAGGTGAAGGCAACTACTAGCAGAAATTGATAAGAATAATCAAAATTCCAAACTATCAGAATCCCAAGATATTAAGAACTAGAGAGGAATTAAGAGAAATGTGGCATGGCAATGAGAAAGAATGAAATCTGGCCATTTGCAGCAACATGGATGGGACTAGAGGGTTTTATGCTGAGCGAAATAAATCAGGCAGAGAAGGACAGATACCATATGTTTGCACGTATAGGAGGATTAGGAGGAACTTAACGGAGGACCATGGGGNGGGTGCGTAGTACATGTTAGGGTCAAGATTCATTTCTTCCATATGGATATCAAGGTGATCCAGCATGGCTTATTGAAAAGACTACCCTTTCTCCACTGCTCTGCAATGTTGCTTTGTGATCGTATATGTGGAGTTCATTCCTGAAATCTGTATTTCCATTGGCCTATTTGTCTATTCTTGGACCAGGACTACAGTGTCTTAATTAATTTGCTTTATATCAAGTTTTAATATCTGTT
>NW_027527456.1:238016-252303 GCF_008692635.1 Crocuta crocuta | reverse complement strand
TTAGAATAAAGGGCTATGAAACCAGACTACACTAAAATTAAAGACCTCTGTTCATCAGAAGAGGAAATTAAGAGTGTAGGGGCACGTGGGTGGTTCAGTTGGTTAAGCATTCGACTTCGGCTCAGGTCATGATCTCAAGGCACATGAGTTCGAGCTCCACGTTGGGCTCTGTGCCGACAGCTCAGAGCCTGCTTCCGAGCCTGCTTCCGAGTCTGTGACTCCCTTTCTCTCTGCCCCTCCCCAGCAGGCACTCTGTCTCTCTTTCAAAAATAAATAAACATTAAAAAAATTTTTTTAAACCCTAAAAGTTAATTGCAATGCCTGTATCTAATAAACAACTCATGTCTCAAATATATCAGGAATTCTTGGAAATCAATAGGAGCAAGAGGAAAAGAGCAAAACGACCAGGAAGCTCCCGGAGAAGAGACCCAAGTGGCAAATAAGCCTAGGACAAGATGCTAGACTTCATTAGTTAGCAAGGGAATATAAACTGCAATCAGACATGACTTCGTGCCCACCAGAAATGGCTAAAATGAAAACGATGGAAAATAACCAAGAGAGCAGGTGAGGATAATGAGCAACGGAAACCCACGAGTTGTTTTCAAGGAGCATAAAGAGTACAAACACTTTGCAGAAGAAGGACGTAAACCTTTACATAAACCTTTAGGGTCATTCAATTATATAGAAATAAAACCAGCACAAATGCATGAAATCACATGAAGTCCTTTGCTTTTTGAGGGAGAGAGAGCGAGAGAGCGCACAACTCAGAGAGAGGAGCAGAGGGAGAAGGAGAGAGAATCCCAAGCAGGCTCCACACTTGGTCAGCACAGAGCCCCAGGCGGGGCTCAATCCTGCAACCCTGGGATCATGACCTGAGCCAAAATCAAGAGTCAGACACTCAACCAACTGAGCCACTCAGGCACCCCAAAACCACATGCAGTCTTAAAAATCATAATTACGGGGACTTCCTCTTCTGGAGATGGAGTAGATATGTTTAATCGTTCTTTCTGCTAAATACAACTAAAAAGTGTGGACATTATATATAAAACATGGGAAGATTCTGAAAGAAGAAGTGAAGAAGGCAGACTGGCTAGGGATCCTGAGACCCCAAAATGAGATGTGGCAGTATGGGGTTTTCTTTTAGTCTCACATATCCTAGACTTGGTGCTGGAGAAGCCAGCAACCTAGAAAGGCCAGTGGGTGCAGACAAAAAGTGCCCAAAGGACTAGGAAAGAAACAGTCTAGCGAGACAGAAAACTTTCAGACAATGATGCCTCTATTTAAGCCAAGCACCACAGAAAACACTGGGGTCCCACCACCATTACTAACAGCAAATGCCAAGTGGAGAGGCCAGACTTCCACCCTTGACAAACTGTAAGAAGGCACCCCCAGCCCAACACCCCTTACCCCCTGCCAAGGGGCTATCAGAGAAAGCCCATTAGGGTGCTGGAGCTTTCTTCCTTGCTGGGCAATAGTAACTGCCACCTCTTCCTCTCCCACCCTTTGGTGACAGTGGAGATAATGTGGGAGTCTGGGCCCCCATTCTCACCCAGGGATAACGAAATGTCCTTCCCCCTCCCCGCTGAGTGACATCAGAGGAGGCCTATTAGAGTTCTCACCAAGGCTCAGCAGTAACTAGGGCCCTTCTGCCAACAGTGTTAATGGACATCAAATGGGAAGCAGTGACAAGGCACTTATCTCCCTCCCAGTCAGGGTGGCATCAGCAGAGGCCTAGGGGGAAGCATGAACTCCTACCCCCACTAGGCAATATAAAGCCTCCCCCTCCCCCAATTCAGAGAGGCCAAGTGGAGAACTTGGACTTCCATCCCTGCCTAGCAGTAATGAGATGACATCTTCCTCCACCAAATGGACGTCTGTCGAAGGAGGCTTGTTAAAACATGAGAGCTGAATGAATTCCAGAGCTTCTTAATTTAATACCCAAATGTCCTGAACACACTGAAACATCAGATGTTATGCCAAGAACCGGGAACATCGCAGCTGGAAGGAGGAAAGACACTGAACAGATGCCAACACTGAAATCCCAGCAGACGCTGGCATTACCTGGCAAGGATTTTAGAGAAGATTTTAGAGAAGCATCATAAACGTGCTTCACTGGGCAATTTTGAAAGCTGCTCACCACGAGTGAGACGATAGAAAATCTCAGCAAAGGAAAACAGGCACGCCTCATTGCATTGTGCTTCCCTTTATTGTGCTTCACAGATTTGGTAGTTTTTACAAATGGAAGGTTGGTGGCAACCGTGCGTTGTGCAAGGTTAGTGGTGTCCTTTCTCCAACGGCGTTTGCTCACTTCCGTGTCTCTTCGTCACATTTGCGTAATACAACTGCCGTACTGTTTCTAACGCTCTCATCATTATTGTATTTATTATGATGACCTATGGTCAGTGACCCTGGATGTTACTATTATAATTGTTTTGGGGTGCCACAAGCCACGGCCATATAAATAGCTGTGACATTCCCTTAAGCCAAAGCCTAAACCCGAGCAAGGCCCTCACTCCTTTCAATTCTCTGGAGGCTGAGGGAGGGGAGGAAGTTGCAGAAAGAAAGTGTGAAGCTGGTAGAGGTTGGTTCGTGCATTTTAAGGAAAGAAGCCACGTCCATAACATAAAAGTGTAAGGCGAAGCAGCGGGTGCTGATATAGAGGCTGCAGCAAGTTCTCCGGAAGATCTAGCTCAGAAAATGAAGGTGGCCACACTAAATAGCAGATTTGCAACGTAGACAAAAACAACCCTCTGTTGGAAAAAGATGCCATCTAGAACCAGAAGCAAATGGCACAACATTTGTCAAGTGCTGAAAGGAAAGACTTGTTAGCCTAGCATCCTATGCCCATAGAAGATAACCTTCCGGAATGAAAGAACAACTGAGACATTTTCAGGTGAAGGAAAACTAAGAATTTGTTACCAGCAGGCCTACCATAAAAGAATGGCTATAGGAAGCTCTCTAACCAGAAAGGAAATGATAAAAGAAGGAATCTTGGACCATCAGTAAGGAAGAAAGAACATGGAAAGAGCAAACCATATAGGTAAATATAATATGTTTTCCTTCTCTTAAGTTTTCTAAAACAGGTTTGACAGTTGAGGCAAAAATTATAACCCCGTCTAATGTGGTGCTCAATGCACATAAAGGAAATATATAAGACAATTATATTCAGATAATAAATAGGGAAGGATAAGGGGACATGAGGTAAAGTAAGGTCTCCAAACTTTGCCGGAAGTGGTAAAATGACACCAGTAGACATTGGTAAGTTGTGTATATATTACATGATACACAGAACATTGGTTTAAAAAAAAAAANAAACATTGATTAAAAGGAAATAGGAGTGGATTTACTAATATTGTATAGAGTAGACTTCAGAGTAAAGAAAATTTCCAGGGACATACAGGGACATTACATAATGATAAAAGGGTCAATCCACCAAGAAGACTTAGAGACCTTAAGTGTGTGTATACACCATGCAACAGAATTGCAAACTTTGATGAAACTGAAAGGAGAAATAGGCAAAAGTCACAATTATAGTTGGAGACTTCAATACCCTTCCTTCAGCAACTGATAAAACAATTGGACAGAAAACCAGCAAGGGTAAAAAAGAATTCATGAGGGGCACGTGGGTGGCTCAGTCGGTGGAGCATCTGACTTCGGCTCAGGACATGATCTCATAGCTTGTGGGTTCGAGCCCCGCATCGGCTCTGTGCTGACAGCTCAGAGCCTGGAGCCTGCTTTGGATTCTGTCTCCCTCTCTCTCTGCCCCTCCCCTGCTCATGCTCTGTCTCTCTCTGTCTCAAAAATAAATAAACATTAAAAAAATTAAAAGAAAAAAAAATTCATGAAAACCATCAACCGACAGGATCTAAGCAACATTTATAGAACACTCCACCCGACAGTAGCAGAATACACATTCTTTTCAAGTGTCTGTGGAAAATAAACCATATAGGCCATATCATAGAGAACACGACAAACCTCAACAACTGTAAAAGAATTGAAATCATACACAGCATGCTCGCTGACAACAATGGAGTGAAACGAATAATCAAAACAAAAAGGGAACAGGAAAATCCCCAGATGCTCAGAAAAACAACATACTTCTAAATAAATCACAGGCTAAAGAGGAAGTCTCAAGGGAAATTAAAAAAAAAATACATGGGACTAAATAAAAATGAAAATACAACATATCAAAATTTGTAGAATGCAGTCTCAGGCATATGATCACTTAATCCCTACTTGATGACCTACGAATTGACCTTGGGCCTCGAACACTTCCTTCCCAAAAGACAGAGAGCTCACATCGTCAGTGTTGGGTTTATCGCCTCATATGAGAATATCTTTCCCTATTGCAGACTCTGTGCATGTGATTTCTTTCCGCCGAACTTTCGTACATCAATGGCCCCCAGCTTTCAGTATTTCAGACTCCACGAGGGAGAGGGTGGGGTGCTTCCACTGTGACACTGAGAGGGGTGTGAATTGTACCTCAGTTTAGTTTCATTTCTATTTCCTTGCCGACTAATGGAGTGAAGGATCTTTTCTGATGCTTATTTGCCATTTGGCTTCCAGGGGACCCGCTGGCTACGAGAAAAGAAGGTACACTAAGGATGCTGATCTTGCTCTGTCTCTTCTCCCTGTGAGTAAAGCACTGTCCCATTCAGTGCTTGACTACATTGTGTTTTCCTTGGTGGCTCTGACATCAACGTGCGGTGGGGAGTGTTTGGAGTCCTCCCCTGGGCAACCAGTGCCCAAGGTGCTGGTTGCTCCTTAAACTAAAGCAGTGCTGTAAGTAAAATTTATGGCACTCAGTGTTTACAAGTGAAAAGAGCAAAAGCCTCAAGTCAATAATCTAAACTCTCATCTCAAGGAATTAGAAGAGAAGGGAAGGGGCACCGGGCTGGCTCCGTCCGTCTATAGAGCATGCAACTCTTGAGCTCAGGGTCATGAGTTAGAGCCTCACATTGGGCGTAGAGATTATTGAAAAAAAAATCTGGAAAGAAAAGAAATTGGAAGTGAAGAACAAAATAAACGCAAAGCCAGCAGCAGAAGAGTAATAAGACAAGGAGCAGAAACCAATAAAACTGAAAACAGAAAAACAACAGAGGAAACCAATGAATCGAAGGGCTGGTTTTCCAAAAAGAATAATAAAATAAACAACCCTCTGGTAATATTGACCAAGAAAAAATCAGAGACACAAATGCTTAATATTAGACATGAAACAGGGGATGTCACTATAGACCCTGACGACATCAAAAGAATAATAAAGGAATACAAAGCTAAATTTGATAAGTAATGTGAGATGGACCAATTCCTCGAAAAGCACAAATTACAAATCTTCCAATATGAAATTGTTCATCTGAATAGCCTCATAACTATTAAGGGAATTGAACTTTAAAAATAATGCTTGAAATAGAAATCTCTAGGCCGGGATGCCTGGGTGGCTCAGTTAGTCGAGCATCTGACTCTCGATTTCAGCTCGGGTCATGATACCAGGGTTGTGGGATCGAGCCCCACATTAGGCTCCACACTGAGCGTGGAGCCTGCTTATGATTCTCTCTTGGGGCGCCTGGGTGGCTCAGTCGGTTAAGCATTCGACTTCGGCTCAGGTCATGATACGGTTAGTGGGTTCGAGCCCTGCATCGGGCTCTGTGCTGACAGCTCAGAGCCTGGAACCTGCTTCGGATTCTGTGTCTATCTCTCACTCTGCCCCTCCTCTGCTCACGCTCTGTTTCTATCTCAAAAATAAATAAACACTAAAAAATTTAAAAAATATTCTCTCTCTCTGCCTCTCTCCCTCACTCATGTGCTCTCTCTTTCTCAAAAATAAAATGTAAAAAGATTAAAAAGAAAAAAGAACTCTCTAGGCTACCATGGTTTCACTGGAGATTTCCACAAACATTTCAAGAAGAAAAGATCCCACTCTACTTCTTCCAGAAAATAAAAGAGAGAATNTTCCTACCTCATTCCCCAGAGCCTGATTCCAAAATGAGACAGAGTACAAAAAAATACACTGCTGATGTGCTAAAGTTTTCCCACTGGGTTTATACCTGGTTCGCATAACAAATTTTACATTTTGTCATCAGCTGTTATTTGAAAATAGGATGTTTCTTGATGAATTATTCTATTACCTAACCAAAAAGGGATTTAAAAGAAACTATAGACCAATATCCTTCATGAACATAGATGCAAAATTTCTTAACAAAATATTAGCAAATATAATTCAGCAATACACAAAGAGAATTATACACTATGACCAAGCGGGATTTATTGAAGGAATGCAAGACTGACTCAATATTTGAAAATTAATCAATGTAATCTACCATATTAACAGGCCAACGAAGAAAAAAAATCACATGGTCACATCAATCAATGCAGAAAAGAATTGTGACAAAATCCAACACTTATTCATGATAAAAAAACAACTCTTAGAAAACTTGGAATAAAAGGAAACTTTGTCAACTTGATAAAAAAAAGATCTATAAAACAACCATAACTAACATCATATTTAATAGTGAGAGACCANCACAGGATCCGAAACAGGCTCCAGGCTCCGAGCTGTCAGCACAGAGCCCGACGCGGTGCTCAAACTCACAAAACCATGAGATCATGACCTGAGCCGAAGGCGGACGCTCAGCCGACTGAGCTCAGGCACCCAGGCGCCCCTCACCACTCACTCTTACTGAATATAGTGATGAAAATTCTAGCCAGTGCAATGAGGCAAGAGAAAAGAATAAAAGGCATACAGATTGAGAGGGAAGAAATAGAACTGAATCTACTGGCAGATAACATGATGGTCCAGATACAAAATCCCTAGGAACCGACACAAAAACTTCTAGAAGTAGTAAGNACACAAGTACAACACACAAAAAACAGTTGTACTTTTATTATACTAGAAATGAACATGATGAAATGAATTAAAAATATAGTAATATACATCACTCAGAAAATGAAATATTTAGATGTAAATGTAACAAAACAGGTATAGGGTTCGCATGCTGAAAACTAAAGAATGTAGATGTAAGAAATCAACAAAGATCTAAATAAATGCAGAGAGCTACTGTGTTTATGGTTTGGTAGCTTTAACACAGTAAAAATACCAATTCTCCACAAATTGACATATAGACAATATAATACCTATTAAAATCTTGGCAAGAAGTTTTTGTAGACATAGGCAAAGTTATTCTTTTTTTTTAATGTTTATTTTTGAGAGAGAGAGACAAACAGAACGTGAGCAGGGGAGGGACAGAGAGAGAGGGAGACACAGAATCCGAAGACAGGCTCCAGGCTCTGAGCTAGCTGCCAGCACAGAGCCCAACGTGGGGCTTGAACTCACGAAGCATGAGATGATGACCTGAGCTGAAGATGGATGCTTAACCGACAGAGCCACCCAGGCGCCCCTCTTTTATAAAAAGGTTTATTTATTTATTTTGAGAGGGACAGAGAGTGAGCAAAAGTGGGTAAGAGGGGGGAGAGAGAACCCCAAGCAGATTCTGGACTGTTAGCACAGAGCACAACGCAGGGCTCGAACCCACAAACCATTAGATCACAACCTAAACCGAAACCAAGAGTCAGACACTCAACTGACTGAGCCACCCAGGTGCCCCTAGGCATAGGTATTCTTAAATTTATGTGGAAGAAGTAAGGATCTACAATAGCTAAAACAATTCTGACAAAGAACAAAGTGGAAGACGGGGCACTTGGGTGGCTTAGTCGGTTAAGCATCCGACTTCAGCTCAGGTCATGATCTTGCCATTCATGAGTTGAAGCCCTGCATCAGGCTCTGTACTGACAGCTCAGAGCCTGGAGCCTGATTCCGATTCTGTGTCTCCCTCTCTCCCTGCCCCTCCCTCACTTGCACTCTGTCTCTCAAAAATAAATAAACATTAAAAAATTAAAAACAAAAGAATAAAGTGGGAGAAATCAATCTTCCTGATTTCAAGACCTTTTATTTAACTACAGGAATCAAGACAACATGGTACTGATGAAGGATTGGACACATACAACAATGAAACTGAAGAGAGAACCAAGAAATAGCCCCACACAAGTATAGCCAACTATTTTTTTTTTACAAAGGTGCAGAAACAATTCAATGGATGAAGGAAGGTCTTCCTTACTCACCATTACTCAACAAATGGTGCCAGAGCAATTGGATCATTCATAAGGAAAAAACAAAACGAATCTCAATCGAAATGTTACACTTCGTAAAAAATTAACCTGAAATGGATCATAAATTGAAATGTACAATGTGGGGCACCTGGGTGGCTCAGTCGGTTGAGCGTCCGACTTCGGCTCAGGTCATGATCACACGGTTTGTGGGTTCGAGTCCCGCGTCGGGCTCTGTGCTGACAGCTAGCTCAGAGCCTGAAGCCTGTTTCGGATTCTGTGTCTCCCTGTCTCTCTGACCCTCCCCTGCTCACGCTGTCTCTCTTTCTCAGAAATAAATAGAAAAAACATTAAAAAGAAAAGAAATGTACAATGTAAAACTGTCAATCTGTTAAAAGACAGGAGGGTATTATGCTAAGTGAAATGAGTCAGTCAGAGAAAGACAGATATTGTATGTTTTCCCTCATATGTGGATCTTGAGAAACTTAACAGAGGACCATGGGGGAGGGGGAGGAGGAAAAAAGTTACAGAGGGGGAGGGAGGCAAACCATAAGAGATTCTTAAATACCGAGAACAAACTGAGGGTTGATGGGAGGGAGGAAGAGAGGGGAAAGTGGGTGATGGGTATGGAGGAGGGCACTTGTTGGGATGAGCACTGGGTGTTGTATGGAAACCAATTTGACAATAAATTGTATTTAAAAAATAATATTACCAATAAAAAATAAAAGACAGCGTGGGGGGAAACCATCAGGACTTAAGGCTTAGTAAGAGGTCTTAGATATGACACTAAAAAGCATGATCAATAAAAACACACACACATATATTTGATTTCACCAGATTAAAAACTGTAGCAAAAGGCGCTGTTACGAGGATGAAATGACAACCCACAGACTGTGAGAAAGTATCTGGCAAAGAGTCATAACAGCAACCTATGAAGAACTCTCAAAATTCAATAGTGAAGGAACAAAACAATCCAATTAGAAAATGGGCCAAAGCCATGAAGAGATTTCACCAAACACGATGTATGGAGACAAATAAGCACAAGAGAATATGTTCAACATCCACAGACAAGCATATTCTAGAATCGCTATGGAAAGGCACAGCCCCTAGAATGCTGAAAGCAGTCTTAACAGAGAAGAATAAGGTGGGAGTGTACAAAATAATGTAAGCTTTGCATGCAGCTCTAGGAGAATATAAAACCCCCAGCAAACATAAACTACCAAAATTAATCCCCCCTGCGAAAGGCTGTTAAGACCAGTAACCACAGAAAAGAAAACAATTACAATTTTCGGATTTTAAAAGACCAGTTCTGAACATAAATTGGCACAGCCACTGTGGAAACAGTATGGAGATTCCTTAAAAAAAATTAAAACTAGAAATACAATATGATTTGGTAATTCCACTACTGGGTATGTACTCAAAGAAAATGAAAACACTAATTCAAAAAGATCTATGCACCCCTATGCTTACTGAAGCATTATTTATGATAGCCAAGAAATGGAAGTAACCCACGTGTCCATCCATGGATGAATGAACAAAGAAAATGGCTGAATTTTAAAGAAAATAATCTCTATGCCATTTTAACATATAAAAAGAGGGAAATCTCCTGAGTTTCCGTTAAAAACTGGCATAACTTTAATATCAACATATGTTAAATATAGCACAAAGACAAGAAAACTATAAATGGTTTTCTTATAGTGGCAAAACTTTTAAATAAAATATTACTAACTCAAACCCGATTGTGTCTCATAAGAAAAATTTCCCTTGACCAAACAGAGTTATCCCAGGAAGTCACCGATGGAGCCACATTACATATCAGTATAATTCATTACAACAGTCCATTACAGAGAACCATATCATAAGACTATTCACATCAAAAAGCATCTGACACAATTCAGGAGCCATTCCTAATAAAAATACAAATTAAAATAGGAACATAAAAAGCTACTTAAATATTACAATGGCTACCAAAAAAGTCACCAGAAAACATTATGCTAAAAAATGCCCAGATCAGAAGACTTACTATCATTAGGATGGTAATATTCTTCAAAATGATGTTCGGGTTACAACACGACCCCTGTCAAAATCCAAGCTGGACTTTTTACAGAGGATAATAAGCTGATCTTAAAATTCATATCAAAATGCAAGAGACCCTCAATAGCCAAAATATCGAATAAGAACATAGCTGGAGGACACACATTTCCCTATCTCAAAATTTACTACAGGAGTGCCTGGGTGGCTCAGTTGGTTGAGCGTCCGGCTTTGGCTCAGGTCATGATCTCCTGTTCATGAGTTCGAGCCCCACATCAGGCTGTCTGCTATCAGCACAGAGCCCACTTCAGATCCTCTGTCTCTCTCTCTGCACCTCCCCTGCTTGTGCTCTCTCAAAGATAAATAAAACTAAAAACTTTTGTGCTACAAAGTCAACCACCAAGAAAGTGAAAAGATACCCATAAAATGGGAGAAAATAAATGCAAATCACATGTCTGGCAAGGGACTTGTATTCAGAATATATAAAGAATGCTTACAACTCAATAATAAAAAGATCAAATCACTCAATTAATAATAGGCAAAGGATGTGAATTGATAGTCCTTCAAAGAAGATCTACAAAAGCACATTGTCAGTGGTTGAGGGCTGCTATCATGAACTACCACAGACTGGGTGGCTTAAACAACAAACATTTCTCACAGTGCTGGGGACGGGCAAGTCCAAGATCAAAGCACCAGCAGATTTGGTGACTGGTGAGAACCTGCTTCTTGGTTCATAGATGGCCATCTTCTTGCTGTGTCCTCACATGGCAAAAAGGGGGAAAGGACTCTCTGGGGTCTCTTTTATTAGGGTGCTAATCCCATCATGAGAGCTCCACCCTTATGACCTAATCATCTCCCAAAGACCTCATCTCCTAATACCATCACATTGGGAATTAGGATTTCCACATATGAATTTTGGAGGGGACCCAAACATTCCGTCCATTGCACACATGGAAAGATATTCAGTATCCGTAATCGTTAGGGACATAGAAATCAAAGCCACAATGGGAAGCCACTTCACACCTACCAGGATGGCTAGAATAACAGAAGAAGGGGGCGCCTGGGTGGCTCAAGCATCCAACTTTGGCTCAGGTCGTGATCTCACATTTCGTGAGTTCGAGCCCCGTATCCAACTCACTGCTGTCAGTGCAGAGTCTGCTTCGGATCTTCTGTCCCCCTCTCTCTGCCCCTCCCCAACTTGCGCTCTCTCTCAAAAATAAACAAATCTTTTTTAAAAAAACAATAGAATAAAAGAAGACAGTAACAAGTGTTGGTGAGGGTGGGACTAATTGGAACCTTCATACATTCCCGATGGGGTGTAAAATGGCAGAGCTGTTTTGAAAAACAGTTTGGCACTTCTTCATATGATCTAGCAATTCCACTCCCATTCACTCACTCAACAGTTATTGAGTTCCACTCCCAAGAGAAATGAAAATGTACGTCCACACAAAAACTTGTACACAAATGTGCACTCAATATCTGTTGAGTGAATGAATGAATGAATGAACACCTTTCACTTTCACATTAGCAACAAAATAGGGATACCCTCTATCAAGTATCATTCAGCATTGTTCCAAAAGCTCTAGCTAATGAAAGAGGAGGCAAGGTAATCTGAATAAATATTTGGAAGGAAGAGAGAGTATCCTTGTTAATTGAATGGACTGATATTCTATCTAGGAAAACGAAGAGACTATAAAAACCAACTAGAATCCACATGAGAATCTGATCATTGCATTGGATAAGAAACAAAATACAAAAAAGAAAAAGAGAAACTGACAGATTTTTTTCGCCTCGATGGAAATAGAAAAAAAATAACACTCTCCACTATGGTGACAAAAACAAATGTAAAATATCTAAGAATTTTTTTTTTTTTTTTTTTTTTTTTAAAAGGGTGGGGNCTCTGACCCTCCCCTGCTCACGCTGTCTCTCTCTCTCTCTCTCTCCTAGAAATAAATAAAAACATTTTAAAAAATTTTTTAAAAATAAAAAAATTAAAACAATAAAAATGTTAAATTTAAGGCATATATATATATATATTTTAAAGGCATGCAATTACTTAAAGACAAAGCAGGAAGAATTCATTAGGCAAGACAAGATACTCATTATCTGAAAAGAAAAAGACAGAGAGCTCTAATCAGATGATTATTTTTTCTAATTATATATAAGTGAAGGTATCTTTCAAATACCAAGATATAAAGAGAGATAAAGGGGGAAAATCACAATAAATGACAGAAGGTTAATGTTCACAAATTAGACAAACCACCTGAAGGGAAAAAAGAGCAAAGGATATGAAAACTTAAAATAAATAGATTTCGGGGCACCTGGGTGACACAGTCGGTTAATCGCCTGACTCCTGATTTTGGCTCAGGTCACGATCTCACAGTTGGTGGGACTGAGCCTTGCACTGGGCTCTGCGCTGATGGTATGGACCCTGCTTGGGATTCTCTTTCCCTCTGTCTCTGCCCCTCCTCTGCTCACTCTTTCTTTCTCTGTCTCTCTGGAAATAATAATAAAAAAAAAAGACATTAAAAAATACATTTCAATGGTCAATAAATACGAGAAGATATTCAACCACTAGTTGGCAGGAAAATGCACATCAAAGTAAAACAAGATGCTGGGGACCATTTACTTTACCAATGTAGAGACAGATACTATTCTGTTTGGACCTCAGAATGGGAAAAATTTTTTAAAGCAGCAATATTCAGTGTGGGAGATGATGCTTAGAATGAGCCCTTTGAGTATAGTTTATAAATCAATAAGAAAATTATCAACTTTTTGGGACATCAAAATCTGATATCAAAATATGAGGGTCAGATGGAAAACTACAACAGAAATCAGAAAACATTAGAAGTAAACTACAGTGAAAATGTCCCATATCTATCAATGTGTTACATGGAGCTAAAGTGTTCTTAGGGAAAAATTCATCAGCTTAATGCTTATATTATAAAAGAAAATGAATATTAATGAGATAAGCATTCAACTTAGGAATTTAAAAAAATTAATGTTTTATTTATTTCTGAGAGAGAGAGAGAGAGAGACAGCGTGAGCAGGTGAGGGGTAGAGAGAGAGGGAGACACAGAATCTGAAGACAGCCTCCAGGCTCTGACGCGGGGCTCAAACCCATGAACCATGAGATTATGACCTGAGCCCAAGTCGGACGCTTAACCGACTGAGCCACCCAGGCACCCCATTCAACCTCGGAATTTAAAAATAAGAATAAAAGGGGAAAAAAACTCAAAGAAGAGAAATAATGAAATCAAGGGGAGAGATTAATGACGCAGAAAACAAAGATACAGGAGCCCCCAACAAAGTCAAAGCGAGGTTTTGAATCAACCCCATCTCAGTGAAGACCACTTATCACGGACTGCAGGCAGCAGCGTATCTGATTCCCTTGGCCCCTCCATCACTAGTCCCAAATAAATGCATCATTGACACCACAGAAACCTTGACCATCCACTCAATAAACCCCATCACGCACCTCACAGACCATGCGACACTCACCGGGTCCGAATCATTCATTCGTTGATTCTCCCATACTCACCCCACAAAGGTCTCCACTATTTACTCCACGGACCATTTCATTATTCCCCCAAGGCCCTCATCACTCACCCACCCAACTCCAATCAGTCATGTTGCAGACCCCCTATCACTTACCCCACCACCCCGCTAGGACTTACCCCTCCGAACTCCCATCAGTGTCCCCACAGACCTCCATCACCTACCCCACAGACCCCATCAGTGACCTTTGAGAATCCTCACCACTCACCCAAGACTCCCCATCGCTCATCGCATAGACCCCACCATACGCACCCCACAGTTCCCCCATCGGTCATCCCACAGACTACCCATTTTATTTTCCCCACTGACCCCATTACTCACTCCCACACCCCTGTCACTCATTCTCCACACCTCCTCCCCAGTGACCTCAGAGAAGCCTCTTCATCCCTTGCCCTACAGAGTAGCATCATTGCCTTCGAAATCCATGTCCTAACACCCCCATAGTCATGTCAGTGCCTTACTGGCCCAACTGTGCCGCCCCCGTTAAACTCAGTCCCGGACCCCTGAGTGTTGAAACTACCTCTGAGGGACTCTTCCGTGTCTGGACTTCGCCGTGCACATGCTCAGTGTCAGCTTGGGGGGCGCAACCCCACGGGGT
>NW_027527456.1:237225-237493 GCF_008692635.1 Crocuta crocuta | reverse complement strand
CCCTGCCCCCGGCTCTGTGCCCCCCGGTCGGCTGAGGGCATCGCCGGCTCCTCGACTGTCACCGACCCTGGGTGGTTCCCACGGGGGGTGAGGGGGATAGTACGTGTCAGATTTAGGCCAGGAAGCGGAAGTCGCCCGCAGCGAGAGTTTAACCACTCTGGGCGCCGGCAGCGGAGGTGATTTAGCGCCAGGGACCGAGTGTCTGCGGAGCGACTAATTGGGGGACCTGTGACATCAGTGGTGGGTCATTTCATCGACCTTCCTGGGC
>NW_027527456.1:228712-237207 GCF_008692635.1 Crocuta crocuta | reverse complement strand
CCCCTTTCAATGCATGAATTATTGAGAAGTCCGTTGTCCAACTTGCACAACTGCTCCAAGACACACAGACAGGGTAAGGGAATGGGTACTTTACTCGGGCTGCTGCCCACAGGGGGAACACGGTTCCTGGACCACGAGGAGTTTTAGAAGGGGAAAGAAACAAAAGCGGCCGAGTGCCAGCCACACGTTTGGTGGGCTTCGGGCCACAGGTGTCCAAATGCCGCGCCGAAGGAGCTGTTTGCGATGTGACTCATCTCAGTCTGTCACATACTCCTCTAAAAATTTAATGACTCCAAGAGGGGATTTGGAGGCAGTGCAGCAAATTTTACAGTTCCTGACACCATTTTTCATTTTCCCAAACACCAAGATAATCCAGTGTGAGTGATTTCTAACCTAACTGCGTTGAGGTCTCGAAATATTGTCTGAAGGATGTTGAGTCTTTGAGATTTGTTGAAACTTGCCTTAAGGCTCAAGCGTGGGCCTGGTTTTCAAAAATGTTTCATCTCTTGATTGAAAAGATGGTTATTTTGGGGCACCTCGGTGGCTCTGTGGATTAAGCTCTGACTTGGGCTCAGGTCATGATCTCATGGTTGGTGAGCTCGAGCCCCAAATCTGACTCTGTGCTGGCTACTCAGAGCCTGGAACCTGCCTTGGATTCTGTGTCTCCCTCTCTCTCTCTCTGCCCCTTCCTTGCTCGCACTCTGTCTCTTTCTGTCTTCCAAAAATGAATAAACATTAAAAAAAATTTTAAAGATGGTTATTTTCCAGTTGTTGGCTTTAGCGTATGTGTTTGTTGGCTCAAGCTTGTTAGTTGGGTCTTTAAAAATGTATTATTTGGGTCGCCTGGGTGGCTTAGTCCTTTGAGGCTCTGACCCTTGATTTCAGATCAGGTCATGATCTCATGGTCGGAGATGGTCCTGAGATGGAGCCCACAGCATGGAGCCTGCTTGGGATTCTCTCCCTCCCCTGTGTGCCTGTGCACACACGTGTGTTTGTTCTCTCTCTCTCTCTCTCTAAAAAAATAAATAAATACTTTTAAAAAATGTGTTATTTCCTTCCTGATGATTTTCTTCTCCGTGCGCCTATGGATTGCTAGAGAGGAGAGAGATTCTCCTGCTGTATTGTTAAGTTGGGTTTTCATTGTGCTAAGTCAATTTTTGTTTCCTATATTTTAAAGTTGATTATTAAATTCAGGTAAGGGTATTTTGTTGTGGAATAGATACAGCCAAATCACTTCCCCAAAAGGCTGTAACATTCCTACTCTAAGCAGCAACATATGAGTTCATTGAGGCAAATTTTCTCAGCCCTGGATGCTGATGCTGTTGTTAATGTTTGTCAGTCTGGGGGCCAGTAGTATTTAAATTGCTTTAATTTGCATTTTCCTGACTTAACTAGTGCAACTGAGGACCTTCTGGTTGTTGACCACTTCGATTTTCTCTTCTGCAAGTCTTCGTATCCTTTGTCCACTTTGCTTTGATTCGTGGTTTTCTTATCAGTTTGTAGACCCTCTTTGTGCATTAGAGATATCAACTCTTTGTAGTATTTCCACCTTCACTCCTTTTCTCCTTTGCATTTTATAGGTGTCCTTTGATATGTAATTAGAAAAGTGTATTCTCTCATCAGAAATGTCTACGCCTTCTCTCCTGGCTTCTGTATTCCCGGTCTTGCATGCTCCACCTCCCCCATTCCAGGTAGGTTAAAAAGATGGTCTTAACATTTATTTGATTTGTAGTGCTTCAGTTTTTTCTACTTAAACCTTTAATCTAGTTGGAATTTACTGTGGCCTCTGGTATGAGGTCAGGGACAAGCTTTGTTTTTGCTGTGTTGAAAACAAGTCGTGACTTAGATTGGGAGATACTAATATTTTTTAATGTTTATTTGTTTTTGAGAGAGAGAGAGAGAGAGCATGAGAAAGGAAGGGGCAGAGAGAAAGACACAGAACTAGAAGCGGGCTCCATGCTCTGTGCTGTCAGCACAGAGCCCAACACGGGGCTCGAACTCATTAACCATGAGATCATGACCTGAGCTGAAGGCAGACGCTCTACTGACTGAGCCCCCCAGGCGCCCCACCTCTAATGACAAAGACTGTTGCAAACAGGGAGAAAGCTTCCATTTCAGAAATCTGCAATTATGGCCAAACCAGACAGAAAAAAAAGCTTCTCCTTTGTAGATCGGGTAAGGAGGAGGAAGCAAGCCGAGATCCGCAGAATGTGTAAGAGGAAGAGCTGCTTAAGCCGGGGAAGGGCCGGTAGGAAAGTGACTGGAAAGTGCCCAGTGTGGCAGGAGAGGCTGAGAAGAGGGAGCACTATTGCACGGTGTTTTTGTGTTTTCTCAGGGGTGGGGACAAGCAGAGTTCAGGAGCCTTTAGGACAGAGAGGAGCTCAGCTGAAGTTTGGCTAAGCAGCGTCTTGTTCTGATTATATCAGTGTCTGTGAGGCAAGGAATGGGAATTTGGAGGGTGTCTGTTTGGAATTGTCACAGGTAAACAATGGGAGCATTCTTGAGTCCTAAGTCACGTAGGGAAGGGGAGTTCTTTGAAGTAGGCTGTTTTCCAGGATCACAAGGCTCAGGTAAAATTCAACAGTGTCAGCTGGCCCTGTTCATGGGACACATTGCCCTGCAACCACTGAGTTAAATGTTGCTTTTGTCATATAAGGTTGCAAATATGTTTTGCTTGATCTGAACTCTGTTGTGTCTCTGGAATCAGCTTTCAAAGCATTTTTGTTCCTTGCAAGTGTATTTTTCTAAGAACTCTCTGAAGTTTGAGATGAAGTTTCAAAATGAATGTTGGGGCTCCTTGGTGGCTCAGTCCGTTAAGCATCTGACTCTTTTTTTTTTTTTTAATGCTTATTTATTTATTTATTTATTTCTGAGAGAGAGAGAGAGAGGGAGAGGGAGAGAGAGCATGAGCAGGGGAGGGTCAGAGAGAGAGGGAGAGACAGAATCTGAAACAGGCTCCAGGCTCTGAGCTAGCTGTCAGCACAGAGCCCGACGCAGGGCTCGAACCCACGAACTGTGAGATCATGACCTGAGCTGAAGTCTGACGTTCAACCGACGGAGCCACCCAGGTGCCCCAAGCATCTGACTCTTGATTTCAGCTCAGGTCATGATCTCAGGGTTCAGTTCGTAAGTTCAAGCCCTACAGCCGGCTCTATGCTGACAGTCTGCTTGGGATTCTCTGTCTCCCTCTCTCTCCGTCCCTTCTCCATTCACACATACACACACTATCTCAAAATAAATAAATAAAAAATAAAAAAAGAATGCTATCCTCCTCCCCAAAGCTCCAACAATAGAAAACCATTGGGATTCTGAGGAGCTATATTACCCTAATATAATAGTTTGGGAAGAGTTAATTTTTTTTTTATTACAAGAAGCCTTTGTATGTAGGGATTTTATGTGTCTCTATTTGGTTCTGACTTATACTACAATGACATTTTGTAGTCTTCTCATAAGTCTGTCATTTCTTTTGCTTACATTTGTTCTCAGATATTTACAATACCTCTGTTGTAATTGTCAAGACTTATGTTGGCTAATCCTATCTGCGTACTGTTAGTATAGGAAGAAAATACCTATTTTTATAATTNCCTTACCAAAGCTACCTACCGATTCTGGTGGCTTCTTAGTATAGTCTCTAAAGTTTTCCAATAGTACAATGATATCAGATACAGACAATATTCTCTCTTTTATCCAATATTTGGTGTGATATTTCTTCTTTATCGCTGTGTTAGCTGTTCAGCACAGTAGCTTGTGTGGCTCATGAGGCTGTTTAAACTTAAATTCATTAGGAAACAGACAATTATAGAGAAGAAACTGATGATTACAAGAGGGGTAGAGGCAGGGGATGAGTTAAACAGATGATGGGGATTGGGGAGCACACTTGTCGTGATGAGCACTGGATGATGTACGGAAGTATTGAATCGCTACATTGTACTCCTGAAACTAATGTGACACTGTATGTTAACTAACTGGAATTAAAATGAAAACCTTAAAAGCCTAAGTAAATAAATAAATTTAAATTTATTTAAGCCAAATAAATTAAAATTCAGTTTCGTAGTTACTTAGCCACATTTCAAATGTCCAATAACTTCACATGGCTAGTGGCTACTATATGGGGCTGCACTAAATAGAAAACATTTCTGGACACTTGTATTGGACAATGCTGAAATACAGCCTTCAAAATAATGTTGAGGGGCACCTGGGGGGCTCGGTTGGTTAAGCGTCCAACTTTGGCTCAGGTCATGAGCTCACGGTTTGTGGGTTCGAGCCCCGCATTGGGTTCTGTGCTGACAGCTCAGAGCCTGGAGCCCGCTTCTGATTTTGTGCTCCCTCCCTGGCCCTCCCCCACTTGCACTCTGTCTCTGTCTCTGTCTCTCTCTCTCAAATTAATAAACATTAAACAAAAACAAAAAACAAAACCCAAAATAATGTTGAGTAATACATGTGATAGAGAATATCCCTATCTTGTTGCCAATTTTAATGGAAACAATTTAAACATTTTACCATTTAGTATAAAGTTTTCAGGTGATTTTTGGAAAATGATTGTATCAATTTTAAGTAGTTTCCTTCTATTGCTATTCTGAGTTTTTATCTTTAATATAATGGCTATTGAATTGTATCATATACTTTTGAAATATTAAGCATTATGTAGCTTTTCTAAAGAATTGATGCAATAATGTTGACTTATAAATATTAAACCATACTAGCATTTCTAGAATCATCTTTAAAAAAAATTTTTTTTTTGAGAGAGAGTGCATATGCAAGCTGGGGAGAGAGAGAGAGAGAGAGAGAGAGAGAGAGAGAGATAGAGAGAATCTCAAGCAGGCTCCATACTCAGCATGGATCCTGATGTAAGTAGGATTTGATCCCGTGACTGTGATATCATGACCTGAGCCAAAATCAAGAGTCCAATGCTCAACCAACTGAGCCACCCAGGTGCCCCAACAATTGAATGTTTTTTAATGGTGCAAGGATATAGGAGTAAAGATCTTTTTATGTCTATTAAATATAGCTTATTGATTATAATTTTCTAATCTTTTTGCCTTTGTTTTTGTTAACTTGATTCATCATATTCTGAAAGAGGTATAATCTCTCACTGAAAATTATGATCTTAAGGTTTTATTTCATCTCTATTACTTTTTGCTGGGGATTATTTGTGTATTTGTAAAGGTTTATACATATCATATCTTCATCAAATGTATACTTTATTATATAATGTCTCTTTTTATCTGTTGAATGCTTTTATCCATGAAATTTAACTTGATAATTATATCATCAAATATAATTTTTTAAGTTTATTTATTTTGAGAGAGAGTGAGTGTGAGTGAGGGAGGGGCAGAGAGAGAGAGGGAGAGAGAATCTCAAGCAAGCTCTGTACTGTCAGCTCAGAGCCCAATGTGGGGCTTGAACTCATGAACTGTGAGATCATGACCTGAGCTGAAATCAAGGGTTGGACTCTTGGGGCATCTGAGTGGCTCAGTCAGTTGAGTATCTGACTTTGGTTCAGGCCATGATCTCATAGTTTGTGGGTTCGAGCCCTGTGTTGAGCTCTGTGCTGANATGCTTCTCCCTCCCTCATGCTCTGCCTCTCTCTCTCTCAAAAATAAATAAACCTATAAAAAAAAAAAAAAAGAGTTGGACTCTTAACTGAGCCACCCAGGTCCGCCAGACCTGCTTTTATTCTGTTTGCATTTACCAGACATGTATCCTTCACTATTGTTTAGTTTTACCTCTTTTAGTAAACAACACAGAACTCTTGGTTTTGAACCCAAGTTCACAGTCTCTTATAGGAGAACCCAACAATTTCGTTTGTTAATGATATGCCTGATTTCATGTCTTCCATTCAGAAGGATTGTTTCCCTTCTTCTACTTTGTTGTTGTTCATTCCTTTTCAGCTTCCTTACATTCTTTGTCTCTGTCTTTACATTTCTTACATTCTCTGTCACGGCTCTTTCATTTTCCTTGTCCTTTTCTTAGTAATTGGGAAGTTCAACTGTGCTTATCAACCTGCTGGTGATTATCCTTCCATTACTTATGAACATGATTCAGACTTTCTCTATTGGCAGATTAAACACACACACACACACACACACACACACACACGCATTATTTGCATTTACTCCTAATTTCTCAGGAGAAAGAACCATTTGGAGTGTTTTTATTTCTTCATTCTACCCTCACCCAAAATGTCTGTTCTACTCTGAGATCATTTCTTTTTTATTTAGAGGGAATATTTGGGAAACTGGCTGGCTCAGTTGGAAGAGCATGCAACTCTTGATCTTGGGGTTGTGAGTTCGGGCCCCACATTGGGTCAAGAAGCTCCAAAAATAATAATACATTAAAAAAATAGAAACGATGCTGGAAACACGGTGGCAACAGAGAAGTTTTTTAAACTTTCTTGATGCCAACATACAAACAGAGCCACCAAAGAGTGAAATCAAAACCGATGGACGACCTTCACGATGAAAGTAGGGACCGCAGTATCCCCCGTATGGTAGATTTACACCAGTTATGGCTGTCAGCAATCTTCCCATCCCTGTATGCAATTGCTCTCCCCCTATCAAGATGTGGAGTGTTATTTTTTCACTCTTTGCGTCTGGGCTGGACTTCTGTTCAGTATCACCAACGAAATGTGGTAGAGACTGCATTCTGGGACTTCTGAGCCCAGATCTTAAGAGGCCTTGAACATCTGTGAGAAGAAGCTTGGCACCCTGTAAGAAAGTGTAAGCTCTCTTTCTGAAGCCAGAGGCCCTGGGGGATGAGACCCTCTTTTAAACAGAGGCCATGTGCGGGGCACCTGGGTGGCTCAGCCAGTTAAGTGGTGAAGCATCTGACTTTTGGTTACGGCTCAGGTCATGGTCTCGCGGTTCGTGGATTCGGGCCCCACATGGGGCTCTGCACTGGAGGTGTGGAGCCTGCTTGGGATTTATTCTCTCTCCCTCCCTCTCTCTCTGTCCCTCCCTAGCTCTCTCTCTCTCTCTCAAAATAAATAAACTCTTAAAAATGAAAATAAATAAAAAGAGGCCGTGGGCAGGAGAACTGAGGCCTCCGCTGACGACTAGCACCGAGGTCCCAGTCACGTGATAGAATCATCTAGGTTCACCCCCCCATCCTATTCTAAGCTGCCTCAGACATCATACGGAGAGGAAATGAGCCACCTGTGCCTGCCCACGTTCCTGACCCAGAGACTCATGAGCAATAAAATGGTTGTTATTTTAAGCCACTACCTTTCGGCGTGGTTTATTTACACAGCCAAAGATAGTCGAGTTATCTGTGGATCTCAAAACACGTGTGGGCGCGGACAAGTCACCAACAGTCACAAGAGCTGCGTGGTATGGTTACCTGTGTAGGAAAAAGCGGAGGGAAGTAAGGGGCATTTGACAGATTGGAGAACAGGAGAATGCCAAGACCGTCATTGGGGATGGCCGGCCAACTAGAATTCAGCAGCGGAAACAGACAGGCATTTTGCTCCATCCAGTAACAAGCAAGCGTCGTAAAGGGTCTGCAGTAAGGTCTGAGTGGGCTGGAACAGCGTAATTCCTGTGAACCCTTAAGACGTACTGTGCTCGAGGGGGGCCTGGGTGGTGCAGTCAGTTAAGTGTCTGACTCTCCATCTCTGCTCGGGTCATGATCTCATGGTTTGTGAGTTCGAGCCCCACAATGGGCTCTGCTCTGATGGTGCGGAGCCTGCTTGGCATTCTCTCTTTCCTCTGTGCCCCTCCCCTGATTGTGCGCTCTCTCTCTCTCTCTCAATGAATAAATAAACATNAGTCAGCACAGAGCCCAAGCGGGGCTTGAACCCACGAACCTTGAGATCATGACCTAAGCAAAAGTCGGACGCTCAACCGACTAAGCCACCCAGGCGCCCCATGCACCTTGATCTTTATAGCAGCGCTATCAACAATAGCCACGTTATGAAAAGAGCCCAAATGCCCATCAACCGATGAATGGATAAAGAAGAATTGGTACATATGTACAATGGAATATTACTCAGCTATAAAAAGAATGAAATCTTGCATTCGCAACAATGTGGTTGGAGCCAGAGAATATTATGCTAGCGCAATAAGTTAATCAGAGAAAAACAGATACCATATGATTTCACTCATATGTGAAATTTAAGAAGCAAAACAAATGAACATAGGGGAAAAAAGAGAGGCAAGCCAAGAAACAGACTCTTAACCATAGAGAACAAGCTGAGGGTTACTGGAAGCGAGGTGGGTGAGGGGAATGGGTTGAACAGGTGATGGGGATTAAGGAGAGCACTTGTTGGGATGAGCACCGGGTGTTGTATGTAAGTGATGAATCACTAAATTCTACACCTGACACTAATTATTGCACTGGATGTTAACTAGCTGGGTTTAAATAAAACCTTGGGGGAAAAAATATCCTCAGCTCAATATTCAAGTTCATTGCTTGGAAGTTCTGCTTTCCATATCACTGTAGGACACAATTAAGCTACATGTTCTGTTACAATATAATGAGGATCGCTTTTCCTCTGG
>NW_027527456.1:222345-228622 GCF_008692635.1 Crocuta crocuta | reverse complement strand
CAGCACCTTTAATGTTCATTTTTATGCCAACATTTTGTTTAATATGTATTATAATATAATATATGTCATATTAATATATATTATATGTATTGTCTAAGACAATATAGGCTTTTCTACCATGCTCTTCACTTCTTCTGAACCCTCACCAGCAGCACCTTCAGCATCTATATTTCCACCAAAAGTCTGTTTTAGACAACCTAGACCTTTCCTGTCCTACTTCTTAACATTCTTCCAGCCTCTACCTATTACTCAGTTACCCTATTCTGGAGCCACTTTTGCACTTTTAGAAATCTGGTATAGTAACACCATTCTTCCAGTACCAAACTCGGTTTCCTATTGCAGCTGGGACAAATTTCCACAGAGCTGGGTGGCTCTTCCAACAACAGGTATTTATTGTCTCACAGTCCTGGATGCCAGAAGTCCCAAATCAGGATCGCTGGGCCAAGATCAAGGTGCTGGCAGGGTCGTGCTCCCTCTGGGAGCTCTAAGGGAGAACTCATTCTTCGCTCTTCCCAGCTTCTGGTGGCCGCCGGCATTCCTTGGCTTGTGGCCCCATCGCTCCAGTATCTGCGTACCTAGTCACATCTTCTACTTGTGAGATAGATCTCCCTTTGCCTGCCTCCTATAAAGACACTTTCCATTGCAGTTAGGGCCCCCCTGCATAGTTCAGGAGAATCTCCCCATCTCAAATCCTTAATCACATCTGCCAAGTCCTTTTATAGTAACATTCACAGGTTTCGGGGATTAGAACATGGGTTTCTCTTAGGGAGATACAATTCAGCCTACCTCCCGTAAGGAAAGAGAATGTCCGGATAAAAGTAGGTAAATAGAGCCAAGGGATCTCAGAAACAAGTTGCCGTAATGTTTAGCACTATGCAAAAACAACAGAAGAGGGAGCTCTGACATTTAAGAAGCTACCCTGAACCCCGCCTCCCTGCAAAAGTTAAGGAAAACTAATTCTGGATGCAGAGCAAAACCAACGTACGGAGGGAAAATCCCATACAATGTCCCTGCAAGGCTAAAAGAATCAGGGGCAGAATACCGTCCCTAGAGACAACGAAACCATTCCCAGAACACATGCTAACAGGACGGATCAAAGGGATAGCCAGCTATTTTGAACAAACTAAAAGACATTAAGAAAATGATGGAAGGGGGTGCCGGGCTGGCTCAGTCGGTGGAGTGTGCCAGTCTTGATCTCGGGGTTGTGGGTTTGAGCCCCGTGTTGGGTGTAGAGATTACTTGAAGATAAAATCTTTCCAAAAAAAAAGAGGAAATGGTGTAAGATAATGAAGGAGAACATAAAATAAGTGCTAGAAAAATTCAGAAATGACTTGAGAGATCTCAGGAAATATTTGGAAATAAAAGAAAAAGATCATTTGAGAATAGACGGTTAAACAACAAGGAACACAAAGCAAATAAACACAACACACGATGGCTTCAGAGAAATAGAAGGTGACAGGGAGGAACGTGTTTCTTAAAAACAAAAATAAAGAAAGAAAAAGGAAAAGATTTCAGAACGAATGACAAATATCAAAATTAGAAAGAGATGATCCAATTCATACACCATCAGAGTCCCTGAACAAGAAAACCAGATCCAGGTGCCTGGGTGGCTCAGTCGGTTAAGCCTCTGACTTTGGCTCAGGTCCATGATCTCAAGGTTTGTGGGTTCAAGCCCCGCGTCGGGCTCTGTGCTGACAGCTCAGAGCCTGGAGCCTATTTCAGATTCTGTGTCTCCCCCTCTCTCTGCCCCTCACTCGTGCTCTATGTCTCTCTCTCTCTCAAAACTAAATAAACATTTAAAAAAAGAAAAGAAAGTCAGATCAAAGGAATGAAACAAATACTAAAAATTGTAATTCCATAAAACTTCCTGGAATAAAAAAGCCCCTGCATACTGAAAGAGCATGCCACATTTTCTTGGGCTTCTGAGTAAGATGGAGTAACAGGGACCAAATTTACCCTCTGACCTGAAACCAGTAAAATGATAACATATATGAAATAACGGCCTTCAGGACGATGGACACCAGGCAGTGAAGAACCGTGATCTTTGGTCAAAGGGGAAACAGATGAAGTGAGCTCTGCCGATGCCTCCGCCTGGATGGAGTTTCCCATCACAGCACTGAGAGGGGAATCCAGGCAGAGCCCGGCACTCTCCCTGAGTTAAGGAGATGGACCCAGGAGTCCAAGGAGACCAAGGCATCTGGAGTTCAAGGACAGGGTACTAGAGAAGAGAGAGCTTCATCGAGTTGAAAAGAGCTATAGAGGTCTGCAGAGGGTCCCACCTGAGCCTTCGGCTAAGTACTCCTCAGCTCTTGCATGTGAGGAAACCACCCAAGGCTGGGCAAAGAACCACCAGAAATGATTAGAGGGAATCATCCTTGGAGTTCACAGAGGCCTGGCAAAAGTTCTTGGTCTCTATAGATAGAGTGGAAGGCCTCATAGTTTACAGAGGATCAAGTAGAGTACTTAGGAGGCCAGCAGTGGGGGCAAAATTAGCCCTAGACTAAATGCTGCTTTGCCCCTGCTCAATACGGCTTNATCCAGCCCTGGGGGGCCTAGGGGGCTCAGTCAGTTCAGCTTCTGGCTTCAGCTCAGGTCATGATCTCACAGCTCGTGAGTTCAAGCCCCACATCACGCCCTGAGCTGTCAGCTTAGAGCCTGGAGCCTGCTTCTGATCCTGTGTCTCCCCCTCTCTCTCTGCCCCCTTCCCCACTCACTCTGTCTCTCAAAAATAAATAAAAAACATTTTAAAAGTTTTAAACTATATCCAGCCCCAAGTTAGGTAAAATTCACAATGCCTGCCACCTAGTTAAAAATAACCAGGCATCCAGTGAACCAGGAAACATGAAACATAATTTTGAGAAAAAGGTCAGATTGACCCAGAAATGATAGAGAATCTGAACCAATAGTGAAGAACATTAAGACACTCATTATAGCTCTATTCCAAATGTTCAAAAGCCTAGATTAAGCATATTAAGTAGAGGCATGGAGGATTTTTAAAAGGCCCAAATCAAACTTCTGGAGATGGGAGATATAAAATCTGAAATGAAAACTGCACAGATGGAAAAAAAAGAAAAGAAAAAGAAAAATGTATGGACAAGATTAACAGCAAATTACACATTGCAGAAGAAAAGATTCGTGTATTTCAAGGCATAGTAATGGAAACTATTCAAACTGAAAAGAAAAAGGACTGAAAAATGAGCAATGTATCAGCCACGGGATAAATTCAAGTTGCCTAGTGTACATGTGGCTGGGGTCTGTGTCAGGGGGAAGGCACAGAAAAAAATATTTGAAAGAGCACACCGCATGGGGCGCCTGGGAGGCTCAGTCGGTTAAGCGTCCGACTTCGGCTCAGGTCATGATCTCACAGTTCGTGGGTTCGAGCCCCGCGTCGGGCTCTGTGCTGACAGCTAGCTCAGAGCCTGGAGGCTGTTTCAGATTCTGTGTCTCCCTCTCTCTCTGACCCTCCCCTGCTCACGCTGTCTCTCTCTCTCTCTCTCTCAGAAATAAATAAAACATTAAATTAAAAAAAAAAAAGAAAGAAAGAGCACACCGCATACTTGAGAATATCTACCCAGAGTGAACATCACGATGTCAGACCCTCAGAAATGATTGAACTTTAAAATAAAGAAAAAGAGAAAAAAAAATCTTTGCGCATCTAGAAAAACAAAGAGCAAGTGATGGATGAGGGTAAGAAAATGAGATCCTCACACTTTGATAGCAACTCTCTATGTTAGAATCAAGTGGAGTAACATTTAAAATAACAAGGAGGGAAAATGTGAGCCAAGAACTTTATCCCAAGAAAAGCTGTTTTTCGACAAAATGTTATCAACATGCAAAAACTCAAGGAATATTGTCCTTGCAGTTCCTTTCTAAGGAATCTATTAGAGAATAAGCTTCAGAAAGCCACAATGACTCAGAGTCTTTGACTGGTAGAAAGTACTAAACGAAGGAGTAAGACTAAATAGTAGTTCAAAGGGACAGTTTAATACGTAGTGGCTCAGGTAATGCACATATAAGGCAACCATGAAAAAAATTGGGAGGGGGCGACTGCGTGGCTCAGTTGTCTGACTTCGGCTCAGGTCATGATCTCATTGTTTGTGAGTTCGAGTCCCGTGTTGGATTCTGTGCTGACAGCTCGGAGCCTGGAACCTGCTTCGGATTCTAGGTCTCCCTCTCTCTGTGCCCCTCCCCCTCTCACACACACACAACACTCTCTTATTCTCTCTCTCTCAAATAAATATTTAAAACAGTTTTTTAAAATGTTTTATTTATTTCTGAGAGAGAGAGAGACAGCGTGAGCAGGGGAGGGTCAGAGAGAGAGGGAGCCACAGAATCCGAAACAGGCTCCAGGCTCTGGGCTGGCTGTCAGCACAGAGCCCGGCGCGGGGCTCGAACCCACAAACCGTGAGATAATGACCTGAGCCGAAGTCGGACACCCAACCGACGGAGCCACCCAGGCGCCCCACATTTAAAACAGTTTTTAAAAATTGGGAGAGAATATGCTCATGTCCTTAAACTATTCGTGGTTATCAAATCAGCGGTGCAATTAGTATTGTTCTGACACTGAATAGCAGGCATGTAGCAAGCCTGAGCCTGTCCTTCGAAAGTCCTGTTCACAAGGTTTGCCCTTGGCCGGAGTCTCATAACTTGGATTTCGGGAACTTTCCCACCATTCCCTGACTGACTGGGATGGCTCATGATGCCTAGACTGTGCAAACCGTGTGCTGTATGCCAAACATCTGCTTTCGTGCTGGGAATCCGGAATATTAGTACGTGCCTGGCAGAGGGTGCCTAGTGACTAAGTCCCAGGAATAAATAATCTCGGGCACTGGGTCTCTAATGGGGCCTCTCCGGGCAGAAGTGTGTATTGCTGCGTTTTTGTTGCTGGGGGAAGAGCAAGCTGTGTGTGACCCCTCGTGGGAGGGAGACAGCGTCTTCTTCCCTTGCGGAGCCTACCACATAGTTACATGCTGTTATCAAGCTTAGCTGTGGGTACAGCTGTATCCCCAAGTCCTCTGAGTCCTGTAGGAAATCACCGGATGTGGTGGCACCAGTGGGACTCAGTAGAACGACCCTGACTCACTGAAAATTTAGGAAACAGAGAAAGGAACAGTGTGTGTGTGTGTGTGTGTGTGTGTGTGTGTGTGACAAAATCCTGATCTCTCGGTGGCTATGGAGTCACCTACAGTATTAAACAGCAATGGAGCTGCCGTCTCTTGTGAGAGGTAACAACCCCCTCTGGAATTTGAAGACCATAAATCCAACCACGGCCAGTTCGCTTCCTAGAAGATCCCTTGGCTGGTCTTGGTCCTGCTGGCTAAAGGGAGGAAAAAGAACAACTCAGAAAGTGGCTTTGTTTTTTGTTCTTCCTCCAAGTAGAGGAGAAACACCCAGAATATCCCTCCCCCGCGCACAAAATGAGCTTTGCATGACTTAAAGACAAGGAGGGGAAAGTATCCCCAAGCCTGCAGGAGGGTGTTCAGGTGGATGGAAAACGTTAGTCCCGTCATCTTACTCTCTCCTCCAAGTGGAAGAAAAACAACAAAATTGGATCCCAGGGCCCTAGCAAGGCTTTAGATAAGCCAGAGGCACAAAAAAGGACCAAAGGAAAAAAAAAAAAAAAAGAACAAAAAATCACTCCAGCCTTTTCTTCGGCTTAGCAGCTGCGCCACGCCACCCGCCACCCGACTGGGCTGCAAAGATCTCCTTGAGGCAGCTGTAATGTTAACCCTATAAATGCTGATTTTACAAGCTAGGGGTTTGAGGGGGAAAGAGAAGGAGTTTTACAAAGACAATAGATTCTGTGGCTACCCCGTGGGGGCGGGGAGGGTGTCTGATAACAATTGATGTAAGGCATTAGGCGTCAGTGCAAGGCAGGTCATCCCGATAGAGGAAAGCCATCAATGAAACAAAAAGTGTTGGTGGATGGATCACACCCCCTTGCTTTGTCTTGCCTGTGGGCAAGATGGCAGTTTAAAGTCTTTGAGTACCAGAGACAGAATCATGGCTGACTCCTTCCGGAGTCTCTGGAAAAAGAGACAGGTGCAAAGAGGCTAGCTCCAGATAGAAGGGGCACTTTGGGGGGCGCCTGGTTGCTCAGTGGGTTAAGCGACCAGCTCAGACCATGATCTCACGGTGCATGGGTTCAAGCCCCGTATCGGGCTCTGCGATGGAGGCACGGAGCCTTGGGATTCTCTTTCTCCCTCTCTCTGTGCCTCCCCTGCTCATGCTTGCTCTCTCTCCCTCAAAAATAAACATTAAAAAACCCTCACTTCGG
>NW_027527456.1:221988-222225 GCF_008692635.1 Crocuta crocuta | reverse complement strand
TGCTGGTGCCCCAGCCCCATACACGTATGTTTCTATGTTTGAATGTGTCTGCTGGGACTGGAAAAACTGACAAAATAAAAAGGGCTACTGGGAAAACATTGCTTGGCACTGGGACTTGGGAACACAGCTGTCGCCTTCCTTGCCTCGGCCTCTATGCTGACAGCCTTTCAGCACAGAGCCCGATTCAGATCCTCTGTCCCCCTCTCGCTGTCCCCCCCCCACCCCGCTTGCACTCTC
>NW_027527456.1:221523-221943 GCF_008692635.1 Crocuta crocuta | reverse complement strand
CTTTACTACATTTTATTGACTATATTCTCCACGCTGTACTTTTCATCCCTGTGACTTATTTAAATTAAAAAAAATTAATGTTTATTTATCTTTGAGAGAGAGAGAGAGAGAGAAAACATGAGCGGGGCAGGGGCAGAGAGAGAGGGAGACACACATATGAAGCAGGCTCCAGGCTCTGAGCTGTCAGCACAGAGCCCGACGCGGGGCTCGAACTCACTAACCTCGAGATCATGACCTGAGCCGAAGTCGGACGCTTAACTGACTGAGCCACCCAGGCGCCCCGTGACTCATTTATTTTATAACTGGTAGTGTGTATTTCTTCACTCCCTTCACTTATTTCACCCATCCTCTACCCTTTCCCTCTGAAAACTGCCGATTTTTTCTCCACAAAAGAAAAATCAAACCAAGCCAACAAAAAAA
>NW_027527456.1:217606-221304 GCF_008692635.1 Crocuta crocuta | reverse complement strand
AACAAAAAAATTCAGAGATAGACCCATGAATATATTGGAAAACCATACAGATGCCAGCAGGAGACAGCTAGTTCTCTCAAGTGGAGCTGCCGATTGGCTTCATATTACCGACACGGAGACTGATTCTGGGGGAACATCACAGGGAATGTGACCCTTCACCCACTCCCCACGGATGAGGCTCCTGACCCGCTTTTGGAGATGTCTCACTGCCGCTGACTTGCGGTGTTCAAAGATCAGGGCTAGTTGGTAGCCCCGAATTGATAGCCTTGACCCTCTTTCTTCATCTCCCTCTTGCTACACACGCATTTGCCAGCCATTTGCTTATCAAATGCAGCTGTCCCCAGCGAGGGCTTGATTTTTTTTTCCTAGGCTGTTCACTGGGGAACAGATCAAGACCAAAGGAGTGGGAGTTATGTAAACCTATTTTGGGGGGAAAAAAAAATCCAAAGCTGAAAATTCCTCCTGACCAATTCCTGGACGTGATGCATCTTTCTGGTTAAACTGTATAACAATGTTTTTCTTGGGAAAATGATTCTGTCCTTGTTGCACGCAACCCTTCCGGACAAAAAGTTCTGGTGGAGAATAAAATGCTTGGGGAATGTAAGCTTAGGTCACCAAGTGAGACACACTGATGGTGTAACCATGGAGCAATAAGGAAACATCTGGGGAGGAGCCAGGGAGTACAAAGGGCATTAGTGACTTTTCTTGGCTTTTCTGAGCTGTTCCTGGAAGCGTCCCCTCTTCTGGAAGAAAAATGCCCCCATGGGGGCACCTGGGTGGCTCAGCCTGTTAAGGTCCAACTTTGGCTCAGGTCACGAACTCGTGTTTCTTGAGTTCGAGCCCCGCGTCGGCCTCTGTGCTGACATCTCAGAGCCTGGAGCCTGCCTCCGATTCTGTGTCTCCCTCTCTCTCTGCCCTTCCCCTGCTCACACACTGTCTCTGTCTCTCTCTCAAAAAAATAAAGATTAAAAAAATTTAAAAAAGAAATAAGAAAAAAGCCCCCATGGCGTTTCACTTCCAAGCTGCTGTGAGCACCTTGCGTGCAAAGTGACTGCTGAGCCCAGGTCACACCTACCAGGGTGCTGACACCCCCAGGTGTCGCCCACACTCATGAAAAGGTGGACTCAGACAGGCAGAACCGATGTGGCTTGCCTTCACGCAGCCTCTCTGAAACAAAGAGCTACACGGAATTCTGTGGTTTGGACTAGGTGGGAGGCCACACTGAGGGCCCTGTTAACCCACAGGGCCAACTCTTTTCTGGCCTGCTCGGTGGGGCCCCAACAAGTGTAAGCGGTTTCCTGGGGTGGCACGCATGCCCTCTGGGACTGCACTTCCTCTGTGTGTGCTCTGACTAGCCCGACACTGCCTCGGCCAGGAAGACTTTCAGGTCAGCTTCTGCTTCCCGACCAGACGTGCTGTGTCTGGGTGGATGCCGCGAGGCAGGTCATAAAGGGCTAATATAGAAATGGAAGGAGGAAGCCACCTGGGTTTCTAAGATGGATCTTTATGGTAAATGTGATTTTTTTTTAATTTTTTAAATGTTTATATATTTTTGAGAGAGAGAGAGACAGAGACAGAGAGAGTCAGAGTATGATCGAGGGAAGGGCAGAGAGAGAGGGAAACACAGAATCTGAAGCAGGCTCCAGACTCTGAGCTGTCAGCACAGAGCCTGTCGTGGGGCCCAAACCCACGGACTGCAAGATCATGACCTGAGCTGAAGTTGGACGCTTGACCAACTGAGCCACCCAGGCACCCCTGGGATTTGCTTGAACTGGTGAAATCTAGGACCCCTGGAGGGTATAAAGGAAGTCNCAGGCTCCAGGCTCTGAGCTGTCAGCACAGACCCTGACATCAGGCTCAAACTCATGAACCGTGAGATCATGACCTGAGCCGAAGTCCGACACTTAACTGACTGAGCCACGCAGGCGCCCTGGTCCTACTGATAATTTTATTGTAAACTTGCTTGGTCAAGGGCCAAGGAGTGGACTGTCCAGAAAGGGGTTAACAAAGCAGCCCTGAGATTGCTGTCTTTTGAAAGGCCTGCTTGTGAGATTGGCACTTGGCTAAGACCTTGGATTTGGGGACTAGTCCCGCCATTCCTTATCCGATAAGAACAGTTCACATTGCCCAGACTGTGCAAACAGCATGGTTTATGTTGATCTGCTGCTTTCCTCCTAAAAGTCTGGAATTTTGAAATGTGCTAGGCAGAGAGTGCCTAGTGACCTGCCCCCCAATAATGGGGCACTGAATCTCTAATGGCTAGGGAATAGCAAGCTCTGATTGACCCATGGTGGGAGGGAGACAGCATAAGAATGCCCGTGTGCATGGTATCCTAAATTTAGACTCTGCCTATGTCTTTTCCCATTGTTTTTTTTTTTAATTCTGTCACAAATCCTTTCTCTGTAATAAACTTTAGCTGTGAATACAACTATATGTTCAAACCTGTGAGGTTTTTTTTAAGTTTATTTATTTATTTTGAGAGAGAGAGAGAGAGAGAAAACCAGTGGGGCAGAGAGAGAAGGAAACAGAGGATCCGAAGTGGGCTTCATGCTGATTGCAGAGAGCCTGATGTGGGGCTCGAACTCATGGACTGTGAGATCATGACCTGAGCCAAAGTCTGATGCCCAACTGACTGAGCCACCCAGGCACCCCAAACCTCTTAGTTTTTCAAGTGAGCCACCAAATGTGAGCTGGTTTTGGGAACCCCTAACGCAGGGGGTTAAAATAAATGAATATGAATTCTATCATCCCATTATCTTCAAGAACCTTTATTTTTGGTGTGGAAGAAAGAAACACAGATACAATATACAAGAGGTTAAAAACAAAACAAAAAAAAATCTGTATTCCTGAGGTTAAATTGGAACTATCAGTATGATCTCATAAGATACTGTATTTACAAAAAGGATGTGCGTGTACATGCGCGTGTGCGCGCTCTTTCTAGCTCTCTCTGCCGAAGAGGCCTAGAAACAATGAGCAACTCAGTAATGAGCAAGGAGATTAAGGAGAGTCACACGCTCTTCTGATTGAGCCAGCCAGGAGCCTCAAATACCTAACACTATTTTTTAATGCAGAAGACTAAACCACAATGCTTGGGACGTACACTTGGCCAATAAAATAATAAAGAAAGGCAAGGAAATAATTGCTATAAAGTCAGGGTAATGGTTGATGGGTTCCATTTGGAGGAGGCTCCTGGGATGAGTGGTAAAGTTCTTTCTTGAATTCGGTAGTGGTTACAAGGACGTCTGCCATATAATAACCCCTTAAGCTATACTTTTGTGTTATATGGCTTTCTCTATCTATATTGTATTTAAACAGTTTTATCAAAGGTTTTATTTTTTTAATGTTTATTTATTTATTTTGAGAGATAAAGAGAGAGAGAGAGAGAGAGAGCAGGGGAGAGGCAGAGAGAGAGGGAGAGAGAGAATTGGAAGCAGGTTCCATGCCCAGGACAGAGTCTGATACGGGCCTTCATCTCACAACCATGAGATCAAGACCTGGGCTGAAATCAAGGGTCAGGTGCTCAACCAACTGAGCCACCCAGGTGCCCCTCAAATATTTTATTTTGAACTAATCTCTACATCCAGGGCACCTGGGTGACTCAGTCAGTTAAGGGTCTGACTTCAGCTCAGGTCATGATCTCAAGGTTCATGAGTTCTAGCCCCAGGTCAGGCTCTGTGCTGACAGCTCAAAGCCTGGAC
>NW_027527456.1:217360-217580 GCF_008692635.1 Crocuta crocuta | reverse complement strand
TGGGTTCAAGCCCCACATCGGTCTCTGTGCTGACAGCTCAGAGCCTGGAGCCTGATTCAGATTCTGTGTCTCCCTCTCTCTCTGACCCTCCCTTGCTCACGCTGTCTCTATCTCTCTCTCAAAAACAAATTAAAAAAACATTAAAATTTTTTAAAAAATAAATAAAAATTAAAAATTCTCTACATCCAATATGGGGCTCGAACTTACAACCCTGAGATCA
>NW_027527456.1:213652-217336 GCF_008692635.1 Crocuta crocuta | reverse complement strand
TGTCTATTTTTTTTCTTAGAGCAGAGAATATTTATATTAACTGCCCAATCATCATCCATTTAGATTTCATTTTATGCCTAATTTACAAGAGTCATTTCTTGCTGCCATTTCCTTCATTTTGAGATTTCTGTGCTAAGGTTAGAGAATTTTGTCAAATATTTTTCTCAAGCCCAGAACACTGATGGTAAATTCTCTGTACTCTTGGTCTGAAAATACCTTCACGTTGACCGATAGGCATTTTCATACACATCTTTAAGACAGAGTAAGGAAAAATTACCTTCTTTCTATTTTCACATCTAAAAAGAGGAAGGCCTGAAACTGAAACTCGTTAACTTTACTCAGAATTTCATGGTATTTCCAGTATTTCGGTGTGACTAAAACCTAGAGTCGACTTTTACTGCACTTTGTATACTGTATCTACCACTGTGGCTCTATCCAGTGTCTCCATGATATATTTGCCCAGTGAATTCAAAAATTAAAAGAACTGAATTGTGGCAAAATACACGTAACATAAAATGTACCTTCTCAACTGTTTTTACGTGTACAGTTCAGTAGCATTAGATACTTTCACACTGCCATGCACCCAACTTCCAGAAGTTTTCATCTTGCAAAACTGAAACTCTGTACCCATTAAACATTAGCTCCCCACCCTCCCTTCTGCACGCCACCATTCTACTTTCTGTAGATTTTGACCATTGTAGGGACCTCATATACGTGGAATCAGGCACTATTTGTCTTTTTGTGACTGGGCTATTTTACGTAGCATGATGCCTTCGGGGGTCCTCCCAGGAAAAAACTTTAAAATCCTAGTACTTTGGAAAACCTTAAACATACACAAAATAAGAGCAAACGGTATAATGAGGATCTATGAACTGCTGTGCAGTCTTAACAATAGCATCAGTTTGCCATTTTTGTTTCATATATTCCGGGAGTTATTACTTTTTTTTAAAGATTTTTATACTGCATTTATCGAGATGTGCTTTATTTATTTATTTGTTTATCTATCTATCTATCTATTTATTTATTTATTATTGTAGAGAGAGAGAGAACGTGCATGAGCAGGGGAGAGGGGCAGAGGGAGAGAGAGAGAGAGAGAGAGAGAGAGAGAGAGAGAGAGAATATTAAGCAGGCTCCACGCTTATCACAGAGCCCGACATGGGGCCTGATCCCATGAACCTTGGATCACAACCTGAGTGGGAATCAAGAGTCAGACGGTCAGTGGATTGAGCCACCCAGCGCCCCTTGGAATTATTTTTTGTTGCGGTGTTTCCCCCAATGTTTTATTATGAAAATTTTGAACATCCAGCAAAGCCCAAAGAACAGTGAATACCCATGTGCCTTTATTTGCTTATTTAATCAATAGTTTGCTTTATCTGTATACCATTCTGCTATATCTGCTTACATCTCTCATCCCGCCATCCCTCTGTTGACCAGTCCATCTTTGTTCTTTTGAGAGAGAGTGGCTGGGAATTCAAGATCTGTAAACATTACAAATTGTAGATCTAAGTCGTCAGCCACCCCGTGTCCCTGGGAACGGGGTAGACACAGGGTCAGATGCCTCAGCAGACGGCGGTAGCAGCGAGCACAGGCCAGAGACACACCTGGGAATGCTGTAGGAAGGGCTTCATGTGCACGGTTTCATATCAGACTCAGGGCAGCCCCAAGAGGTAGGTGACTTGTGTCATCTTGCTCATGGGGAAATAGACCCAAAGAGGCCAGTGAAGAGCTCGCACAGTGGCCACGTGGCTGAGCCAGGATTCGAACCCAAGCCCACTAATGTGTACTAATCTGCCCGCCCCCAGGCCAGCTCTGTGTTGCTCACAGGGTGTTGGTGGGGGGAGGGGGAGGTGACCGCACACTCGCTGGTCTGGGTTGAGTACCAGAAGCACCTGGAAAGATCAGTAACAGGCCTCATTCTCTGCCCAGGGTGGGGGCAACCAAGCAGGGGGAGTCACCCCACCTAAACACAGGGAGGACAGTGGGGAGGCAGCGGGAGAAGCATGCGGGAGGAGCTAGGCGTGGCATTCCCGTGCCCACGTGTAGGGCGTCTAGACCCTCGCCTGCCATCGTCTGTCAACCCGAGACATCCCCAGCTGGTGGGTTTTGATGGTGACATGGGAAGGCTCCTGTCTGCCTCCAGGTACAGTGTAACTGAGCCACTGTCCCATCCCTGAGTCCGCCCAAAGGCGCGCCGGGGCTGCTCCTGGGAGGCCCTCCGTGGGGTGGGTGGAAGGGAAGGCCTTCCCAGCAGGACCGGGCTCCCTGGTCCTTCTTCTCCAGAGCTCCCCCATTCCAGGCCGGGGAGACCCTACCACTGTGTTCCCATTACAGCATTCTGCTGTCACCTTGACCGTCTCTCTCCCCAGTCCGGGAACTTTGTGAGCTTTTGAGGGCACATCTTGTTCCCTTTTACAGCCCTTGTGTGGGGACCCAACATAGCTCCCCTAACCGGGACATAACCTGAGATTCCTGTGCCCCGGCCCCAGAATCAGAGGAACCGGGGGCGGGGGAGGGGGGGCCCTCACAAGCTGGGACTGAGGAAAGGACAAGGCTGGTCTTCACCGGCTCCGAAGCTGTGCCCGAAGCTCTATCTGGAAGGAGTGTGAAGAAATGGCGGCCCCTGCTGAACACCACTGGCCTGCTGAGAGGTCTGCTCTGAAAAAGCCACACTTCTAGGCGAGTCAAGATGCCACTTTCTTTTCTTTTTTTTTTTAATGTTTTATTTATTTCTAGGAGAGANAAAGTATGAATCAGGGGCGCCTGGGTGGCTCAGCCGGTTGAGCATCCAACTTCGGCTCAGGTCATGATCTCATAGGTTCGTGGGTTTGAGCCCCGCATCCGGCTATCTGCTGTCAGCGTGGAGCTGGTTTTGGATCCTCTGTCTCCCCCCCTTCCCCTCCCCCGTTCTCTCTTTGTCTCTCTCTCAAACAAACAAACAAACAAACAAAAGTTTAAAAAAAAAAAGCATTAATCACTCCTTTGTTGGGTTCCATCTGAGACCTGCTGGAAGCCTGGGGTGCTGCCCAAGTTTGGGGGTGGGGAATTCATCTGCTTCTACTGCTTCAGTTTCAGCTGAGGAGACTGAGCAGGCCAAGGTCAAAGCCAGGCTCNGGCACCACCCTCCCCCCGGCCCCACTGCCTGCCTTTCAGAGCAGCAAGCAGACTCTGGATTACACTGTGGTTACACTGGTCGTCACTCCTGGTTAGGGGCCCAGATCTAACACTGTCTCTTCATACCCACAGGGAAGACTGCTGGAGCATAATAATGGACCCGCTACTCCAACTGTCTCCACTACCCCCCAGAAACCTGCCCTCGGCACAACAGGCCAGGGCTGGGAGCATGGCCTCGTTCTGGGGCTCACTCCCTGCTGTGCCGGGCTTTGCCTGTCAACTAGTGGGGCTGGGTCTTACTGGTACGCAGGGGCTTCTTGGGGGAGTCCTGGGTCAGGCTGGGGTGTTTCCTTTCCCCTTGACCTTCTTGTAACCCTGCATGCAGCAATGCTACCAGAGAGGAGATCCGCTGGGGGAGCCAGGGGCTCTGGACTTCCTGAGTAAGACTGGTTGGCCCCTCCATGGACGATGCTGCCTCCACAGACCCCAGCCTGACCCCTTGCTCAGGCAGGTCCCAGAGAGGTCCCGGTCGCTGAGGGTGCTCATGGTGGCTGTGTGGATGGGGGGCTCCTG
>NW_027527456.1:208996-213558 GCF_008692635.1 Crocuta crocuta | reverse complement strand
CTTCTACCCCAACTTTTTTTTTTTTTTTTTTTTTGAGAGAGAGAGAGAAAGAAGGGGGCACAAGTGAGAGAGGAGTAGAGAGAGAGACAGAGAGACGTGGGGCTCACCCAAAGCAGGGCTCACCAGAAACGGGACTCAAACTCACGAACCGAGAGATCATGACCAGATCTGAAGTCAGATGCTTAACGACTGGGCCACCCGGGTGACCCCTGCACCGACTCTGTCTTTGCAGTCACCAGCCACTGAAGCTCATGTGTCTCCCCCAGTGTCTCCTCTCTTTCTCTCTCTCTTGCATCTTCAAGTGCTCCTGCTGGGGCTCCTCCCAGGGCTTCTGTTCCTTCTTGAACTGCTGCTTGGTCTCCATAAAGGCCGCCTTCTTCTGCTCCACCTTCCCCTCGTGGACCCCTGTCAGGACCCCTCTGCCTTCCCTTGAAGCCGAGCATGCGCCTCTTGGTGTTTTTCATTGTTTCTGTTGGGTGCAATCTACATTATGTATTGATACATTGCAAAATAAGTTGCAGACATCAGTATATCTTGCCCTTCTAGAGTATTTTTTTGTATCTTCTTTATTTATTGGGGGGTGGAGAACACAGAGAGAGAAGAGGGAGAGAGAGAATCCCAAGCAGGCTCCACGCTGTCAGCCCAGAGCCCCGCCGCCAGGCCTCGATCCCACGAACCTGAGATCGTGACCTGAGCTGAAACCAAGAGTCGGAGGCTTAATGGACTGAGCCACCCAGACACCCCTTTGCTAGAGCATTTTGAAGGAAAATCCCAGATGCCATTTCACCTATAAATACTTCGTATCTTCCATTAATATCTTTCATAAATGAATATTGCTTGTTTGAACATAACCACAAAGCCCTTACGGCACCTAACAAAGTTAACAATTCCTTGACATCATCTCCTAACCAGGGCATGCTTAAATTTTGTGGGGTGAATGTGGAGCGACTGACAAAGTGGACACTTGTCTTTCCAGGGTTTCTTGGAGTCCTTGGGTCAGACCCCGTAGTGGGGGCCGCCAGCCCGGCAGCTGGTTTGAGTCCACAGGCGCCAGCCTGGCTTCAGGCTCCTGGGAAGAGCGGAGTCATCGATGAGCGAGCCTGAGGGCCGAGGCCCGGCGGGAACATGCCAGTTAACCGGGGGTCCCCCCAGTGCAGAGGGACGTGGCAGCCTGTGTGAGGTAAGCAGGGGTAGGAGCCCGGGGGCGGGAATTCATTCAGTGAGGACACAGCCCCATGTGACCAGTGGGCAGCCGTGAACAAGCTCCTGGTGGCTTCTCACTTCTTCATCAATTTATTATTTCCTCCTTTGTTTTCCATTGAGTTTTAGTTTTCTAAGATCCCATAAAAACAAAACGGTCCAAATAAATTGATAAAATTTAGGAAAATAGGGAGCAGAATATCAACACCAGGATGCTTTGAACTAAATTTGTCTCTAACTGGAAGACGTAGCAAGAAATGAAATGAAATCAGCTACAGATTTACAGGAATTAGGTGATATCAAAGTTACACCTCTCACTGACTTATTTCGTTTAGCCTTATGCCCTCTAGGTCCATCCATGTTGTTGCAAATGGCAAGATTTCATTCTTTTTCATGGCTGAGTGCTATTCCATTGTGTGTATATCTATCTATCTATCTATCTATCTATCTACCCCTTCTTTATCCATTCATCAGTCGATGGGTTGCTTCCATATCTTGGCCATTGTAAATAATACTGCAATAAACATAAGGGTGTATATATCTTTTTGAATTACTGTTTTCGTATCCTTTGGGTAAATAGCCAGTAGTAGAAATACTGAATCATATGGTAGTTCTGTTTTTAATCTTTTGGGGAACCTGCATACTGTTTTCCACAGTGGCTACACCACTGTATGTTAATTATCCTTCAATAAACAAACAAAACAAACAAACAAAGCAAAGTTACACCCGCATGCAGTAAAAATTGTCAAATTTCTTGGTGCTCCAGATGGCTCGGTTGGTTAAGCATCCGACTCTTGATTGCAGCTCAGGTCATGATCTTACATTTTTCCATGAGTTCGAGCCCCACATCCAGCTCTGCACTGATAGTACGGAGCCTGCTTAGGATTCTCTCTCTCTGCCCCTCTCCCCTCCCCCATTCACGGTGTCTCTGACTCTGTCTCAAAATCAATAAATAAAGTTTAAAAAAACTGTCAAATTCCTATAAGTCCTGTTACAAAAAAAAAAAAACATTAACTTGACTCCACCCCCTTTCCAGCTTCTCAAAGGGGAAACTACTTTGATTTCATTTAACTGATTCTCTTGCTATTACCTTGCATCTGTAAACCACACACAGGCATTGTGTGTTTGCAGGCAATATATTTTTTTGTGTGTGTATATTGTTTTCCCAGCATGAGAGATAAGGATTTAGCTCTCTCCCATGCATGCCGCCCCCCTTTCCAGCAGCCGCACCCTTACTTCCAGAGTTCCGTCCTTTTAACATGGTTGTGTAACTTGGTTAGATCTGTGCTCAGTATTTATGTATTTTTTGACCATGCAAGCAATTCACAGCTGAGCCAATTTGTAGTTTGATTATCTTCCCTTTCCTGCTCATCTTTTAGTTTTTCCTACAGCTAATAATTGTCTGGTTTAGTTGTTTGCTTAGTTTTCGGGATGCTTACCAGTAACCGAACTTGGAATTCTTCTCAACGGTGTAGATTTTATCAATGTATTCCACACAATAGGTAATAATGATAATAATCATAGCAGCAAACACTCATGTAACAGTCACTGCTGTAAGCACTCCACATACCCCCTGATGAGGAAGGTAATCTGAGTTTTCCCTATTTTATTAGTTGAGGAGACTGAAGTACAGAAAGTTTAAGTAAGAACCTGTGTAAGTAAAACCTATACTTGTCCTTCCTGTGAGTCCCCTTTGCCCTCACACAAAATGTTGCAGGATTCTCGCACAGAGTCGTGACACCGAGGCTTTCCTTTCCAGGAAACAACTTTATTCGTGCCGGCACCGCTCAGTTGGGTTCGTACCCAAAGAACCGAGCGGCCCACATCACATGGCATAGGTTTTTATGCATTTTCTATTTCTTTGTCTCCCATATATGGTAACGCACATAAACATGCAGTCTGATTACGTTGTCTCAGTTTACAAGAACATGGCATATGCAGGCACCTGGACGCATATCTAGGTGACCGTGAAGTCCTCTCTCCTCTCTTCTTCATTTTTTTTTCTCTCTCCTTAGGGAGGGGTTCCTACCACAAAAACACTTCACTTCTGACACTTCTGGTCACCAAATGTGTGAAGGGTTTCCCCACACCAAGCAATTCTCTGCGACGCTAGAGGGGGCCGAGAGTTGGACACTGAACCAACTGAGCCACCCAGGCGCTCCTTACATTTACTGGTTTATTATAAAATACGATAAAGGATACAGATGAACAGCTCTATGGAAGAGACGGTAGGGTTAGGCATGGGGCAAGGGGGGCCACGCTCCCAGCGTCTCCACCTGTTCACCACCCCAGAATCTCTCTGAACCCCATACTCTTGGGAGTTTATAGAGGCTTCATCACTTAGGCGCGATTGACTGATCATTATCTCCATTTTCAGCCTTTGTCCCCTTTTGAGAGAATGGGGGGTGGGGCTGAAAATCCCAAGCTTCTGATCAAGGCTTTGCCTTTCCAGCCGACCAGCCCTTGTCAGTTGCCTCATTAGAACAAAGGATGCACCTGTCACCCAGCAAACTGCAAGAGTTTTAGGGGCCCTGTGTCGGGAAGCAGGGTCAGAGACCAACTATTAGAACAAAAGGTGCTTCTAGTGCTCTAATCACTTAGGAAATTACAAAGGGTTTTGGAGTTCTGTGCCAGGAACGGGGGGCGGAAACCAACCTATATTTTCTATCATCTCATATCACAGGCTAGAAAGAGGTGGTGCTGGGATTTGAATCCAGATAATCTGGCCTAGAGACCATTCTTGCAAATAATAAAAGTAGATTACTCATTCCAACTCTGCTTGAAGAATGCAGCTTTGTGACCTGCCCCAATCGAACTGACTGTCCTACACTTGACTACCCACTCTAATCCTAGAATCTAGCAAGGTCACTGCTGTGGGTCAGCTTATGGGACACCCTTCCAGACCATTTTCTTGTTTAAAATTTTTTAACATTTATTTATTTTTGAGAGACAGAGACAGAGCGTGAGCAGGGGAGGAGCAGAGAGAGTGGTAGAGACAGAATCCAAAGCAGGCTCCAGGTTCTGAGCTGTCAGCACAGAGCCCGACGCAGGGCTTGAACTCACAAACCGTGAGATCATGACCCGAGTCGAAGTCGGACGCTTAATCGACTGAGCCACCCAGGTGCCCCCCCCCGCCCATTTTCTATGCATTAACATATATATTGGATATAGAAAAATGCATAGTTTATGTTTTTTCTTTTTATGGGAATATTCTTATTTTTCTGCCAATTGCTTTTCCAATGAAAAATATAGCTTGAATATGGCTCAGAGAGATTTCCATACTGATGCTGAGAAAGCTACCTGTGGTATTCAGAATAATGACTCCCTCAAAGATACCCATGTCAAAGTCCCTGGAATCTAGG
>NW_027527456.1:208508-208938 GCF_008692635.1 Crocuta crocuta | reverse complement strand
CATAAAATAAACAGGTTTTTCTGGATTATCTGGATGGTCCCAATATAATCACAAGGGGCCTTATAAGAAAGAAGCAAGACGCCTGGCTGTCTTGGTCAGTAGAGGGTGTGCCTCTTGATCTTGAGGTTGTGAGTTTGAGCCCCGTGTTGGGTGTAGAGATTACTGAAAAAAATAAACTAAAAACACGCATACACACAAAACAGGTGGCTCAGTCANTATGGTGATCTTTTAAAAATGAGAAAACGGGATCATAAGCCAAGGAATGCAGGCGACTTCTAGAAGGCAGAAAGGGAAAGGAAATGAATTCTTCCCTAGAGCTTCTAGAAGGAATGCAGCCTTGGGAAGACCTTGATTTTAGTCCAGTGAAACCCATTTAGCACTTTTTACCTCCCAAACTGTAAGATAGTAACTTTGTATTTTTTAAGCCACG
>NW_027527456.1:206318-208434 GCF_008692635.1 Crocuta crocuta | reverse complement strand
GATAGGAACTTTGTCTGTTTTAAGCCACGAACTTTGTGGTAATTCATTACAGCAGCAAAAGGAAGTGAATACACTTTGCTACCTCATAATTTTTAACCACTACATTGGTGTTACTCAATAGTAAGGGAATGCCATTGTTTATTTAGCCATTTCCCTGTCAGTGACCTTTGAGGTCACGTCTAAGATTTCAGTGGAATGTTCATTTTTTAAATTTTTAAGATTTTTGTTTTTTACATTTATTTATTTTTGAGAGACAGAGCACAAGTGGGGGAGGGAAAGAGAGAGAATGAGACACAGAATCCAAGGCAGGCTCCAGGTTGTCAGCACAGAGCCCGATGCGGGGCTCAAACTCATGAACGGTGAGATGATCACCTGAGCCGATGTCAGATGCTTAACCGACTGAGCCACCCAGGCGCCCCACTCACTGGAATGTTCAGCAGATTCTTTGGTACATGATTCTATGGATACTCATAAGGTACTCATAAGAATCTTTTTTAAAATGTTTGTTTATTTATTTTGAGAGAGAGAGAGATAGAGAGAGAACAGGGGACGGACATAGAGAGAGAGACAGAGCATCCTAAGCAGGCTCCACACCTTCAGGGCAGAGCCTGACAGTGGGGCTTGAACTCACTAATGGCTCATGACCTGAGCTGAAATTGAGTCAGATGCTTAACGGACTGAGCCACCCAGGCACCCCAGGCTTTTGTATTTTACATCTCATGTATTCATGCCATGGGCCATGAATGTTTTATTAGGATAAAAGATGGATATCTAGAAATAGAATTCCTAGGGCAAAGATGGGCACTATTAATTTTAATTAAACTGCCAAATTATCCTCCAAAAGGCAGAACCAGTGTATGTTTACCTAGTGGGTGGTTCTGCCAGTGATATACTCTCTCCACTGTTGAGTACTATCACTCTTTAGATCAAGCAAAACTAAATCTTATATTTGTTTTAATTTGGATGTCTCTAAATACCTTTGTACTTCTCTAGTGTTGAGCATGATTTCCTAAGTTTATTAGACATTTGTATTTTTTTCTATAAATTGTCTACTCCTATAACTTACACATTTTTCTATTGGGTTTAAAAAATCCTGGGGCGCCTGGGTGGTTCAGTCGGTTAAGCGGCTGACTTCGGCTCAGGTCATGATCTCAGGGTTCGTGGGTTCTAGCCCCGCGTCGGGCTCTGTGCTGACAGCTCCGCGCCGGGAGCCTGCTTCGGATTCTGTGTCTCCCTCTCTCTCTGACCCTCCCCTGCTCACAGTCTGTCTGTCTCTGTCTCTCAAAAATGAATAAACATTAAAAAATTGTTTTTAAATATCTTTTTCCCATTGGTTGGTTGGTTGCTTTTGGATATTAATCTTCTTTATGCTTCTCTGGCTTATCTTTCAACGTTATTCATGCCCTCTCCGGCAGCTGCAGTGAAGCCTGGTTTCCTGATCGAACTATAGTCCCAAAGGCACTGGAGGAGGGATGGGACCCCCACAGGATAAAAACCACTACGAGCTCCCTGCCACAGTTGAGCAGTTTTGATGAATAAAACACTTCTCAACTTGTAGTATGCAATTCGTCTAATTCCGGTAGACTGAAGTGGTTGTTTTTGGCAGGTTTTTTTCTCCAGCTTTGCTTTTTTGTTGTAANTATTATTTATTTTTTAGAGAGAGAGAGAGACAGAGCATGAGCAGAGGAGAAGCAGAGAGAGAGGGGGAGACACAGGATTCGAAGCAGGCTCCAGGCTTCGAGCTGTCAACACAGAGCCTGATGCGGGGCTCGAACCCACAAANGAGACACAGAATCTGAAGCAGGCTTCAGGCTCTGAGCTATCAGCCCAGAGCCCAACGCAGGGCTCGAACTCATGAAACCTGAGATCATGACCTGAGTGAAGTCAGACGCTTAACCAACTGAGCCACCCAAGAGCTGCATTAAGTTTATATATTTTGAGAGAGAGCACGCAGGCAAGACAGCAGGGGCATGGGGAGGGAGGGGGAGAGAGAGGGAGAGAGAGAGCGAGCATGAGCGGAGGAGGGGCAGAGAGAGAGAATCCCAAGCAGGCTTCACCCTCAGCGCGAAGCCCAACAAAGGGCTCCATCTCATGATGGAGGAAGAGGATGACTTGA
>NW_027527456.1:205382-206301 GCF_008692635.1 Crocuta crocuta | reverse complement strand
AGGTCAAAATCTCAGATTATAATCAAGACAGACCACAGGGGGAGGAAGTTGTGCTTTCACAGACATCCTCAAAACGAACCTCTACTGCCTACTAACAGCAGGATCAAGACCCCACACTTTCCCACCAACCGCACGCTCCTGAATACAACTTCACCCCGCCGCCATCTTCCTCCGTATTTCAGAACTGAGTTTCCATGAACTTTCACCTCTAGAAACCCAGTCACTTCCCTAAATTGGAACGTGCAGACCCGCAGTGACTGTGTCACCAGACTCACCATGCTTGCGAAACACGTCTTCCATTTTATGATTTCCAACCTTTCCATTCTGTTTCCGCTTGACATTGACCATAGCTGTTTTTCATTCGTATATCCAATTCTGAGATTCTCTATCTTTATTGGGGGTTGAGTTTAGTCATTTATATTCAGCGTGGTTCTTTGGCCTTAGTTCTTTTTAAAAAAATTTTTTTAATGTTTTATTTACTTCTAGGAGAGAGAGAGAGGGACAGCGTGAGTAGGGGAGGGTCAGAGAGAGAGGGAGTCACAGACTGAAACAGGCTCCAGGCTCCGAGCTGGCTGTCAGCACAGAGCCCGATGCGGGGCTCGAACCCACGAACCGCGAGATCATGACCTAAGCGAAAGTCAGACGCTTAACCGACTAAGCCACCCAGGTGCCCCTCTTTGGCCTTATTTCTAGACCAGTAATCTTCAACAGGGGGATGTTTTGCCATACGCAGCCCACCAAGGACATTTACAAATGTCTGGAGACACTTTGGGTTTTACAATGAGGCAGTGATGGTGCTACTGGTGGGTAAAGAGCCCAGGGATGCTACTCAAACGACCCACAGTGCACCGCATGGCCCCCCACAACAAAGAAATTGTCCTGGATGTTTGGGGGTTATATATTTTATTTCTCCGTGACT
>NW_027527456.1:201221-205364 GCF_008692635.1 Crocuta crocuta | reverse complement strand
ATTACACATCCAGTATGTGACCTCCAAGAATGCTCCATCTGCTCAATGTCACTGACCCCAGAATCTGGTGCTGGTTAGAAAATACTGACCTAGAATTGCCTCCGTCTATGTCCCCCAGGAAACCCACTGGCCTGACCCCCAAATCCCTTAATTGCAGACTCTTAATCACCAAGAGGCGTAGATTTCAAAAGACTAAGGCCCCACACAGACCACATAGACCATAAGCCACCCACAGTCACTAGTCATGTAGTCCCCAGCAATCATCCTCTAGAGCGCCCACACCCCAGATGCCCCCAATCACTCACCTACACATTTCCCCCCACCAACAATTCTCACGGGCCCTCAGTTGTTTTGAGCACCAGAACTCCATTTTCTTGACCCTCACAGATCTCCATCCCTTGACGTCAACAGCTCCCAAATCACTGGTCCAATAGACACTAAAAACCTGACATTCAGGGACGCGTATCCCAGACTCAACAGACAGCAAACGGCTGCATACATTCTTGCCCTGGGTCCTCTGAACCCCACTGATCACCGACCGCCGCCAATTCCCATCACTGATCCCCTCACAGGAAATTAACCACCAAGGAAGATATACAGAAGGGAAACATGCACGTGAAAAGATGCTGCATGACCTATGTCATCAGGGAAACACAAATTAAAACAACAGCGAAGTCCCATTCCGTACCTATGAGAATGGCTAAAATCCAGAAACCCGACATCACCAACTGCAGATGAGGTTATGGAACCACAGGACCTTTCATTCTCTGCTGACAGGAACGCCAAGTGGTCTGGCCTTATTATTGGAAGGACTTGGCACTTTCTTATAAAGCTCAATATACTGGTCCCATATGTGACCCAGGCATTGTGCTTCCAGGTATTAACCCAAGTGAATTGAAAACTTACGTCCACACTAAAACCGAGACAGGAATGCATCAATAGCTTTTTCAGCACACCATTGCTGAAAAGACGAAGCAACCAAAAGGTCCTTCAAAGGGCAAATGTAAAAACCAAACCGTGGTGCATCCACACAAAGGACTATTATTCCATTACCTAAAAAAAAAAAAAAAAAGAAACTATCAAGCCAGGAAATGAGTGGAGGAACTTGAGATACATATTCGTGAAAGAAGCCAACCTGTAAAGGCTACACACTGCTGTATGGCTCCAAATACAGGACATTCTGGAAAAAGCAAAACAATGAAGATGTGTATACCCATGTTCATTGCAGCACTATTCACAATAGCTCAGAGGTACAAGCAACCCAAATGCCCATGGATGGGTGACTGGATAAACAAACTGTGATATATACATATAATGGAATATTGTTCAGCTTTAAAAAGGAAGGAAATTCTGGGGCACCTGGGTGGCTCAGTTAATTAAGGAGCCAACTCGATTTAGGCTCAGGTCACCATCTCCTGGTTCTTGGAATCAAGCCCCACGTCAGGCTCTGTGCTAACAGCAGAGCCTGCTTAGAGTTCTCTCTCTCTGCCCCCCCGCCCCTCCCCTTCTTGCACTCTCAAAATAAATAAATGAACATTTAAAAAAGATTTTTTAAATAAAAAGAAGGAAGGGAATTCTGACACACGCTACCACAAAAATGAACCTTAAGGGCACTATGCGAAGTGAAAGAAATCAGTTGCAAAAATACAAATACGCTGTGATTCCACTCTTATGAAGTATTTAAAGTAGTCAAATTCATAAAAACAGAATGCAGAATGGTGAATTCTGCAGAATTCTGCAGAAAACAGAATGCAGGGGCGCCTGAGTGGCTTAGTCGGTTGAGCGTCCGACTTTCGCTTAGGTCATGATCTCGCGGTTTGTGGGTTNCCTGCGGGAGGGAGGGGGCCATGAGGACTTCTCTCACAAGGACAGTTTCAGTTTTGCAAGATGAAAAAGTTCTTGCGATCAGTTGCACAACAATGTGGATATATTTAGCACGACCGAACTGTGCGCGTAAAGTGGTTATGACGGTAAATTTTCTGTTATGTGTTGTTGTTTTTTTACCACATTTAAAAAAATTATAGGGGCAGGAAAAAGATCAGTGGTTGCAGGAGATTCATGGGAAGAGGGGGGAAGGATGAATAGGTGGAACACGAGGGAAGTTTAGGGCTATGACACTCTCCTGTCCGTTACTGTCATTCTGGACCCATGTCATTATGCGTTCGTCAAAACTCCTGGAACTGTACAAAACCAAGAGTTAACCATAATGTCAACCATTATTGATGTCAATTAACAATCAGGTATCCGCATTAACTTATGAATTGTAGCAAACGCATCATGCAAACACAAGATATTACTAACAAGAGAAGCTGAGTCATGGAGAGAGGGGCACATGGGAACTCTGTAGTACCAGATCCATTTTATGCAACCTTTTTTTAAAACTTTTTAATGTTTTACTTATTTTTGAGAGAGAGAGAGAGAGAGATGGCGTGAGCAGGGGAGGGTCAGAGAGAGAGACACAGAATCCGAAGACAGGCTCCAGGCTCTGAGCTGTCAGCACAGAGCCCGACGAGGGGCTGGAACCCACCAACTGTGAGATCATGACCTGAGCCGAAGTTGGACGCCCGACCTACTGAGCCACCCAGGCGCCCCCCATTTTATGCAACCTTAAAACTGCTCTACAAAATAGGGGCACCTGGATGGCTCCGTGGGGTGAGCAACTGGCTCTTGATTGTGGCTCAGGTCATGATCCCAGAGCCGTGGGATCCAACCCTGTGTCGAACTCCGTGCTGAGCGTGGAGCCTGCTTGGGATTCTCTTTCTCTGCCCAACCTTGGCTCATGAGTGCACTCACACACACTCTCTCTTTCAAACAAAACAAAACAAAACAAAACTGTGGTGCCTGGGTGGCTCAGTCAGTTGGGTGTCTGGCTCCTAACTTCAGCTCAGGTCATGATCTCAGAGTTTGTGAGTTGAGCCCCACGCTGTCAGCGCAGAGCCTGTTTGGGATTTCTCTCTCCCTCTCTCTGTGCCTTCACTGCTTACATGCTTTCTGTCTCTCTCAAAATAAATAAACATTTTTAAAAACTGCTGTAGGGGGGGCGCCTGGGTGGCTTAGTCGGTTAAGCGTCTGACTTTTGCTTAGGTCATGATCTCGCGGTTGGTGGGTTCGAGCCCCACGTCGGGCTCTGTGCTGACTGCCAGCCCAGAGCCTGGAGCCTATTTCAGTCTGTATCTCCCTCTCTCTCTGGCCCTCCCCTGCTCACGCTGTCTCTCTCCTAGAAATAAATTTAAAAAAAAAAAAAAACTGCTGTAGGGGCACCTGGGTGGCTCAGTCGATTAAGCAGCCAACTTCAACTCAGGTCATGATCTCAAGGTTTGGGAGTTCGAGCCCTGAGTCAGGCTCTGTGCTGACAGCTCAGAGCCTGGAGCCTGCTTCCAATTCTGTGTCTCCCTCTCTCTCTGCCCCTCCCCTGCTCACACTCTGTGTCTCAAAAATAAATACACATTAAAAAAATTTTTTTTAACTGCTCTAAAAAGTAAAGTTTAGTGGGACATCTGGGTGGCTCAGTTGGTTGAGTGTGACTTCATCTCAGGTCATGATCTCACGGTTTGTGTGTTCAAGCCCTCATCGGACTCTGGGCTGACAGTGCAGAGCCTGCTTCAGATCCTCTGTCTCCCTCTGTCTCTGCCCTTCCCCTGTGCTCTCTCTCAAAAGTAAATAAACATTAAAAAAATGAAGTTTAGTAAGTTAAAAAAATTAATGCAAAGGTATTGGTCATCCAGTTAGTTGGATTATTTCTGTTTCATGAAGCATGTGTTTTCAAGGTTCACCAGTGTTACTCAGTCCCTCCCAAACAATCTATGTCCTCTGTGAGGACAGGACTTGCCCGGGGATATCTGCCTAGGTCTCAGATTTAAGTCACAGGACTTAGTTATACCTAAAAAAGCAGTGTCAGATGGCACTCTCTGTCACCCTCTGGGCATAAAGTTCATCTGTCTGCTCATCCCTGCCAAGGCGTGGCATGGTCCAGCTCTCCAATTCACGATAACCTCATGGGTGTAAATAACATACCATAGTTGTTTTAACTTACACTTCTTTAACTATTAAAAAGCTCAAGTATCTCTTCATCTGTTTCTTGGCATCGCGCTTATGAGCTGCTTGTCATATCCTTTGCCTATTTTTCGATTGGGGTCCCTTACG
>NW_027527456.1:200572-201192 GCF_008692635.1 Crocuta crocuta | reverse complement strand
TCATATGTTGGTTAACTTTGTCTGTGGGTCTCTTAACGGAGCAGACATTCTTCTGAAATGTAATGACATTTACCAAATTTTTGCCTTATAAACTGTACCTCTGTAATTTTCTTTAAGCAATTCTTTACCCATCCAAAGCATTGTGTAAGTTTAGAGTGTCATTTGATATGTTAATATATTACAAAACAATACCCCCTCCATCTGGTCACATAGTTACCATTTCTTTTTCTGTGGTGACAACATTTAAGATCTATGCTCTTGGCAACATTAAAGTATACGATACAGTATCATTACCTACAGTCATCACATTGGATCCCCAGAACTTGTTCCTTTTCTAACTGTTTGTACCTTTTGACTAACATCAGCCCATTTCCTCCACCCCTCCAGCCTCTGGTAAACCACCATTCTACTCTTCGGTTCTAGGAGTTCGGCTTTTTAAGATTCTTCATACAAGTGAGATCATATACCAGCTATATTCCTCTGTCTTAGCATAACGCCTTTAAATTTCATCCATGTTGCTGCAGATGGCAAGATTTCCTTCTTTCTTATGGCTGAATAATATTCCTTTACATTTTATATATATATATATATATATATAAAAGATATATATATATATATAT
>NW_027527456.1:199837-200414 GCF_008692635.1 Crocuta crocuta | reverse complement strand
TGGGGGAGAGCAGATGTTTGTCTTTAAAATCCAGATTTCAATTCCTTTATACTCAGAAGTGAGATTGCTGGGTCATATGGTAGTTCTATTTTTTATTTTTTGAGAAATCTATATACTCTTTGCTATAGACTGTACCAATGTACATTCTCATTAGTAGTACATAAGGTTTTCCTTGTTGCCACATCCTTACCAACACTTATTATCCCTTGTCTCCCCCTCCTCCTCCTCCTTTGAGAGAGAGAGAGAGAGAGAGAGAGAGAGAGCGAGCAGAGGGAGCTAAGCAGGAGAGGAGAGAGAGAATCCCAAGTAGGCTCCAGGCTCAGCATGAAACCCCACCCAGGGCTCAATCCCAGCGCCCGGGGATCAATATCTGAGTTGAAATCAAGAGTCAGACACTCAACCAACTCAGCCACCCAATCGCCCTTATCCCTTGTCTTCTTGATGACAGCCATTCTATCTAGTGTGAGGTGATATCTCTTTGTGGTTTTCATTTGCATTTCCCTGATTCTTAGTGATGTCAAGCACGTTTTCATGTCCCCGTTGGCCATCTGGATGTCTTCTGTGGAAAACCGTCTCC
>NW_027527456.1:199166-199789 GCF_008692635.1 Crocuta crocuta | reverse complement strand
AGTCTCCTCAGTTCCTCTGTCCACTTTTTTAATTGGGATATTAGGGGTTTTTTTTTTTGCTATTGAGTTGCATGAGTTCTGTATATAGTTTGTATATAACCCCTTCTCAGATATATAATTTGCAAACATTTTCTTCCATTTTGTAGATTGCTTTTTTGTTTCTTTGCTGTGCAGAAGATGTTTAGAGTGATATAGTGCCATTTAGTTTTGTTCGTTTTTGTTTGTTTGTTTTTCTGTTTTGCTTATGTTTTTGCTGTTATATACAGAAAATTGCTGCTGACATCAATGTCAAGGACTTTCCCCCCTATGTTTTCTTCTAAGAGTTTTAGGATTGTTTTTCTAATTCTGTGAAAAGTACCGTTGGAATTTTGATAGGGATTACATTGCATTTGTAGATTGTTTTGGGTAATATGGACATAATTTATTAAATCACACTACGATTTATTGAATCATTTTCCTATTGAACTTCTCCAATTTCTATTTCAAAACGCTGCACTAAATCCTTGGAAAGATATATTCATTGACTTCTGTTGTTTGTAATGATAATATGTAATATCCAATCATTGCAAACCATTAGAATATGGAAAAGACTATTTATAATTCAACCTCCCAGACTCTATCAC
>NW_027527456.1:198512-199104 GCF_008692635.1 Crocuta crocuta | reverse complement strand
TTGTTTTTTGTTTAAATAGCTTAACATTATTTAAAAAAAAAAAAAAATCTCTAGTATTATGCATATACTGCAATAAACACTTTAAAAAACGTTTATTATTTTTATTGTAGACCTTTTCAAACTCACATAAAAGAGAAAATACCAGGAGCACCTGGCTGGCTCAGTTGGTAGAGCGTGTGACTCTTAATCTCAGGGTCATGAGTTCAAGCCCCTTGTTGGGTGGAGCCTACTGTAAAAAATTGTCCTAATTAAAAAAAGAGAAAATACTAAAAAGAGAGAAAAAAGAGAAAATTTTGAAAAATATTTTTTCTAATTAAAAAAGAGTAAAANCTCTTAAGTCTCTTATTTATAATTAGGTTATTCAAATAAGAATCTAATGTCCACATTGCATTTAGTTGATATGCCTCTTAAGTGTCTTTTGATTAATAACACATACCCTCCTTCTCTTTTATTCTTATATTTTACTTGTCAAAGCATCCCAATCACTTGGCCTAGAGTTTTCCACATTCTAGATTTAGCTCACTGCATCTTCATTGTGGCCTCAATCCACTGAATTTCCTACATACAGATAGTAGAAGCTTGATCAGTTTCC
>NW_027527456.1:198096-198481 GCF_008692635.1 Crocuta crocuta | reverse complement strand
GCGGTAGAGGGGTCGAGAGAGAGGGAGACACAGAATCCGAAGCAAACTCCAGGCTCTGAGCTGTCAGCACAGAGCTCGACGCGGGGCTCAAACTCACGAACTGCAAGATCGTGACCTGAGCCGAAGTTGGAGGCTTAACCAATTGACCCACCCAGGCACCCCAGCATGCGCACTTTTGTTGCACTTATTTATTCACACATGATATTGCATTGTTTTTCTTTTTGCAATACCAATATTGACCAGTGGCCGTGGGTATTGAACGTTTCTTTGTTTTGTTTTGCTTTGCTTATAGTGTAGATACCTTTCAATGTTAGAATCTGTCAGCTAAGCCAGTCTGTAAGGCAGACATACTGAAGTTCTCCTCTGGGTCCTTAGACAGTATCAA
>NW_027527456.1:197221-198074 GCF_008692635.1 Crocuta crocuta | reverse complement strand
ACAGTACAAACCACTGGTATAGTTGCTATTTTTAACAAGAGGTTGAAAATATTTGTGATTGTTCCCTGCTCCCTGTAAGTTTCACAGTTACATGAATTAGTTTTCTCAAATCTCTGAGACACAAGTTATTTACATGTTCAAGAATGATCTGTCTGAAATTCACTTTGGAAAGATCCTGGGCATTTTAGACATCAAAGAATAAACAGCCAGCTTCTGTGTTTTGTGCTTCGTCTACTGTTTGGTTCCAGAGTAGTGGGATGTTTACTCTGATACCTGAAATGCCTGGCCAGCCAGCTTTCTTTCTAGAAAAAAAGACCAAAAAGAAAGGCAGATAGACAGAAAGAAGAGAAAGGAAAAAGGTAGCAAAGGAGATTATATGCTGATTCTATTCATGGGGATATTTAAAAAAAAATTTAAGCGTTCATTTATTTTTGAGAGAGAGAGAGGAGCACAAGCAAGGAAGGGACAGAGAGCAAGAGGGGGAGGGGAGAGAGAGAGAGAGGGACACACACACACACACACACACACACAGAATCCAAAGCAGGCTCCAGGCTCTGAGCTGTCAGCACAGAGCCTGATGTGGGGCTTGAACCCACAGACCCAAGCCAAAGCCGGTTGCTCAACTGACTGAGCCACACAGGTGCCCCATGGGGATATTTTTAAAATATATTTTTAAAATCACCTGTGATTTAATCTAGCATTGCTATGGTGTTTTTTTCCAATCCCTACTGGGAAACAGTTGGGCGATAGGCATCATTTACTGCACAGATGTTCACAGCATTGAGCATATTAGCCCCTATGTTTCAGAACTTTTCTTTTAAAAATTACTCAGCATCATTAGAAATGATATGTG
>NW_027527456.1:196115-196471 GCF_008692635.1 Crocuta crocuta | reverse complement strand
ATTTCAGAGTCTGTGTCTCCCTCTCTCTCTGACCCTCCCCTGCTCACGCTGTCTCTCTCTCTCTCCTAGAAATAAATAAAAATATTTAAAAAAAAATAGAAATTATCGGTGTAAAACTTAAGGAAATATTGTTCATAAGAGACCCCGAAATACGGAAAGGCCTCTATATATCCTTTCGCTTAAGTATATTATGGCAACATAATTTGATATTGTTCATCTAAAAAGAACAGTACCTTTATTTGTCCAAAATTCAACACATTTTTATTGAGCAACTACCATACGGTGTTGCCTGTACAGGAGTAAAACAACAAACAAGCCAAAACAAAGGCCCTGCCAACAGAGGCTTATATCTTAGT
>NW_027527456.1:194625-195095 GCF_008692635.1 Crocuta crocuta | reverse complement strand
TTTTAGGTATCTGCAAAAACAGCAAAATATTCAAATAACAATGTCAAGGAGACTGAAGCTGAGAAGGAAGACCTGGGCTGAAAATATAAATCTTGGGGTGCCTGAGGGACGCCTGGGTGGCTCAGTCGGTTAAGCGTCTGACTTCAGCTCAGCTCCCGGTCTTGCGGTTACTGGGTTCAAGCCCCGCATTGGGCTCTGCGCTGACAGTGCGGAGCCTGCCTGGGATTCTGTCTCTGCCCCTCCTCAAGTCGTGCTCTCTCTCTCTCTCTCTCTCAAAATAAGTAAATAAAACTTAAAAAAACTTTTTAAAAATCTGGGGGTGGCTGGTATGGAGATGCCAATTAAGACATGGAAGGTTATGACATCACCTCAGTTTTACGCTAAAATGCTCAACTATCAGCCCAAAGGCGGTCTGAACACAAAAGGTCATGATGTTCAGGTTCTCCTAGGAGCCGTCCCAGCAAACGGCC
>NW_027527456.1:190650-194462 GCF_008692635.1 Crocuta crocuta | reverse complement strand
TGTCTCTCTCTCTCTCTCTCCTAGAAATAAATAAAAATATTTAAAAAAAAAAGAAAAAAACAAATGAATCATGACAACAGAGCATATCACAATAGGTATGTGCAATGCAAATGAGGAGGGAGTGTAAGTAATCAAAATACTATTTATTAGGGTATTTCTATCCTGCCAGTCGGCATCCCGGCAGAAAACAGATGGCACCTTCAAACTGGGCCATTCGAGGGGTCTAAGGGAATGGCAAACATGTGGACAAGGGTAAGAAGAGGGTGTGTAGTACCCTNGAGACAGACACACGGAGCCAAGGGCTGTGAACACCTGCAGCCCAGGTCACTCCACAGGGACCTGATGCCCCCAGACAGCAAAGTGCACGTGGGCATCTCAGGCACCACTTGCTCCCCAGCCGGATGCAAATGGTCTTGCCCTCCCGTGCCCATCAGCTGCCCGCACCAAGCTAACCCCCTCGTAGACTCCAGCACCCTCTGCTGCTTCATTTAACCCCAGAGCGGGGCAGCTCAGTGCCAGGTGCGTCTGCGAGCACGAGTGCGCAGAACACGCACACACCCACCCCCAAGCCAGCTTCATCTCTCCGGTCCCATCAACTGTTGGTCTCTGTTGTACCTGTCTCTGTTGTTGGCTTAACAAATACCCAGAAAAAGGAAGCCTGATGATTTTATTGTGGCAATGGGAACACAGACTCCTTTGAAAGGTTTGTTGTTGGGTTTTTTTTTTTTTGAAACTGGGGGGAGGGAGGCATTCACTTTTGAATGTCCCCTCTCTGGAGCTTTCCTACTATTCTTCCTTTCTGATCTTATACTCTAATAAACTTTTGCCTACTGGAAAGAAAGAAAGAAAGAAAGAAAGAAAGAAAGAAAGAAAGAAAGAAAGGAAGGAAGGGAGGGAGGGAGGGAGGAAAGAACAAAAGAAAAAAGGAAAGAAATTGGGGGGAGGGTGGGAGAGAGGGAGAGAGAGAAACCCAAGCAGGCTCGTCGTTCTCAGCATGAGCCTGAGGCAGGGCTCCATCTCACAAACCCTGAGATCATGACCTGAGCCCAAATCAAGAGTCTGATGCTTAACTGACTGAGCCACTCGGGTGCCCCACAGATTCCTTTAAAAAAATTTTTTTAAATGTATTTACTTATTTTGAGAGAGAGAGGGAGAAAGAGAACACGAGTGGGGGAAGTGCAGAGAGAGAGGAAGACGGAGAATTAGCACAGAGCCTGATGTGGGGCTCGAACTCACAAACTGTGAGATCACGACCTGAACCAAAATGAAGAGCCAGATGCTTAACCTACTGAGACACCCAGGCGCCCTCCCACAGATTCCTTTTAAAAATACGTTCCGTTGTTCTTTTATTCTGAATATTTATAATTAATGGACAGTGATCTATGAATAGAAAAAGTTATATGGCTACTCACATTTAGAAAAAANCCTGACTTTAAAAGTTACTAATACATAATTGTTCTATTTAATTTCTGGAGTAAGTTGCTCCCCAAAGGTTCTGCAATTATTTATCTTCATTTTCCCATTAGAATCCCATAAGAAGCCTCTGTATTGAATAGGCACCAAATCACATGTCACCATTTCCTCTCCTTATGAAGCTGATGGTGAGAATGGAGACAGGGAAGGGAGTATCATGGGAGTTAAAACCCTGGACTCTGGGCAGGGTAACAAAGGTTTCAAGACCATTTCCTTCATCGTCTAACAGCTCCCATTACCTTGGAAAAGCCACTTAACCCCAGTTTCCTCACTTTTCAAACATACATTGTCATAAGGGTTGAGCGGGATACTAATAGTAGCAAGTGAACATTCACCGAGGGGCTTCTATGAGCCAGGCATTGGGGTAAGGTCTCAATAAGAATTACCTCATTAAAAAATTGCTGGTTTTTTTTTTGAGAGCGTGCACGCATGTGGGGCAGGGGCGGAGAGAGAGGGAGACAGAGGATCTGAAGCCAGCTCCGCGATGTCAACAGAGAGTCCCATGTGGGCTTGAACTCACAAACCAACCGTGAGATCATGACCTGAGCCGAAGTCCGACTCTTAATCCACTGAGCCACCCAGGTGCCCCAAGAATTACTTCATTTAATCCTTATGGTAACCATGCATTAGGCATTATTATCATCTCTGTATCACAAGTGAGAAAACAAGATTACCCTTATTCAGTGTCCTTATTCAAAGTAACGCAGCTAATAAAGGATCAAATCGAGATTAATCCATAGGCAGTCTGCCTCAAAGCCCCAAGTGCTTCTCTGCGTGCTTCCAGAAGGCCCGTAAAACACATGAGCTGGCATGAGGTGAGTGCTTAATAAATGGTCATTGTAATGAAAATGAGTAATAAGACAATTAAATATAGTTGACATAGTTCATAAATCTCTGCTACTTTTCTTTTTGTTTCAACATGCGAAATTTATGAAATAAAGAAAGATTGCAACTGTTTAGACTATAACTGGAGGTTCTTTTTCTCTTCTAGGACTTAGTCGAAAAGGATTCTCCAGTATTTCATCTTCAAATTCAGTTAATTTGATTCCTCATCCTGCCTATAAAAAGGTGGAGAATTCATAGACTTGCACTGCCCAATACAGTAGCCGCTAGCCACAGGAATTGAGATGTGTAAAATACATGTGGGATGTCAATGATTTAGTACGAAAAAAAACGTACACTACCTCATTAATATTCTCATATTGCTTACATATTGAAATGACATAACTTAGGATATATTGGGTTAAATGAGATATATTCGTTTTTTAATGCTTATTTATTTTTGAGAGAGAGAGAGAGAAAGAGAGCGTGAGCAGAGGAGAGGTAGAGAGAAAGAGGGAAAGAGAGAGAACCTGAAACAGGCTCTGAGCTGCCAGCACGGAGCCCGATGTGGGGCTTGAACCCGCGAAATGTGAGATCATGGCCTGAGCCAATGTTGGATGCTTAACTGACTGAGCCACCCAGGTGCCCAAATGGGATATGTTCTTAAAGTTAATTTCACTTGTATCTTTTTACTTTTTATAAAGTGGCTGCAAGAGAATTTAAAGTTACTTTTGTGGCTTACATTGTATTCCTATTGAACAAGGTGCTGGTCCTGGCAGGACTTGGCCAGTGACACCTGAAGTTGATTAGACATAATAATAGTTTATAAGATTCTAAATGTGATTATAAAACTGAATGTCAAAATATGGTCAAAAGATTATTCTATAAAATAGCACATTGATAACTATATGAGCGATAGCCCCTAGATTATATTGAAACCAATAAAAAACAAGAATGGGGAAGGGCATGACAATGGTCAGATGCATGTTCGATTCCTTCTCTTAAATAAATGGGACTCAGGCGCCTGGGTGGCTCAGTTGGTTAAGCCTCCGACTTCGGCTCAGGTCATGATCTCGCAGTTCGTGGGTTTGAGCCCCGAGTCAGGCTCTGTGCTGAAAGCTCAGAGTCTGGATCCTGCTTTGGGTTCTGTGTCTCCCTCTCTCTCTGCCCCTCCCCTGCTTGCATTCTGTCTGTCTTTCTCTCTCTCTCTTTCAAAAATAAATAAACATTTTTAAAAAAAAATTAAAAGAAATAGATGGGACTCGAAAATGCCATTTCAATCTTCACTTCGACAACTAGAGAAATCCCATGTGTTCTTGTTTCAGAGTTACCTATGTTTCACATCCTGATAATACTGTGGATCAGAATNCCTCCATCGCTGCCAGGTCCTGACTCATCCCGCCATTTATTCCAGTCACAGTGACAAGTTGGGAGAGAATGGACAAGTCAGGTGCCGAGAACACAGGAAGGGAAGGTCTGACTAGGGAGAAGGGGGTGGGAGGATTGAATAGGAGTGG
>NW_027527456.1:189992-190276 GCF_008692635.1 Crocuta crocuta | reverse complement strand
TCTCAAACTATTTCCCCAGTGTATTTTGCAACCGCCTCTGCCCCATCCCCCAAGGAGCCCAGGACCGGCAGGCAGGTGTGCCGTGGGCAAAGGGGCTGCTCTTCCAGCAGCTCAGTCGGGAGCTATGGCTTCGCCCTACTGTGGCCAGAGCAGTAAATCAGATCCTGTGAATAACATGAAACTGCCCTTTGCCTGCCCTGCGAGTTGGACGACTGTAGACACCGAGCCCCTTCCTATCTAGACAGAACATGTCAAGTTTGTCCTGCAGCTGCGCAGGAAGCACC
>NW_027527456.1:188356-189658 GCF_008692635.1 Crocuta crocuta | reverse complement strand
CTGAAACAGGCTCCAGGCTCCGAGCGGGCAGTCAGCACAGAGCCCGACGCGGGGCTCGAACCCACGAACCGTGAGATCATGACCCAAGCGAAAGTCGGACGCTCAACCGACTAAGCCACCCAGGCGCCCCTCAATTCAGATTTCTTACCTGCCATCCTGGGCCCAATACACTCAAGTGAAAATTACTTTTGGGGGTCATAGCCCGGGCAGGGACTGAAAATGACTATAAGGTGTAGTATACACTTTGAAATTAAATGCATAGTTTAAAATCTTGCTTCTTGGGGCGCCTGGGTGGCTCAAGTGGGTTAAGCGTCCGACTTCTGCTCAGGTCATGATCACAGGGCTCGTGAGTTCAAGCCCCACATTGGGCTCTGTGCTGACAGCTGGCCGGGAGCCTCCTTAGGCTGGTCTCTGACTCTCTCTGCCCCTCCCCGGTTTGTGTGCGCTCACGTGCTTGCTCTCTCCCTCTCTCTCTCTCTCTCTCTCTCAAAAATAAACATCAAAAAATTTTAAATCTGCTTCTCTGCCAATATTTTAACTTTACTGATGGGCATTTAATGCATTCTTTATTCCACAAAGATGTGTTGAACACCAGATGGGTACCTGGCACGGGACCTGTGTGTCTTTTTACTTCGATCCCATCCATCACACTAAAAGCCCCTGGGTCCAAGTCACCACATCCAGGTGCTCTGCCCTCCCCAATAGGGCTCTGGGCCCCGGGCTCAGGGGTGTGGGTGGCTCTGCGCACCATCAACAACATGGAGAGGATTTGGGAATGGCAAGCTGCCTCCTTTGTCTGATTCATCTACCTGGGGGGAAAATTGCCCATCCAGGGAAAATTGCCGTTCAGGGGAAACTGTAAATCAGGACCAAAGTGCGAATGTTTCTAACGCCAGAGGTGGATAGGCTTCTTCAAATCATTAGACCAATGGAAAGATTTTAAAATATTTTGAGCACAGACACGTTAACAGGAGATTACTTCAAGAAGNAGAACTATGGGTTTCAGGGGTGTGTAGGGATAGACCCCAGGGTCTGGGGGACAGCTGCCGGGATGTGGCTCCGGAGACCTTTTGTCCAACTGAGGCTCCGCCCAGGCCCCCCTCCTGCCCAGCCGCAGCCCTGATGCAGCTTGCTTTCTCTATTTGCAAAAAGAGAAGCCTTCATTTTATCTTAGTATGAATTCATACCTACGCTATAAATGTGAAAGGTCTAGAAAACCATTACTATGCCTCTAGAAATGCATTATTCATATTTGGGGGGAGTATTTGTCGTCAGTCCTTTTCTGAGCGTAGTTAACATTTT
>NW_027527456.1:185212-187806 GCF_008692635.1 Crocuta crocuta | reverse complement strand
GGGCGCGCTTGCCGCAGTGGCGCTTGGCCTTGGCCTCAGCGGTCTCTGGCGCCCCCTGCCGTTCACACTGTAAACCTGGAAGGGGCGGCTGCTCTTCCTCCTCCCCATCGCCGCCGCCTCCTCCCTCCATTTTGCTACAGTTTGTCGCCCACCTCTCCCTCTCCTCTTTTCAGCCGTCAGCTTGTTAATTTAGGGGTTCCAGCCAGAGGAGCCCCTGGCGGAGCTGGCTGTTGTTAGACCCAGGGGAAGGAGCAGGCCGAGAGGGGGCCAGGGCCCAGGTCCCCCTCCCTGCGTGGCGGCTGATACTGAGTGGTCTCCCCTACCTGCCAGGGCCCGGGGCCCCAGTTTGCAGATCCTGGTCTCTCAGTCTCTGTGGTNGGGCTCGAACCCACGAACCGTGAGATCATGACCTGAGTGGAAGTAGGACGCTTAACCGACTGAGCCACCCAGGCGCCCCCAGGTTCAGTTCTGAATATGGCATAGGCAAGTGGGAATTTACAGCCAAGGAGCAAAGAGGGGTGTATCTGTGGATGGAAAATTACTAAGAAGAAATGTTACAGATCAGGGGNGGCTCAGGTCATGATCTTGCGATGGTTCGAGCCCCGCATTGGGCTCTGTGCTGACAGCTAGCTCGGAGCCTGGAGCCTGCTTCGGATTCTGTGTCTCCCTTTCTCTCTGACCCTCCCCTGCTCACATTGTCTGCCTGTCTCTCTCTCTCAGAAATAAATAACACATTAAAAATAAAAAATAATAAAATAATAAAATAAAAACATATATAAGGAAAATAAAATTGGACAATGTGGTGATGAGGATGGAAGACAAAAAGTTGAGACCTAGTTGAAAAGTTCAGGGCAGGCTGAGTAGAGTTTGGCCAAAGTGAATTTTTGTCACCACTTCTTGTCCCAGGACCCTGGAAATGCCCAGTGTTGGCACTTTCAACTTTATTTATTTTTGAGAGAGAGAAAGAGAGAGAGAGAGAGAGACAGACAGAGACAGAGACAGAGCACGCGCAGGGGAGGGGCAGAGAGAGACACAGAATCCGAAGAAGGCTCCGGGCTCTGAGCTGTCAGCACAGAGCCTGATGCAGGGCTCGAACTCAAGAAACGTGAGATCGTGACCTCAGCCAAAGCTGGATGCTTAACTGACTGAGCCACCCAGGCGCCCCTCAATGGTGGCACTTTAGAGAGCAGGACAACTGTTCGGGAATGAGTGGAGGGGCTTGTGGGGGACAAGAGGCAGCCACCTCTCCACCCCATTTGTAGATCTTTAGAGCTCAGGCTGCGAGGGATGGACATCTCGCTATCCCTGATTCCGACTGGTCTCAGATTCCAACCAGGTTCCGGGCCTGAGGGACTTCTCACCATCCAGCTTCCAGGCTGAGTTAACCCACGTGGGGCCAGAAGGGATCTTAGTGACCCTCCACGAACCCAGCAGTTAGGCATGAAGGTTGATTCCAGAACCTACTCAGCTGCTGCCCCAGGGACCCCACAGACCTCCCAAGCAGAGTCGGTTCACCAGGAGGACTGCCTCGCAGAGGAGGAGAGATGCAAACACTAGAGCTCAGGATTCCAGCCCGGACACTGATCCACTCAAGCAGCTTAGAGCTCGGAGCTTAAACACGTGACCCAGCCTCACAAAGACTCAGGATCTCCACATCTTTCCCCATTTCTTCTTGTTTTCCTTTGAAAATTTTTTAAAAATATTTTTTATTTATTTCTTAGAGAGAGAGACACAGCGTGAGCAGGGGAGGGTCAGAGAGAGACGGAGACACAGAACCTGAAGCAGGCTCCAGGCTCTGAGCTAGCTGTCAGCACAGAGCCTTATGCGGGGCTCGAACCCACGAACTGTGAGATCATAACTTGAGCCGAAGTCGGGCGCTTAAATGACTGAGCCACCCAGGCACCCTTTCCTTTTAAAATTTTTAATGTTTATTTTTGAGAGAGAGAGAGAGCGAGCAAGCGCATGAGTGGGGAAGGGGCAGAGAGAGAGAGAGGAGGGCAGAGGATCTGAAGCGGGCTCCGTGCTGTCAGCACAGAGCCCGAGGTGGGGCTCAAACTCACGGAGAGATGGTGACCTGAGCCGAGGTCAGACGCTCCACGGACTGAGCCGCCCAGGCACCCCTCCCCGTGGATTCTTCTATCCACACATTCACCAAGTATTTGTAGAGCTCCCAGGTGCTTGAGATGCAAAGAGGGGCAAGAAGTTGCTCAGAGGAGGAAGGAAGGAAGATGGTGCTACAGCCAAGTGGAGTCAGAGAGCATGTGCAGGGGAAGCTGGGAAGAATTGGTCAGGAGGGGACCAGAAGCTGCAGCTCTCCGAGAAGTCACTTCAGAGCTAAGCTGTGAGCAGTAAGCGGTGAGCGGGNTTTGCCAAGTAGACAAAGAAAAGGCTGGGCTCTCTCGGCAGAGGAAGTAGGTGTGCAGTGACCCCAGGTTCCTGCTCACACAACCTAGGCTGCCCGGGAGCAGGGGAGGTGGACAAGGCGGGCCGTAGCCAGGACGTAGAGGGACAGCGTGAGGAGTAGAGGAAGCGTGTTTGGCAGGTTGACCGCTGGGGTGTGGAGGGGGCAGCTTGGGGAGAAAACAGAAGACGGA
>NW_027527456.1:173852-185165 GCF_008692635.1 Crocuta crocuta | reverse complement strand
GCTTTGAACTCAGAATCCCAACAGATAGACATAGATCATCTTTCTGCCTTGAGAGGTACCAAGATTCCCCCCTCACTGCAACCCCCAGTGACAACATTTGATTCATTTTATTTGTTTTCTTCAGAGTATTTCAAACTCTTTGTTGGTTCTGTCCAAAGGCAACTTACAGATGATAAGTGTAAAGGCTTATGTTGATTCTTTTTGCAGGCAGTCAGCTAGCACTTTGATAACACGGTCAATGGTTTTAACACTCTTTGAAGGGACAAAGCAAATATCAATGCCTGGTGGGAAAAAAAAGCCACCAATGACAACCTCTAAATATCCCACCGTGCTAGGGGCGCCTGGGTGGCTCAGGTCGGTTGAGCGTCCGACTTCAGCTCAGGTCGTGATCTCGAGGTTCCTAGGTTCGAGCCCCATGTTGGGCTCTGTGCTGACAGCTCAGAGCCTGGAGCCTGCTTCCGATTCTGTGTCTCCCTCTGTCTTTCTGCCCCTCCCCTGCTCACACTCTGTCTCTCTCTCTCTCTTTCTCAATAATAAATAAAACTTTAAAAATATCCCATCATGCCAGGAATCTGAGGATGAGTCATTTGTTGGGATTTCTGTGAAAGTATTTGACCCAAGCCATTAGTGAATCAAGTTAGTGAGAAAGATTTCCTTTCCCTTCTCCAAAAAGGGTGGGTGGGGAGCTGGCTGGCTCAGTTGGTAGGCCATGTGATGCTTGACTTTGGGGTCATGAGTTCGAGCCCCACGTGGGGCAGAAGCAAATTGTCATCTGCAGTTGCTGCTTTTTTCTCAGAGGCTAAGGTACTTCTTGATAATGGGGTGCAGCTCAAGCTCCTTGAAAGTGACTTTCTTTCCTGTACACATTCGATCATTGTCAAAGGTGAACACCAGACATTAAGAGTGGAAGGAATAGCAATACCGAAGGGGCAGGGACTGATGGACCCTCATGGACTCCCTCATGGCCTTTGATCCAGCTGTTAGGCACCATGCCTGTCGTTTGTCGGCACTCTTTGCCACCACTAACTTTGAATAAAGTTAGAAATGTTGTAACAAAGTTTTGTGTATAGGAAACAAAACAAAAGTCTGGAAGCAAAAGGAACGGTAGGAAATAAAAATCACGGGGCGCCGGGGTGCCCAGTCAGTTAAGTGTCAGACTTGATTTCTGCTGGGGTCATGATCTCACGGTTTGTGGGTTCGAGCCCCACGTCAGGCTCTGCACTGACAGTGTGGAGCCTGCTGGGGATTCGCTCTCTGTCCCTCCCCTTCTCAAAGTAAATAAACTTTAAAAAAAAGGGAAATAAAAATCATAACCCAGGTGAGAAGGGATGAAGGAATGAAGGCAGGAAGTGTGGGGAGGAGGCAGATATACATACTCCCCTAGCAAATGTCTTGTGAACTTGACACCAGGTGGGCCTGGAGAAGAGCAGCCAGCGTGGTGTCTGGCATCCCATTGATGTCAAATAAGGGCTAGGTTGGCGCCCTTCGTCTCTGTGGGACAAGTTCTGTCAGAAAGCAGGCCCGTGGGTCGCTTTCAGTGGGTGTAGGCCAGGAGGGAAGACTTCTGGAAGTAAAGTGGCGCAGGAGGTGACCCAGTTAGCCAGGCCCGCACACCCTTTCCGGGCAGCCTTTCTTTCAAGCTAGTGATGTGATTTGCCTTCTGCCCTTCAGGGCTCCATCCAAGGGTGGGGGTTGCTGTGGGGGCCTGTGCCTGCTCTGTGAGATGTTCTCAGACTCCATCGTCCTGGCCCAGTGACCCCTCAACCTACCTTGGCAGCTAACGGGCGGTTAGGAGGGTCAACCACCCATTGAATCTCTCATTCAACCAACCTGCCACCTACTCTTCCCAGAAAAAGTCTCAGTCTGGCCTGAGGTTTTACAGCACAGGGAGCGAAGGGGAGGTCGGGAAACAGGAGGCAGGGGCCATAATATCCCACAACTCAAGCGTCGTGCTTTCAACTTGACCATGGCCTTTCGCACACCAACGCCACCTAGAGCTATCTATGGGGCATATGGAGTGCTATATCCTTTCATTTAGAAAGGACTGAATGGATGGGTGGATGGGTGGATGGATGGATGGATGGATGGGAGGAAGCGATGGAGGAGAAAGAATGAGATCTAGAGGAAAAAGTGGGAGGAATGAAGAGAGGTGGGGGCGAGAGAGAGGGGAAGGAGAGGGAGGGAAGGAGGGGGAGGAGGAAGCAGACAAGGGAAGAAAAAGGGAAGCCAGATCTCTCAGGGGGTCCCCAGAAGAGAGGGAGGCTGAGGGAGATTCTTAAGGCCTCTAGCCCGGCTCCCTTCTGGACTCACCCACGGTGCCTCAGTGACCTCAGCATCTCTTCAGGGAAGTCCTGAGACCTGCCATGATCCGCCCTCCAGCCCTGCCACCACAGGCACATTTCCTTAGCATCAGTGCCTATTGCACAGGGGCCAGCGTGGCTTGTTCCAGAAGCCTACTCCAGCAAAAAGAGCAGTCTCACCTTCAGGGAGCTGGCAGTCTAATGGAGTCTCGTGAGGCAGGCAGCCATGGCCTCTGAGGAGAGCATGGGTGAGAACTGCACGGGAAGAGTCCGGTCTCGCCTGGCGCAGTTGGGGGATTGAGGCTCCAAAGTCAGCGCACGCCCGCTCTGAGAACCCGCTCCTGGAAACCAGATGTCTCTGCAGGAAGGGGGAGAGTCCCCATAAATCAATGCTTTCTTCTCTCTTGGTCTAGCAGACTGCCCCAGGCTAGGAGAGCAAGTCCCATTCAACTGGAAGCTTCCGGCGCTGCTGTACCCAGAGTTCATAGGCCAGCATGGCTTGGAGGAGACATGGCTCTGACCCCACCCCCTCTGCCAGAAACTCCTCCGCTGGAACTAGTTCCTGACCACCTTGTGAGTGACCATGGCCCCCACCGCCCAGGGGAGAGGCTGGTACCTGGGGCCTCTCCCTCGCTCTCACTAGCCCAGTTGGCTTGGCTTGGCAACCCAGACTGCTTCATCCTGGGCCTCTCCCTCAAGTCTTCCCTACTCCGCCCCCTCACACCCAAAAAGAAAGGTTCCCACCCCACATACATTCCCCGGCCCACCGTCTAACGAAGGCTGAGGCGACCTTTGGGGTGATTCTCGTTCCCACAAGGCAGTCACCCCTGAGCTCCACTCCTTTGCCCCCAGGGCAGGCTCTTCCTGTCCCAGGCCTCCGTCCAGTACCTGCCTCTGGGGCTCTGCCCTCCATCTCTCGGAATCAACGGGAAGGAACAGTTCAGTTTCTCTGTGCCGGAGGCCCCGTGTCAGGGTGGCCCAGGGCCAGGCTTAGGACAGGACCACAGATGTGGCTGTGAAGAGTAGGAGCCAATCACTTTCATGTGGAAGGATTTTCCTGTTCCCCCATCTTTCCCTTTAGCTTTATGGCCACAGAAGGATCACTGGGCCCAATGGCGTAACCTCCCTTATAGTTTCTTTTTCTGGGGCGCCTGGGGGGCTCAGTCGGTTAAGTGTCCAACCTCGGCTCAGGTCATGATCTCACGGTTCGTGGGTTCGAGCCCCGCGTCGGACTCTGTGCTGACAGCTCAGGGCCTGGAGCCTGCTTCGGACTCTGTGTCTCCCTCGCTCTCTGACCTTCCCCTTCTCACGCTGTCTCTCTCTCTCTCTCTCTCTCTCTCAGAAATAAATAAAACATTAAAAAAGGGTTTTCTTGTTTCTTTTTCTTTTTTTTAAGTTTATTTATTTATTTTGAGAGAAAGAGCCAACAGGCAGGGGAGTGGCACAGAGAGAGAAAGAGAGAGAGAGAGAGAGAATCCCAAGCAGGCTCCATGCTGTCAGCGCAGAGCCTGATGCAGGACTCAAAGCCACGAAGCAGGAGCTCATGACCTGAGCTGAAATCAAGAGTCAGATGCTCAACCCACTGAGCCACCCAGGCGCCCTGTCCTTTAAGGTGCCTTATGTACCTGCCAAGAGAATATTCCTCTCTTTCTAAGCAAGTTCTTATATACCCCTAGCCTGCACTACACTCCATCTTCAGTACCGAATATCATCATTTCTAATTATTGCCACTTTGATATCTGAAAATGATTTTTTTGTGGTTGTGGTCATTTCCATTTTTTTTCTCTCATAAGACGAATATTTTTTCACNTTTTGAGAGAGAGGCATAGTACAAATGGGAGAGGGGCAGAGAGAGAGGGAGACACAGAATCCGAAGCAAGCATCAGGCTCTGAGCTGTCAGCACAGAGCCTGACGTGGGGTTTGAACCCACAAACTGAGATAGTGACCTGAGCTGAAGTCGGACGCCCAACCGACTGAGCCACCCAGGTGCCCCTGGTATTTTGTTGTTGTTCTGTTAAATTAACTTTTAATGAGTTCCTACCCTTCAGATGACAGTCTCCATGGGAGAGCAGGGCTCCTAATGAGATCATTTTTCCTTCCATAGTTAGACAAGGGTTTGCATCAGGAACACGGAAGGGGAGTGCTTTCCACTGAAAGAAAATACTGGAGCCGGGTACTGACAATATGAGAATGAACTCCTAGAGGAAAACACAGATAGAAAGGACAGCAGGAATAAAGGCCCGGGGGCACAAGGCGTCACTTGGTAGCAAAGAGCCCAGCAGCTGTAGGACGAGGTGGGGGATTAGAAAGATGGGGCAGTGGGGCTACGAGGGGCCAGAATATGATTGGCCTTGATGGAGTTTGGACCACTTTTTGGAGATAAGGAAGAGCTGATGGGCCTCGAGCAGTGTCTGGGCCTTGACTTTTCTGTGGGTTCACTGCCCATCCTCTCCCTGGCAGAAACTCCAGCAATGCCTTCAGGGAGACTTGCTGCAGAGGCAACATTCACATGCTAACATTATATTGTCCATGTAATGGGCCCATTTTACTGGCGTGGGGAAGAAGGAGAAGACTTCTCGGGCTTCCATCTCATGACGTATCGTGGGGCTATGCAGGGAACCTTGGGGAGGCACTTGGAAGGTGCCTTTTATTATTATCCCTCCCACATGAAGGCAAGTGGAGTTTAGTTATCAGAAACTTGTGAAAGTCTTTTCCGTGAATTTCCTTAAACATGAAGCACTTTTTTTTTTAAATATTTTTAAACTCTTTTTTTAATGTTTTATTTATTTCTAGGAGAGAGAGAGAGAGAGACAGNAAATGATCACTATCTGCAAGTGACAAAAGGCTTAAAAAGGCTATGGGTAAAGATCTGATGAGAGCTCACAATAATGCAATTGACAAAGGGATTTGGTTGTTTCTGCGACGTACATTTTACNATGACCTGAGCCAAAGCTGGACACTCAACCAACTGAGCCACCCAGGTGCCCCTAAAGTTTATTATTTTTGAGAGGTGGGGGGCAGAGAAAGGGAGAGAGAGGAAGAGAGAGAGAGAGAAAGAGAGAGAGAGAGAGAGAGAGAATCTCAAGCAGGCTCTGAGCTGTCAGCACGGAGCTCTGCATGGGGTTCGATCTCATGAACTGTGAGATCCTGACCTGAGCCAAAACCAAGAGTCGGATGCTTAACTGACTGAGCCACCCAGGCGTCCTCTGTGACATACATTTTAAAATCATGACTGATAACATTATATCAGGGCATACCAGGCTTTAGGAATTTCATACAAATATATCCTTTAAAAAAGTTTAGCATCATTTTTTTTACCTACTTCCCATGAAATGTAACATATACAAAAATTAGATAGTTGTAAAAATGTAGCTCTTTGAATAGAAAAGACTCAGTTTTTTAAGTAATCAAAGACCCAAAAAAGACAAAAACAGAATCTTTGTTTTTCAGACAGATTACATTAAAGGGAAAAAAAACTATTGTTTACACTTTCTGATTAAGAACAGGCCAATATCTACGAAAACTTTGTCCTCTTAACAGAGAGAAAACTTTGGGGCACCTGGGTGGCTCAGTAGGTTGGGCGGCCAATTTCGGCTCAGGTTCTCACAGTTCATGCGTTCAAGCCCCTCATCAGGCTCTGGGCTGACAGCTCAGAGCCTGGAGCCTGCTTCAGCTTCTGTGTCTCCCTCTCTCTCTCCCCCTCCCCTGCTCACTCTCTGTCTCTCAAAAATAAATAAACGTTAAAAAAAAAAAACAGAGAGAAAACCAAATTCTAATTTGGTACCAGTGTACTTTTTGATATTAAAATTCTCTTTATTTTTTTCCTTTTAACTTATGTAAGTCCATTCCAATCTCTTAATTTGACTACCTTTTCCATAGACCTTCCACAACTTTCTGCCCGGTCAGCTTTTATCCCAAAACTGTTTTATCCCCAAACTCTGAATCCGGTACCGACTCACACGGCTAAAGCTTTTTACTGATATTTGTGATCCTACGGAGACCATGGACTGGACATTTGGGGCATGGGGACTCCTGCGGCAGCCTGTCTTCTTAAAAGCCTCCCCCTTATTTCTTTCATCTCTGTGGTCAATGTTTTAGTTAGTTCCTGGAGTGTTTATGTTTCCAAGGCATGATACAACTTACAACTTCCTGGGACAGAGGAAGAATGCAAGTTTTCTCCTCAGAGTGCTGAGGTAATTGCTATGTAAGATTTTCCTTAGGTGCCTGGGAGGCTCAGTTGGTAGAGCATGTGACTCTTGACCTCGGGGTCATGAGTTCAAGCCCCACGTTGGGTGTAGAGCCTACTTAAAAAAATGTTTTCCCCTTAGTATAAGGGATCAGAAGGCATGGTGAATTCCGTACATTTCTTCATGAATCACAACATCCGACTCTTCTCTTTCCTAACTTTCTCAGAGATTCCACCTCATAGCATCCTAATCAGGCTTTGTCACAAGTGCTCGGATCTTAATCTGAGGCGTTTAAAATTTTTTATAATGTTTATTTATTTTTGAGAGACAGAGCGCGGGCAGGGGAGGGGCAGAGAAAGAGGGAGACACAGAATCCGAAGCAGGCTCCAGGCTCTGAGCTGTCAGCACAGAGCCCGACGTGGGTCTCAAACCCATGAACCACGAGATCATGACCTGAGCCGAAGTCGGACACTTAACCGACTGAGCCCCACAGGCGCCCCTCACAGGCTCATCTTTCACCTCAGCTCTTCTTGTACTCTCCGCCCCGAGCTTCCGCCTCTAGCTGGGTGTCGGCGGCCAACCGAACTGGCCACAGGAGAGGCCGGCCCACTGTGGCAACCACGCATTTCCCTTCATTGCTACTGTGTGCCACGTGCGGTTCCTCAAACAAACCCCTCAAAGCAGTCAGCATTTTGGGGGCGACCCTGTACTCATGCGGCGGTCCACCGTCTCTGACATATCGGCCACCCCTCCCCACACAGAGGTCAATGGCCAACTCAGGATTTCCCCCGGGGATGCCTCATTCCCAAGGCCCATTTCTTTGGTCTCCTGGGTCAGCTCACCAACTGTTGGTTCATCACCTCCTTGGGAGCTTCCCAGGTGTAATCTGAAACTGGTCACTGTACTCAGAGGGCAGAGAGAGACTGAAGAAAGAGGCAGGTCAATCCAGGTTGGTAGGTAGAAATTTTAATAATAACAAAGGAAATTTACATACAAGGTTTGCCTTGGGTGGCTGCAAGATGAATAGATCCTTGCATCCACCTGAAAAATCTTANGGTCACCGAACATGGAGGACAGGAGGAGATGGAAGAGGGAGGCAGACCACTCCAGGCTGGTGGGTAGCAGGTTTAATAATCAAAAGCAGCTTACATACAAGGCTTGCCTTGGGCAGCAGCAAATGACTGGATCCCTGCACCCAGCCACCACATTTCTTTTTTATTTGTTTAATATTTATTTATTTATTTTGAGGGGGGGAGAAGGGCAGAGAGAGAGAGAGAGAGAGGGTGAGAGAGAACTCCAACAGGCTCCATGCTGTCAGTGTGGAGCCTGACACGGGGCTCAGTCTCACGAAACACAAGATCGTGACCGGAGCCCCAATCAAGAGTCAGATGCTTAACCAACTGGGCCACCCAGGTGCCCCACCATCCACCAAATCTCAAAAGTTTCTACAGAGGCCTTTAGTAGGTTAGTCACATATACCATACAAGTATCCTCAAAGCCACATCACTATCTCAAGGCTGTGTCCTTGGAGCAGCCTCGGGTAGAGGGAAAGGCAAGCAGGCCCGCATGTCAAGGACAGGGAAGTGAGGAGCCTCTGATTGTCCAGGCCCAGCCGACGTGTCAACTGACATGCCTATCTTTTCCATGACCTTCCCCAACAGACTGGCAGAAAATAATTGCAAAAAGCATAATCTGAGAAAGGACTGCTGTCCAAAGTCTACACTCTTGACAATAAGAATATGAACATCCTGATTTAAAAAGGGTCAAAGGGGTGCCTGAGCGGCTCAGTCCATTGAGCATCTGACTTTGGCTCAGGTCATGATCTCACAGTTGATGGGTTCAAGCCCCACGTCGGGCTCGCTGCTGTCAGTGCAGAGCCCGCTTTGGATCTTCTATTCCCCTCTTTCTCAGCCCCTTCCCTGCAGGCAGAGACAGAGAATCTGAAGCAGGCTCCAGGCTCCGTGCTGACAGCAGAGAACTGGATTAAGGGCTTGAATTCAGGAACCATGAGATCATGACCTGAGCCGAAGTCAGAGGCTTAACTGACTGAGCCACCCAGGGGCCCTCAAAAAAGAATTTCTTAGATTAGATCTAAACACACAAACTGAACAAGGAAATATCATTTGATTCTTCTATTTTCAATGTAAAAATGTTCATTAATCAATATGTATCATTAAAAAATAACAATACAGGGGTGTCTGGGTGGCTCAGTCGGTTGAGCGTCCGACTTTGGCTCAGGTCATGATCTCACAGCTCTTGAGTTCAAGCCCCACATCAGGCTCTGTGCTGACAGCTCAAAGCCTGGAGCCTGCTTTGGATTCTGTGTCTCCCTCTCTCTCTCTGTACCTCCCCTGCTCACTTTCTGTCTCTGAAAAATAAATGAAAACATTAAAAAAATAACAATACAATTTGCAGTGTGTTATTTGCAGTGAAACCAAGAACGGCGTAATCACCAGGAGATGTACTGAAAGAAATAAGGCACACCGCATAAGAACGCATACACTTTATTTACATAAAGTTTAAATACTTGTAGAAATACTCTAACTTCAGGGATTCATACATATTTTGTAAAAGTGTAAAAAAAAAAAAACACAGAAAAGCAGCAACTATGTGAGTTAAGTTTGTTCCTTGGAATGTGCCCCTGAGGCAGAGGTCCAGGAAGGGCTATGTGATCTCCCATGGAGTCGGCCCCTTGTGAGTCCCCCGGCCTGGCAGCCCCAGGTTCCTCAGGATTTTTGTCATGGGCTGCCCAGGAAGGCCCAGAGATGGACAGTGTGGAGCCCATGATTTGCTCCTTTCTGTCCCCTCCACCTTTCTACCCATCCAGCACAGGACAACCACTTGTATCTTCGGGGCACCCTCTCGCAGGGAGCTCTTGAGCCTGTCTCCTCATTTCTTTCTTCATTTTTTTTAAATGTTTATTTATTTTTGAGAGAGACACAAAGCACAAGTGGGGGACGGGCAGAGAGAGCAGGAGACACAGAATCTGAAACAGGCTCCAGGCTCCCAGCTGTCCGCACAGAGCCCGACACGGGGCTCAAACCCACGAACTGCGAGATCGTGACCTGAGCCAAAGTCAGACGCTTAACCGACTGAGTCACCCAGGTGCCCCCTGTCTCATTTCAAAATAACTGCCACATGCAGAAGAATGGAATTAGGTCCCTATCTTACACCATACATGAAAATCAACTCAAAATGGATTAAAGACTTACACATAACACCTGAGACTATAAAATTCCTCAAAGAAGACACAGGGGAGAAGCTCCCTGACATTGGCGTTGGCAACGATTTCTTAGGTTTGACACCAAAAGCACAGGAAACAAAAGCAAAAATAGACAAGTGGGACTACGTCAGACTGAAAAGCTTCCGCACAGCAAAGGAAACAATCAACAGAGGGAAAAGACAACTTGTGGAATCGGAGAAAATATGTGCAAACCATCTATCTGATAAGGGGTTAATATCCAAAATATGTAAGAATTTCCTACAACTCAATAGCCCAAGCCCCAAATAACCCAGTGTAAAGAAGACATACAAATGGCCAAAAGGTGCACAAAAAGGTGCTAAACATCACTAATCATCAGGGAACTGCAAATCAAAAGCACAATAAGTTGTCACTTCACACCTGTTAGGATGACTATTTTTCATCAGTTTGTTGCTGTTGTTGAAGAATTTCTACACCCAACGTGGGGCTCAAACTCATGACCCAAGATGAAGAGTCCCATACTCTTCCAACTGAGCCAGCCAGGCGCCTGTGTCAGGATGACTATTNGACCTTTAAAAAAAAAAAAAAAAAAAAAAAAACAATTTAAAATAGAACTACCATAGAACCCAGCAATTCCCCGTCTGGATATATATCCAAAAGAATTGAAATCAGGATCTTGAAGAGATTTCTGCGCTATATACCACGTTCACTGCAGCATTATTTGTGATAGCCGAGTTATAGATACAACGTAAGTGCCCATCGACAGATGGAAGCATAAAAAAGAAGTGGTAAGTACATACAATGGAGTACTTATTCAGCCTTTGGAAAGAAGAAAATCCTGCCTCTTGTGACTATGTGGATTCGCTGGAGGATGGAAGATGTTATGCTAGGTGAAACGAGCTGATCATGGAATGACAAAGACTGTATGACTACACTTATATGAGGTATCTAAAATAGTCAAACTCATAGAAGCAGAGAGTGGTGGCCAGGGGCTGGGGTAGGGAGGAGGGGAGGAGAGAATGGAGAGGTGTTGCCTAATGGGTATAAAATGTCAGTTATGCAAGAGAAATAAGTTCTAGAGATCAGCTGTACAACATAGTGTCTGCAGCGGTAACTATATATACCATATATAGTTAACAAGGTATTGTACACTTTGAAATATATTAAGAATGTGGATCTCATGTTGAATGTTCTTATCACCAAAAGAGAAACACACACACACACACACAAAACACAAGGACATTTTGGGAGGTGATGGATGTGTTTAGCATCTTGTTCGCAGTGATGGCATCATGGATGTACATAGGTCCAAACTCATCAAGATGTGCACACTGAATATGTGCAGTATTTTGTATATGAATTTTACCTCAATAAAGCTTTTTTTAAAAGAAAATACGGGTGGGGTGCCTGGGTGGCTCAGGCAGTTAANCTCTCTCTCTCTCTCTCTCCCTTTCTCTCTCTCTCTCAAAAATAAACAGCACAAAAAAAGAAAAGAAAATATGGGTAATTATATGAGACTTCATGAGGTCTTAAAGGACAAGACTTTTATCTGCTGCCTACATGGTGGCTGGCACTCCAGAAGTAATCAGTACTGTCCTGCGTATTAATTAGGGGATAAGGGTT
>NW_027527456.1:173628-173810 GCF_008692635.1 Crocuta crocuta | reverse complement strand
TCTTTCCCGAACCTTCCATCTCTGTCCGGGGTTGGCCAAATAAATGCAAGCTCACTCCCAGAGCCAAACCGTAGCTCCTTAGCGACCAATGCCAGGGTGAGTGGCGATGGGGAGCCGGTGGGGGCCTCAGGTGCTCCAAGAGGAGTATTTACTGTGACAGGCACATCTGAGCTCAGCCTCCA
>NW_027527456.1:152946-173574 GCF_008692635.1 Crocuta crocuta | reverse complement strand
ATGAGGAGATTCAGGGCTCTTTGGAGAAATCGCTTTTCCTAGGGCCGAGCAAGGGAAGTACAAGGTGAGCCTGGAACATCTTGTGCCAGAAAGTAAGGGAGTGCTCAGAGGATGATGGGGATATAGCAGAATGATACGGGGGGCAGCCTGAAGGGGCTCACACCGGGTCAAATCTGGACAATTTAAGCACCAAAAAGAAGGAATTTTAGGACTTCTAGTTCCTCCCAAGTTGGAGTAGCCCCATTCCCTCCAAACCCTCCCTCTTGCAACTAAAGACCCCGTGACACAACAGACAGGAAGTTCTGAAAGGTGGAAAGGAGACAAACTTCCTAGGGACCCCAGGGCTTGAGAAATAACAGAGCAGTGAATTTCCGTAAGTCCTGGCCTCAGGCTCTAGAAGCCTCCCATCCGGAAGGCCCGGATGAAAAATAAAAAGCTACAAGGAAAGCCTGTTCCCCTTAGCCGAAGGTGCCAGAAAACAGGTGGACTAGCATCAGGAAACGTTTTAGATGATACCAGCCCAGCAGGAGCCAGGTACCAATGGAAAATCCACCCCCACTCACAGGAGCAGATTACACAAGGCAGTGAGAGAGGGGTCTAATCAGGATTCCAATTCTTAGCTCTCTGGTCAGCAGGGCCCAGCGAGCAGGTGAGCTTACAGTCCCACGCAGAGGTAAGGAGATGATGCAAGCCCTGCTCTTGCTGGGGACAGATTTCCTGCTGAGGGAGGAGAGGAGTTTCCACCCCCACCCACCTATTTCGGGGCAGTGTAAGTGCTTCCCCTTTGCTGGGCACTTGAAAAGAATGTGTGTTCCCATGGTGTTGGATGGGCCGCATCTCCCATGTATATGCTGAGTGTTTGTTTAGTAGTTTTATCAGTTGATAAGAGTNCTTCCCCTGCTCACGCTGTCTCTCTCTCTCTCTCTCTCCTAGAAATAAATAAAACATTAAAAAAAAGAGTGGGTGTTGAAGTCCTCAGCTATTACAGCGCATCTGTTTATTTCTCCTTTCAGCTCCCTTAGGGTTTTTTTAATATTATTGAACAGCATGCGTGGGTGGCTTAGTTGGTTGAGCCTCCCGCTGTTGATCTCAGCTCAGGTCTTGATCTCAGGGTTGTGGGTTCAGGCTCCTCCTCGGGCTCCACACTGGGCATGAAGCCTACTTAAAAAAATTATTGAAGGATAGTAGACATGCAGTGTTATATTAGTTGCAGGTGTACGACATTGTGATTTGACAATTTTTTGCATTACGCAGTGCCCATCATGTGTAGCTACTGTCTGCCACCATGTAACATTATTACAACACTGTTAACTCTCATCCCGATGCTGTACTTTTTTCATTCCTATGACTTCTTTATTTTATAACTGGAAGTTTGTACCTCTTCATCACCTTCCCCTATTTCAGTCATCTCCCCAGAGCTCTTCCCCTCTGGCCACCACCAATTTGTTCTTTGTATTTATGAGTCTGTGTCTGTTTGTTGTTGTTTTGTTTATTTTGTTTTTTTTTTTTTTTTAGATTCCACATATAAATGAAATCATATGGTATTTGGTCTCTATTTGGCTATTTGGCGTATTTCACTTAGCATAATACCCTTTGGGTCCATCCATCTTGTTGTGAATGGCCAGATTTCATTCTTTTTAAAAGTTGTTTTAATGCTTATTTATTTTTGAGACAGAGCATGAGTGGGAGAGGGGCAGAGAGAGAGAGAGAGGGAGGGCAAGAGAGGGAATCCAAAGCAGGCCCAGGCTCCAAGATGTCAGCACAGAGCCTGACATAGGGCTTGAACTCATGACCGTGAGATTATGACCTGAGCCAAAGTCGAATGCTTAACCAACTGAGCCACCCAGGTGCCCCAGATTTCATTCTTTTTTATGGATGAGTAATATCCCATTGTGTGTATACTACATCTGCTTTGTCCATTCATCTGTGGGCCCGTACTTTGGTGACTTCCATATCTTGGCTCTTGTAAACAACGGTGCAATGAACATAGGGGTGCCTGTATCTTTTTTTTTTTTTATTTTTTATTTCTAGGAGAGAGAAAGAGAGAGACAGTGTGAGCAGGGGAGGGTCAGAGAGAGAGGGAGTCACAGACTGAAACAGGCTCCAGGCTCTGAGCTGGCAGTCAGCACAGAGCCCGATGCGGGGCTTGAACCCACGGACCACGAGATCATGACCCAAGCGAAAGTCGGACGCTTAACCGACTAAGCCACCCAAGCGCCCCTGCATGTATCTTTTTGAACCAGCATTTTGGTTTTCTTTGGGTAAATACACAGTAGTGGAATTACTGGATCATATGGTATTTCTATTTTTATATTTTAAAATAACCTCCATACTGTTCTCCATAGTGACTGCACCAATTTACATTCCTACAAATAGTATATGGCAACATTCGTTATTTCTTGTGTTTTTGATACTAGCCCTTCTCACTGGTTTGCATATTAGTTTTTAGTTTATGTATTTTGAGGCTCTTTTGTTTGGTACCTGTACATTTAGGATTCTTATAGCTTCCTGGTACACTGATCCTTTTATCATTATGCAATGTCCTTCTTTGTTTTTATTAAGGTGTTTTGTTGTTGTTGTTTTGTTTTGTTTTTGCTCTGAAGTCTACTTTATCTGATATAGTGCTAAATATATGTGGAGAAAAGATTTAAGACAATTATATTTAAAAAATGGGAAGGGCAAAAGAAGTGAGGTTTCTATACGTCATTCAAAGTAGCAAATGCTGATACCAATAGATAAGTTACATGATCTACTGGTTACCTAAGGCAACCACTAACAAATCTATACATGGGGTGCCTGGGTGGCTCAATCGGTTGAGCTTTGGCTCGGGTCATGATCTCACGGTTTGTGGGTTCGAGCCCCGCGTCGGGCTCTGTGCTGACAGCTAGCTCCGAGCTTGGAGCCTGTTTCAGATTCTGTATCTCCCTCTCTCTCTGACCTTCCCCTGCTCACACCATCTCTCTCTCTCTCTCTTTCTCGGAAATAAATTTTAAAAAATTTAAAAATTTTTAAAAAGAAACTTATAAAAACAGATGTACTTAAAGAAATCTGTAGAAAACTACACACCCAAAACACTATAAATAAGTAAAGACAGAATCCTAAAACATCTTCAAGTACCCCACAGGAAAGTAAGAAAAGAGAAAGGAATAAGAAACAGAGAAAAGAAACAAAACAACACATTAGCGTAGCACACTTACACTCTAACATATCAATAATGATCTTAAATGTAAGTGATCTAAATTCATCAATTAAGACACATTGGCAGAGTGGATTAAAAACATGACCAAATAACATGCNGAGCCTGCTTCAGATTCTGCATGTCCCTCTCTCTCTCTGCCCCTCCCCTGCTCGTGCTCTGTCTCTATCTTTGAAAACTGAATAAACGTCAAAAGTGTTTTTTAAACTTTTTTCATTTTTTTTTAAATTTTATTTCTGAGAGAGAGAGACAGTGTGAACAGTGGAGGGTCAGAAAGAGAGGGAGACACAGAATCCGAAGACAGGCTCCAGTCTCTGAGCTAGCTGTCAGCACAGAGCCCGACACGGGGCTCGAACCCACGAACCGTGAGGTCATGACCTGAGCCAAAGTCGGTCGCTTAACCAACTGAGCCACCCAGGTGCCCCTTAATATTTTTTTTTCGAGAGAGAGAGAGCATGAGCAGGGGAGGGGCAGAGAAAGAGACAGACAGACAGAGACAGAGAGACAGAATCTGAAGCAGAGTCCAGGCTCTGAGCAATCAGCACAGAGCCCAACGTGGGGTTTGAACCCACGAACCGTGAGATCATGACCTGAGCTGAAGTCAGACGCTTAACTGACTGAGCCACCCATGCCCCGCCTCCCCCAAAATTTTAATGACTCTTAATAGACTTAAGATGAAGGCAATGAAAGCCTTTTTCTCCCTTACCAACTTGGAGATTTTGATGCAAAAATAGCATGTATTTCCAGGTGCTGTGGCTTCCCCCTATTCAAGTAATGTCCTGGCACGGTTCTATTTTGGGTGGTGATTAGTTTAATTGCCTCTTCTATGGCATTTTCTTCCTCTACGTCTCACTGCTTATAAAACTGCAGATATTTAAAGGGTTCTGAGACTTCCCCTCGATTAAAAGGTTTTTTTAAATGTTGTATTTATTTTTGAGAGAAAGACAGAGACAGCCTGAGCAGGGGAGGGTCAGAGAGAGAAGGAGACACAGAATCCAAAGACAGGCTCCAGGCTCTGAGCTAGCTGTCAGCACAGAGCCTGACACGGGGCTCAAAGCCACGAACCATGAGATCATGACCTGAGCTGAAGTCAGACGCCTAACCGACTGAGCCACCCAGGTGCCCCGATTAAAAGTTTTCACTATTTTTTCTATATACTATTTTCCTGACAAATTCCAATACATTTCAAATATTTCTAGCGTATCTAGCACTTATTTGGGGAAAAAAACAAAAACTCATTATCTANAAAAAAAAAAAAAAGAAAGAAAAAAACAATGCAATACAAACCCAGACAAACCTAAAGGGAAAAAAAAGACATTGGGAATATTAAGTTAAAACAAAGGCAAGTTAAAAAAAAAACAACAACTCAGGTTTGAATCCAGGTTCATTTTTTTAAGTTTATTTATTTTGAGATAGAGAAAACACAAGTGGGGCAGGGGCAGAGAGAGAGGGAGAGAGAGAGAATTCCACTGTCAGCACAGAGCCCCTTGTGGGGCTCAAATTCACAAGTTATGAGATCATGACCTGAGCCGGAGTTGGGTGCTTAACCGACCGAGCCACCCAGGCACCCTAAAGGTGAATATTTTTATAACTGACAGATCAGATGTCATGAAAGAAAAAAAACTGACAAATTAAGCCTCCTAAAAATAGAATTGTGTATGCTTCTGAATATTTTGCTATTCATATACCAACAGAATTTTTTAAACAAAAATGAGTTCAGTGCGTGCTTATTGCTTTGCAATTTGTTTTTATTCACTTGGCAATAAAATAATAGCATCTTTCCAAAGTGGTGCCTTTGTTTTAATGGATGTATAAGTATCTCATTATATTGAAATTGAGAATGTATTCTCTTTCATATTCTTCTCTTTTGTAAATCTCTTAACTGACTAGGTTATAGGAGAAGCACCTAATCCAATGGGTTTTGTGATATCCTCTGTTCTGATGTGTGACTGGACATAAGTAAGTCTGGAAAAAAATGCTGAGTCACGGAATATATATTTTTTCACCACCCCCTGGTGGATCTGAATCTTAATATTTAAAAAAATAGTAATTAAGATTCTGAAGACAATATAGCTATGAATGTTGGAAAATGACATCATTTAAAAAAATTTTTTTAAATGTTTATTTCTGAGAGAAAGAGACAGCGTGAGCAGGGGAGGGTCAGAGAGAGAGGGAGACACAGAATCTGAAGCAGGCTCCAGGCTCTGAGCTAGCTGTCAGCACAGAGCCCTATGCGGGGCTCAAACCCGTGAACCGTGAGATCATGGCCTGAGCCGAAGTCGGACGCTTAACCGACTGAGCCACCCAGGCGCCCCGAAAATGACATCATTTTTGACGAGGGAAAAAAAGACAATGTAGCTTAAATTAAAATCTTCTCACAGCCTGCAGCTCACTGAGGTCACACTGGAAACGTGCCGAGTGTGACCTTCCTTGAGGAACTCAGGGCTGCCTTAGTGCCTTAATGTTTATGTTTTATTAAAAACTAAAAGTAACCTTATCTTAACAGCTGAAAGTCTTGCATCAAAATTCCTTAGAAACTCACTTGATCTCTCTTCCCTCTCCTTCCACAAACTCAAAAGTATACCGTCGGTCACTCCTCACAATCCCAGTGCAAGCTCTTTCTGCCCACGGGGTCCTGTCCCTGTGATTTCATAAAATCACTTTTTGCACCATAAACGGCTCAAGAATTCTTTCTCAGCCATTTGCTCATGAACCCCGCTTTAAATTTCGTCAGTTTTGCTTCCCAGAGCCATGATAAAGATGTACCATTTTAGTTATTAACTTTACAAAATAGGGGCGCCTGGGTAGCTCAGTCAGTTGAGTGTCCAGCTCCTGATTTTGGCTCAGTCTGGATCCCAGGGTCGTGGGTTCGAGCCCCGCATCGAGCTCTGTGCCGACAGCTCGGAGCCTGAAGCCTGTTTTGGAGTCTGTGTCTCCCTCTCTCTCTGCCCCTCCCCCCCTCACACTCTGTCACTCTCAAAAATAAATTAACAACAACAACAAGATAAGAAATTTTCCCTTACACCCTCCATGGTCTGTTTCCTTCCAGAAAATTCCCTGGACGGGATTTTGCACATAGCCCGGTAGAGGGCCTTGTGTTCTGAGCCACAAGCAGGCATCCGTACAAGACATTGCAGACACCGGTTAGGAAATCAGGAATGAGGGCTTCTAACCTCCCACACTCCACCCACAGGGCTATCAGTTTCCATTTACAGCTGTTCAGCCAACAACAGATGGTGTCTAGCTTCCTTTTAATCAAGGAGGCAGAAGAAATGGTTTCTAAGAATAACTAGCAGCTTGGGAAAATATCCCATTATGTGAATTATCATGCAAGTATTTTACATTGCAGCTTTTATTCCCCTAAGATTCTTAGTCTCATTTTAAAATGTATTCGGAAGATATATAGGCATGTAATATTACTGCTTAGGAGAAATACATTAAAAAGGAATACATCACAATGGTAAAGGATGGTTATTACTGAAGAGACTATGGCTGATTCTGCCACATTCTTTTATTTTCCTGATTTTAATGGTAGCACACATATTTTGTTTTGAATATCCCATTTTCAAAAAGAAAATACAGAAGAATGTAAAAAAGACAAGAGACAGGAAGTAAACATATGCTTATCAAAANATTTAGACCCACTTTTTAAAAGATGTACTAAAAGCATTTTTAGAGAAGTATAAAATAATGTAGGGGCACCTCGATGGCTCAATCAGTTAATTGTCCGACTTTGGCTCAGGTCGTGATCTCTCAGATTCTGTCTCCCTCTCTCTCTCCCCTTCCCCTGCTCATGCTCTGTCTCTCTCAAAAATAAATAAACATTAAATTTTTAAAAAAATAATGTACATGAGAATGACCCATTTAGCCTTTACCTAATTGGTCGTTTTTATCCTTTCAGTGAAAAAGTGGAAGAATCGACTTGAGTGAAGAAGACACGGATCACTTTTCCAGAGACAAATTTTATCTTGATTGCAAAGAGAAGGAAAAACACTGATGACTTTCTGTCACCAAGTATATTTTGAAGTAAAAGATCATTTACTTATTTATTCCACAAGTATTTAGAGATTCCTTTTATGTACCAGGCACTTTTCATTCCATAAACTCCCTCCCTACCCCTCCCACCCCCAAAACTTTTGCCGGCCTAATCTAGATCACAAGCCCTTCTTATTAGGAAACTAGCACTGTTACCATTTTCACTCCCTCTGGGTAGATCTTCTACGTCCCCATCCCCAGCTGTCACTTGGCTAAGGTCCCTTCATTCCTTAGTTCCTCAACTGTTCTTCAATGAGAACTTCTCCCCACCACAGCTGGGTTCTGCCCGTTGGGCATTCGCATCCTCAGGACCCCTGGATGGACGTCTACATCAGACTCTTTGCCAATGACAGGTCTTCTGCTTAATTGTGGGAACCAGGAAGGAAGGGCAGGAAACCCCTGAGCCAAATCTGCTGACATGTCCCATGTATGCGTAAGTGGACTGCACTTAGGGCTTAAGTAGGTTTGTAGGCATTCTCTTGTTCCAAGATGGTATTTCTTCTCTCCCACCATATTTTATTTTACATTTTTAAATGTTAATTTCAAAATGATTTTATTTATTCATTTTTTAAATGTTTTATTTATTTTTGAGACAGAGAGAGAGAGAGAGAATGCAAGCAGGCGAGGGGCAGAGAGGGAGACAGAGGATCTGAAGCAGGCTCTGCAATGAGAGCTGAGAGCCAGATGTGGGACTCGAACTCACGATGAGTCATGACCCAAGCCGAAGTCGGAAGCTTAATCAACTGAGCCACCCAGGTGCCCCTGTTTTGAAATGATTTTAAATTTAACAGAAAACTTGCAAGAATAGTACAGAGACATTTTTATGATGAGTAGGATATTTTGTAGACTCGAACTCCCCCCATCCATTTAGTATTCATTGATTATTCTTGCCTAAATCAAGAATGATTGAAAGTGGAGATTTTCTTTCTTTTTTAAGGTGTTTATTTATTTATTTTGGGGGGGAGAGAGAGAGAGAGCACGTGCAAGCAGCAGAGGGGCAGAGAAAGAGGGATACAGAGAATCTGAAGCGGGCTCCAGGCTGTGCTGAGGTGTCAGCACAGAGCCTGATGCAGGGCTCGAACTCACGAACCGCAAGATCATGACCTGAGCCGAAGTTGGATGCTTAACCAATTGAGCCACCCAGGCACACCTGAAAGTGGTGATTTTCTAACTCTGTCAATTTTTTTCTACATTTAATAATTGTATTCTACCGTAAGGCACCTGGTATAGATTAAAAAGTTTGCATAGTCCTAAAATTCATATACTCAAAACCTAACAACCAAGAGGATGGTGTTCGAAGGTGGGGCCTTTGGGAGGGGATTAGATCATGAGGGTGGAGCCCTCATGAATGGGATAAAAGGGACCCCAGATAGCTCTCTCTTCCCTTCTACCAGGAGAGGACAGTGAGAAATTGGCAGTTTGCAACCTAGAAGAAGGCCTTCACCAGAACCGGACCACGCACGTGCCCTGATCTTAGACTTCCTGCCTCGAGAAGTGTGAGAAATAAATTTCTGTTGTTTCTAATTGACCCATTCTGTGGTATTTTGTAACAGTGGTCCAAACAAACTAACATAGCACCCTTATTTATCCATTTGTGAATGTATGTTGTATATGTGTGTGTATGCACTTATTATGAGTAAGGATTCATGGATTCTTCTTAAAATGGCTATAATCTGTTACAATGAGCATTTATCTTGATACTCAAATGGTCCCATTTTTGGCCAGTGGGAGCCCCTGCAAGCTGGCTTGTGACATGTCTACATCGTTGTTTGAGCACATCCATACTTAATTACGCAGAAGGATGTTCCAAGTTCATGTGTTTTCCCTGCCCAAGGTTCCTTCTAATGGGGAATGAAATTTAAGAACCAAGATTTGTCTGCATTTTAAAGTTTTTCATTTATGATTTATCAATTATAACTTACATTTTCCTTTTAACAGTTAATATTGAGTATTATTTTCCTTTTTATTATTTTTTATTTTTTAAGTTTATTTTTGAGGGAAGGGAGAGCACAAGCAGGGGAGGGGCAGAGAGAGAGGGAGAGAGAGAATCCCAAGCAGGCTCCACACTGACAGTGCAGAGCCCAACATGGAGCTCGAACCCATGAACCGTGAGGTTGTGACCTGATCCGAAATCAAGAGTTGGACGCTTAACCGACTGAGCCACTCAGACGCCCCGATATTATTTTTGAAGCAAATCATTTTAAACGTGAAAACCTTTTTTTTCCATTTCATTTTATTTATATTGTGATGGAATATGTTAAAATCTTGTACACTTATTTCAGGGGTGCCTGGGTGGCTAAGTTGGTTAAGCGTCTGACTTCGGCTCAGGTCATGATCTCCGGGTTCGTGAGTTCAAGCCCTGCGTCAGGCCCTGTGCTGACAGCTCAGAGCCTGGAGCCTGCTTCAGATTCTGTGTGTGTGTCTCTCTCTCTGCCCCTCCTCTGCTTGTGCTCTGTCTCTCTCAAAAATAAATAAACATTAAAAAAAATTTAAATCAACCCACCTATGTTGGTCCAGAGATACACACTTTCAGTTATAAGATGAATAATTAATGGGGATGTAACATACAGCGTGGTGATTATGGTTAATCAGACTGTATTATATACTTGAAATTTGCTAAGAGAGTAAATCTTAAAGGTTCTCAGTACATAAAGATGGTAACTATGGAAGGTGATGCGTATGTCCAATAGCTTGCTTGTGGTAATCATGTCATAATGTATGGGTGTATCAAATCATTATATTCTACGTTTTAAATATATATAATTTTTATGGTCAATTATACCTCAATAAAGCTAGAAAAAGTCTCCAGCTCACCTAGAGTGGATACTCTGATGTGGCACCTACATGTTCCTTTAAGCAATAACTTGTGGCCCCAGCTGCTGGGAGCGCGGGGAGAGTAATCTTCGACCATCAGCCCCTGCGTGCGTGGCCACAGTTGCAGAGCGCCACCTTGCACAAGGCCATGCTCTCCCTAGGGCAGCCCACACCCAGTCCTTGACAAATGAGGAGGTAGAAAGGCCTGGCTGTCTTCAGCCCAGCTCTGGAAATCTCTGATAGGCCCCCTCCATCCAGAGCCTTCCTACATGATCAGCCAAGGCTGTCCAAGGGACTGCCCATAACAGCTTGCCTTGTCCTTCGGTCCACTCTGGCCTCTCCCCATTGCTTCCGTGTGCACTGATGCCAAGAACATTCCCGAATTAACAGTCTGCACACTAAATTCCATTGCAGTGCTTGCNCACACACACAGAATCGGAAGCAGGCTCCAGGCTCTGAGCTGCCAGCACAGAAGTGGGGCTCAAAGTCACGAACTGTGAGATCATGACCTGAGCCAAAGTCAGTGGCTTTAACCGAGTGAGCCGCCCTTCGGTTCTTTTTCTTTTGTGTGGCACAAAACTTAAAATTAATATGAATAGAAACATTTTGGGGCTCCTGGGTGACTCGGTTCAGCATCCGACTTCAGCTCAGGTCATGATCTTGCTGTTCAAGAGTTTGAGCCCCGCGTCTGGCTCTGTGCTGACAGCTAGCTCAGAGCCTGGAGCCTGCTTCAGATTCTGTCTCCCTCTTTCTCTGCCCCTCCNTGGTTTTAAGATCTTTAACAGTTTTTTTAATTTTATTTTTTAAATTTTTATTACTTTTTTTTATTTTGAGAGAGAGAGAGAGAACAAGCAGAGAAGGGGCAGAGAGAGAGAGGGAGAGAAAGAATCCCAAGTAGGCCCCACGCTCAGCACAGAGCCCGGCGTGGGGCTCGATCTCACCACCATGAGATCATGACCTGAACCGAAACCAANTAGCAGGAAGCAAGCCAGGGAGTGAGGGCGAGACATAGAAATCAGACAGTGATGATGAAGCATTAGGTGATGATGGGTTACAGGAAGGATCTTAAATGTCCTAGGGCCTAACAGTCCCAATATTGCTCTTCTGATTTAGGAAGTGCCATTTCCCATGGGGACTCAGCTCTTTTTTGTCTTTTTTCTTTATTTTCAGTGAGAATATGAATGATCTTTATTTCTCTCTTGTACTTTATTATGCTTTCTGAATGTTTCTAATAGTACTTTTAAAAAAATCTTCTTAATGTTTATTTTATTATTTTTAAAAAAAATTTTAATGTTTTATTTATTTTTGAGAGAGAGATAGAGTGTGAGTGGGGGAGGGTCAGAGAGAGAGGGAGACACAGAATCTGAAGCAGGCTTCAGGCTCCGAGCTGTAAGCACAGAGCCTGACATGGGGCTCGAACCCACGAACCGTGAGATCATGACCTGAGCTGAAGTCACTTAACCGACTGAGCCACCCAGGCGACCCTTATTTTATTATTATTTTTAATGTTTATTTATTGATTTTTGAGAGAGGGAGAGAGGGAGTGAGCAGGGTGGGGGCAGAGAGAGAGGGAGAAAGCATGAAGCATGAGATCATGACCTGAGCCAAAACCAAGAGTCCAATGCTTAACTGACTGAGCCACCCAGGTGCCCCAATTTTTTTTTATAAGTTTTTATTTTAATTACAGTTTAGTTAACATACAGCGTTATATTAGTTTCAAGTGTACAGTATAGTGATTCAACACCTCCATATATCACCCAGTGCTCATCACAAGTGCCCTCTTTAATCCCCATCCCCCCACCCATCTCCCGTCTGGTAACCATCAGTTGTTCTCTACAGTTTTGAGTCTGTTCCTTGGTTTGTCTTTCTCTCTTTCTTTTCCCTCTGCTCATTTGTTTTGTTTCTTAAATTCCACATAGGAGTAAAATCACATGTATTTTATTTGTCTTTCTATGTCTGACTTATTTCGCTTAGCATTATACTGTCTAGCTCCATCCATGTCATTGCAAATGGCTAAATAAAATTCCATTGTATGTATATACCACCTCTTTATCCATTCAGCAATCAATGGATGCTTGGGCTGCTTCTATATCTGGGCTATTGTAAGTAATGCTACTATCAACATCAGGATGCATGTATCCCTTTGAATTAGTGTTTTTGTATTCTTTGGGTAAATGCCTAGTAGTTTAATTGCTGGATCATAGGACAGTTCTATTTTCAGCTTTTTGAGGAACCTCCATACTGTTTTCCACAGCGGCTGCACCACTTTGCATTCCCACCAACAGGGCATGAGTGGGGAACCCAAACTTTGAAAGAGAAGATGTTAAGAGAAACTCATCTTTCTGTGGCATTCTCAATCGCTTTGGCACCATAGGTTTTTAGTATCAATTAAAATTCTTCTAATGTTACAATGCAAATTACACTGTGTTAAGAGCAATACTGGGGATAAAGGAGTGGACATGGGTTTAGAGACCTAGGTTGGGCCCCGCTGGGAAAGGCATGTCAGAGTCTCGTCATTCTGGCCCTGGCAAGCTCAGCTCCCTCATCCTTAGGACCAACGAGGGAAGAAAAGGGGTGTGATTTTCTCACTCCTCTTTGCCAGCCTCTGCCTGGACTGGTCTCAAGTTTGGACATCTCACTACATTAATGCCACAGGACATCTCTTTTCCTTCTGCATTGGAAAAGGGTGCCCATGAGAGAGAACGATATTTAGACCAGAAAAATAGGCGTCATCCATAAAATTGTAAAGATTTTCAAGGGAGCGTGCATTTGTTTTGTTTTGTTTTTATATTGTGTTTATTTTTTAGAAATCACAAGCTGGGGAGGGGCAGAGAGAGAGGGACAGAGGATATGAAATGTGGGGCTTGAACTCAGCTCAACATGAGACCATGACCTGAGCCAAAGTCAAGTGCTCAATTGACTGAGCCACCCAGGTGCCCCTAAATGACTGTGCATTTGTGAGTACCAAGAACTGGTTACTTTTTCTTTAGCGATTTCCCAAAAGAACTGCTGATAAAAAGGCATTTTGCCTAGTTTCCTTCTGTGTCTTTTGATAATATCGCCTTTGCTCATGTAGTTATTGAGAGCATGAATCTGAAACAGAAATGTGTCATCTAGAGGAAAGAGATGTTCCCAGATCCCCACCCGTGGGTGAGAAATATGGAGGATCAGTCTTCTGGAGCTGTCATGACAAAACACCACACACTGAGTGGCTTACACAACAGAAATTTATCTCTCACAGTTCTGGAGGCTGGAAGTCCAAGATCAAGGTGCTGTCAAGGTAAGTTTCATTCTGAGACCTCTTCTCTAGGCTATATATAGTTGGCAGCCATCTCATTGTGGGCTCACATGACTTCTTCTTTGGAAAATAGGGAGAGGGAGAAGGGTGGGGTGGTGGGGAGAGAGAGAAAGAGTGAGAGAGAGATGGGGGGGTGGGCATGAGTGCATGAGTGCTTTCTGGTGTTTCTTCTTATCAGAACACTAACCCATCAAGTCAGAGCCCAACTCTTATGACCTCATTTAACCTTAATTACTTCCTTAGAGACCCCATCTCCAAATACAAGCACACTGGGGGTTACAGCTTTAACACATAAATTTTGAGGGGACACAACATTCATTCCATAACATACAGTGAAGATGCCTTCGTTCTCTTCCATAAATAAGTTGAATGTAGTAGATGTGCATGTTCTGTCTCTGTCTTTTTAAATGTTTATTTATTTATTTTTGAGAGAGACAGAGTATGAGCACGGGAGGGGCAGAGAGAGAAGGAGACAGAGAATCTGAAGCAGGCTCCAAGCTGCCAGCACAGAGCAGGACATGGGCCTCGAACACACAACGAACCATGACATCATGACCTGAGCCAAAGTCAGATGCTTAACCAACTGAGACACCCAGGCGCCCCTAGATGTTCTTGTTCTCTATAAATAATATTGGTAAACATCTTTAAATATTAAAGCTGATGATGGAATTCCACAACATGGGAAAACATTTTTCAGAAGGTTCAGAGAATATTCATTCTATGCCTAAAGACTCATATTTCCTATAAAATAGCTGATGGACAGAAATATTGTGTGGAAGCTTATTGTATTCATAGACTCTTTCTTTCTTTTTAAGATTTTATTTTTAAGTAACCTCTATACCTAATGGTGGCCTTGAACTCACAACCCCAAGATCAAAAGTCACACACTCTACTGACTGAGACAGCCAGGTGCCCCTAAACTGTTTCTGTATCAAACAGTTAGCTGTGCACTCAGAATTAAATTCAGGGATGAGAGACAGGTCTTCTCAAGAGGAAGGATGTTCTCTGTAGAGAAACTATTGCCAGTGTGGGAAAAAAACAGTTTCAGGGAAACAGCAGCCTTTAAAGAGACTCTGACCAGAGTTATACATTATTTTGGGAAAAGCACTCAAGTTCTTGGTTTGGGGGATTGTGTGGAGTCACTAAGAAAAGGAGCAGACACTTCTGTTTCCAACCAAGATGAAGTAACAGGGAATAAATATAACCTCCCATCTGAAAGAACCAAAAAATCCCAGACAATATAAATAAAACAATGGTTTTTAAGATACTGGACATCACGCAATGAAGGACAGTAATCCCTGAGAAACAGGAAATAAACAAGGTCAGCCCTGTGATTGTCCCTGGCTTACTGTCTTAAGAGTTTCCAGACCCAGTAAAAGGCCAGGGAATGAGATGGAGACCAGTGGACTCCTTGAGTTGAGGGATCTCCTGGTTGTGATAGTATACGATAATTTTGCAAGATGTTACCATTGGGGGAAATTTTGAAAAGGGTACACGGATCTCTCTCCATTATTTCTTACAGTTGCATGTGAATCTACCATTATCTCAAAATGAAAAGCTTAAAAAAAACTTAACTTTAAAAATAGGAGAAATAGGGGCACGTGGGTGGCTCACTTCGTTAAGCGTCCAACTCTTGATATCAGCTCAGGTCATGATCTCATGCGCTGACAGCATGGAGTCGGTTTGAAATTCTCTGTCTCCTTCTCTCTCTCTCTCTCTCTCTCTCTGCCCTTCCCGGGCTTGTGCTCACTCTCTCTCTCAAAAATAAATAAATAAACATTAAAAAATAGGAGAAATAAAGTTGCTTTCAGATATACAAAAGCTGGAAGAATTCATCACCAGCAGACCTTCAGTACAAGAAATGTTAAAGGATTGATGGCTTTCAGACAGAAGGCAAATGATACCAGATAGAAATCAGGTCCTACAGAAAGGAGTGAAGAGCACTGGAAGTGATAACTATCTAGGTAAATAAACAAGATTTTGCATAGGTAAATCTCTTTAAAATTTTCCTTTAATCTCTCCCTTTTTTAAACATTTATTTACTTTCAAGACACAGAGAGACAGAGTGCAAGTCGGGGAGGGACAGAGAAACAGGGAGACACAGAATCTGAACAAGGCTCCAGGCTCTGAGCTGTCAGCACAGAGTCCTTCGGGGCTGATCCCATGAACTGAACCATGAGATCATGACCCAAGCCAAAGTCAGATGCTTAACCTACTGAGCCACCCAGGTCCCCCTCCTTTAATCTCTTTAGCAGATAATTGCCTGTTTAAAAATAATCATGATAACATGTTCTGGGGTTTATGACATAGGTAAAAATATAATGCATGACAAGAGCATAAATCTCAAGAGGGGAGGAAAAGAAGTATACTATGTGATGTTCTTGTACTATATATTAAGTGGTATATTGTCACTCAGAGGTAGATTATAAGCTAAAGGTTTATTTTCAAGCCTAAAGCAATCACTAAAATAATGAAGTTACAGCTCAGAGATCCACAAAAGAGATAACATGGAATCATCATAACAATACTCAATCCAAAAGATGGCAAAAAAAAAAAAAAGAGGAAAAAGGGCACAAACAGATGGAACAAACAAAATAAATTGCAAGATGATAGGGGCGCCTGGGTGGCTTAGTCGGTTAAGCGTCCGACTTTCGCTCAGGTCATGATCTCGCGGTTCGTGGGTTCGAGCCCCGCGTCGGGCTCTGTGCTGACTGCCAGCTCGGAGTGACTGTGAAAAGAAAGCTAGAGTGACTATCTAAAGATCTCACAGTGTAGATTCCAGAGCAAAGGACGTATCAGAGAAAAGGTCATTTCGTAACGATAAAGTAGCCAAGTAATCAAAAGAACATAACACTCCTAAACATTCATTCACCTAATAACAGTGGGTCAAAATACACAAAGCCAAAACTGATCTAACTGCAAGGAAAATCGGAAATTTCAATATCCCGCTTTCAAAAGCTGGTAGAACAGATAGGCAGAAAATCAGCAAGAATATAGTAGATGTGAACAACACTGTATAGTCAGCACAGGCTGCTGAACAAAATACCACAGACTGGGTGACTTAAACAACAGACATTTCTTTTCTCACAGTTCTGGAGACTGGAAGTCCAAGATCAAGGTGTTGGCAGAGTTGACTTCTCCTGTGGCTTCTCTCCTTGGCTTGCGGCTGNTATGTCCTCACGCAGCGTTTTTTTCTCTGTGTGGGCATTCTGGTATCTCTTCCTCTTCTTACAAGGACATTGGTCCTTTTGGATTAGGGCCCCACCCTTATGGCCTCATAGAACCCTAATTACCTCTTTAAAGGCCCTATCTACAAATATAGTCACGTTGGAGGATAGGGCTTCTACATAGGATTCGGGAGGGACCATGATTCAGTTCATAATAACACTACTAAACAATTTGACCTGACTTACCTTGATAAACTAGTCCAGGAAGAATACACATTCTTCTCAAATGTACATGGAACATTACCAATGTATTATCATTATCAGTGTACATTACATTACCAATGTACAGAGCATATTTTGGGCCATAAAACAAATCTCAATTTATAAGAATTAAAATCATACGAAGTATACTCCCTGACCAAAATGAAACTGGATTAGAAAGCAATGACAGGTAAATCCACTATCATAGCCAGAGACTTCAACACCCCTCTCTCAGGAATGAACAGGTCCAGCAGAGACCAGTAACGGAAAGATCCTTGGAAAATCCTCAAATATCTGGAAACAACACACTTCTTTTTTTTTAATTTTTTTAAATTTATTTTTGAGAGAGAGATAGAGAGAGAGAGAAGGAGCATGAGCAGGGGAGGGTCAGAGAAAGAGGGAGACACAGAATCCAAAGACAGGTTCCAGGCTCTGAGCCGTCAGCACGGAGCCCGACGCAGGGTTTGAACCCATGAACTGTGAGATCATAATCTGAGCTGAAGTCGGACGCTCAACTGACTGAGCCACCCAGGCACCCANATAATACATTATAACCAAGTGAGGTTTGTCTCAGAAATGTAGAATTGGATTAGCATTTGAAAATCAATTAATGGGGGCACCTGGGTAGCTCAGTTGGTTAAGCAACTGGCTCTTAATTTAGGCTCAGGTCGTGATCTCCTGGTTCTTGATTTCCAGCCCTGCATCAGGCTCTGTGCTGAGCGTGGAGCCTGGTTGGCATTATCTCTTTCCCTCTCTCTCTGCCCTGCCCCCACTCATGCTTTTTATCTCTCTCTCAAAATAAATAAGCATTAAAAAAAATTTTTAATGTTTTTATTTATTTGTGTGAGAGAGAGACAGCGTGAGCAGGGGAGGGTCAGAGAGAGAGGGAGATACAGAATCTGAAACAGGCTCCGGGCTCTGAGCTAGCTGTCAGCACAGAGCCCGACGCGGGGCTCGGACCCATGAACTGCGAGATAGTGACCTGAGCTGAAGTCAGAAGCTCAAACGACTGAGCCACCCAGGCGCCCCCTAAAGGGTATCTTTGAAAAGGAAAAGAAAAGAAGGAAAGGAGCAGGCCATAGCACTGGCAGAGTTGGTTNGAGTGAGCAGGGGAGGAGCAGAGAGAGGGAGACCCAGAATTGGAGGCAGGCTCCAGGCTCTGAGCTGTCAGCACAGAGCCCGACATGGGGCTCAAACCCACAGACTGTGAGATCATGACCTGAGCCAAAGTCAGACACTTAACGGACTGAGCCACCCAGGCGCCCCTCAACTCTTGATTTCAGCTCAGGTCACCATCTCACAGTTTGTGAGCTCAGACTCTATGCTGACAGCTGTGGAGCCTGCTTGGGATTCTTGCTCTTCCTCTCTCTCTCTCTGCCCCTCCTGCATTCCTGCGCTCGCGCTCCCTCTCTCTCTCTCATGTGCAAAATAAATAAACATTGGAAAAAAAAGCAACTAGCCTTCATTTTGGATTCTTTGGAATGTATGTTTAATCTGTTGTACTCTTGTCAGCGTCCTTGAACTTGAGTCATACAAATTCTGCCAAGGGACATAGATCTTTGCTTGAATACTTTAATACTATCAGTGATGATGATAGTGATAACTGGAATAGCTAGTAATTACTGCTTAGTCATTGTGCATTGGGCACTGTGTAAAGTTTGATACAGATTAGTTCACAGAGTCTTACAACCGTATGACAGAAGTACTTAAAATATTAAAGATACGGCTGATATATAGTATCAGCCAATATAAAGATAATGGTGAGAGGAAACAACTTGTCCAAGGTCACACAGATACATAGCAGGACAAGGGGATACTCACACACTCTTAACTAGACAAGTGGTTAAGTCCTAAGGCATTCTAGGTAATTCTAGAATTGATTTTCTCAGACCACATGGCCATACATAACATTTACATAGGTGGCATAAAAACTATGAGGAATTCTTTTGTATCTACAAAGGGCTATATATAATATGCATATTGTATTAAGAATGATATAGTAAAGAGGTGTTTGGATGGCTCGCTCTGTTGGGCAGCTGACTTTGGCTCAGGTCAGNAGAGACAGAGCGAGAGTGGGGAAGGGGCAGAGAGAGAGGGAGACACAGAATCCGATGCAGCCTCCAGACTCAGAACTGTTAGTACATGGGGCGCCTGGGTGGTTCAGTCGGTTGAGTGGCGGACTTTGGCTCAGGTCATGATCTCAGGGTTCGTGGGTTCCAGCCCCGCATCGGGCTCTGTGCTGACAGCTAACTCAGAGCCTGGAGCCTGTTTCAGATTCTGTCTCCCTCTCTCTCTGACCCTCCTCTGCTTACACTGTCTCTCTCTCTCTCTCTCTCTCTCTCAGAAATAAATAAAAGCTTTAAAAAAAGTGTATATGTGCTTGAAATAAATGTGTTAACCTTGAGAAAATTTTTACTAGATGCATTTGTGATGAAATTCAAAGTAGACACTTCAGAATCACTTCCTTTGGGGAAATGACTTTTGTTTGTTTGTTCAGTTAATTAATTAGAAATTTAAAAATAATTGCTGACCATATTAGACTGTGATCCATACCAAGGAGGGTCAGAGGTGTGTGTCACTGTCCACGACATCCATTGCCCGGTCTAGGCTTCTGTTGATCCTTTTACCTGAACATTAAATATTTTCATACCTGAGCTTTGTTTTATTTCTAAGAAACAAGCACATTCAACAAAGGATTTCCTCATCAGAGTACATTTTTAATGACAATTACAGGACTGTTACTTGGTTTATTTTTCCCCTCTTTATCGAGAAATAATTGCCTATTTTTTCCTTATCTGATCCTTGGATTTGGAGATGGAAAACATGCAAACCTGCACATTTGTTTTATTTTATGAAAATGCCATATGTAGCACTTAATGGACTTAAAAAAATTTTTTAACGAAAGAATCCTGAGTTGGTTTAACGGTGTGTTTTTCATCAGTTTGGATCACAGGGATAGCAAATTCCAATCACTGCTCAATGCATCTTGCTAGGAAAGGCTTTGTAATAAGGAAAATTCATGTTAAAATACTGTTTTGGTTCCCATGTGACTTTCCCACACTTCTTACCCCTGGGTTGTATATTAAAAACCTCTTCCAGGAATATTCAGAAGTGGAAACTTCCACGCTCTGCTTTAGCTAGAACGATTACAGCCGCATTGCCACTAATTTGAAAGTAACATTAAATTGCGGGTTTCCAGCTAGTCTCGGGCTCGCATCACCTCCCATTGGCTGCGATGGCCCAATGCCCACCCCCTGTGCGTAGCTATTGGTTTGTCGGCGGCTCCTCAGCGTCTGGAAGTCCCCTTTCTTCTCGCTCCTAAATGCCAGGGTTGAAGTAGAGCCTATCAATGCCATCGGCATCCCCAAACCCTGCCTCCACTGCATTGCCATTGGCAGACTTCTACGCCGGGGCCAGGAGCGCAGAATGGGTCTATGCAGACCGCCCGTGGCCCAGCACAGCCTAGAGCTGAAGGTGCTGACTTAGCCCTGTGCGCCGGCACCCTGCTAATTAGGTCTTGGTCCGCATTGAAACGTGTTTGCGCGGTCTTTTCCAAAATGGGTAGCTGAGAGGGAGGCATTGCGATTGGGTCGCAGAGGTGAAATTTTCCAGGTGGCGGCTNGCTCTTCTCAGTCCCTCGAGTTAGTTAGAGCAGCCTGAACCTCAGTTTGCTTAGCTGGAAAATGGGTAGCATTCCAACCACAGTCGGCAAACACTTCCGATTTTAGATATTTTTTAGATACGTTTCTAAGAATTTAAAATCAACAGTCATGAAAACCAACAACCACTTTAGAATCTTTTAAAACTTCGAGGTGGGTAATTTTGAGGGAAATGTCAGAAAACCATAACCCACAAGC
>NW_027527456.1:150094-152920 GCF_008692635.1 Crocuta crocuta | reverse complement strand
CGGTTTTAATTTTTGTTTTAATACATGGTGCTTCTGATGGTTTTAATGTGATGATGATGGTGGATGTCAAAAACCCAAATCACTTTAAAGGGCTTCATGGCTTGACAGGTACCGGAGAGGTACTTGGCTGAAGTCCTGCCAGGTGGGGTGGGTTTGAAGTGAGTCTCTGAGTCCTTGGGAGAGAGAGGATTGCCCTTGAGTGGGCCGCGCCCCCTTTCCACCGTCTAACCCCTCCCCCCTCCGCCTGGCACGTGTGCAGTGAGTTTAAGGCAGCAGGATTTTGTTCATCTTTTCGCAAACCTTGCGCAACACAGCCAAAAGTGTGTCTTCAAATACCGCCTAGAAATAAAAATGTTCAAATAAAATATCATTGAATAATATTTAAGTTAATTGAAATTTAACATGTATTCCCTCAACCCCCCAAATTATTTTTAGTTGGGGTGAGTGTTTGGAGCCCTTCACTGAGTTCCTGACCTCATGTGGCGCTGAGGTGGCTCGTGCACTGAGAAATGGAGTTATGGGGTCCAGGAACTCAATTTCGGAAAAAAGAATTAACATTCTTTTTTTGTCTAACCAGTAAGAAGTTGTAAGAAATCAAGATGGTTGGAGCTATGTTTGAAGCCATTGTTTTGCCATGTATTTTTATGAAGTATATTTTGCACACAATAAAACGTCCCCAGTTTCAGTATAGAGTTCAATGAGTTTTGGCAAATGCATACTGAACAGTCCAGTCACCTCCGAAATTTCCTTCATGCCCTTCCCAGTTATTCTCCCCCAAGACAACTAGCCTGAATTTCCTCATCGTGGATTAGTTTTGTCTGACTTAGCATTTCATACAAGTGGACTAATAGTATTTCTTCTTTGAGTCTGGATCGATTCTTTTGCCCAACTCTCTGTCTGTGAGATTCCCTTTCATTGCTGAGTAGTATTCCACGATCTCATTGTTGTGTTTCCTGTCAATTCTTCTGTTATGGGACACCTGGGCTGTTTCCATTTTTGTTGTTATTATGAATCAAACTAATGTGAGCATCTGAGTGCAAGTATTTGTGTGGACATATTTCAATAGCATGCCGTGGACTGCTCACTAGAGCGGATTTTGCAAATCTCTTCTCAACTCTTGTTCCGAGAGCTCATATGAGTAGCTTGAAATAAGCCATGGTGGGATTATTTACACCACAGTTGGCAATGCTACAAATTAGNNNTTTTTTTTTTTTTTTCCTTTTCCCGGGAAGCTGGTTGTTAAACATTTACCAGCACATCACTGGACATAGGTTTTTATTTCTTCGGAGTAAATACCTAGGAGTGAGATTGCTTGACTGCATGGTATGTCTGTGTTTGACTTTAGAGGAAGCTTCCAGTCTGTTGCCAAAGCGGTTTCCCATTTCGCACTCCCGACAGCAACGAGTAAGGGTTCCAGTTGCTCCACATTCTCGACGATATGTGGTATTGTCAGTCTTTTTAGTTTTAGCCACTGAACGGTGAAAATCCGAATGGAAAAGGGACGATGGGAAATGGAGGTTCTACGGCAGCCCAGTAAGCCAGACTTCTGTCTCTCTATATGCAGAGAAACAATAAAGACAAGTTGAAGGATGTTGAAGTCCCCTTATCTAAGTGACTTTGCTCTGGTCTTTCCCATTTCACCACATAAGGGAGCTGAGGCTCCAAACAGGGGAATGTAGTCACTTCAAACACCACAGGCTGTTCACACTGTCCGGGAAATCATTCAAAATAAAATCTCCCGCCGAACCCTCTCCACCGAGGTAGGAAAGAATGAAATAGTTTCACTGTCGAATCAACATCAAAGCAGGCTGCGGTGCGAAGTTCCAGCAATGCGCTCAAGAGCTTGCGAAGGCAGAAAGAAACCTCATCCTTTTATATAGCCAGGCAGATATAACCCGTTACATGCATGTTCTCAAACTCGTCCTCAAGCAAGAGAACGTGACAGCACTATGTGCTACACATAGCTCTTCTCAAATTCACCTAGAGATTGGGGTCGCCATCTGCCTTTACCCAAAGGAAAAATGAAAACACAGATCTCTTTGACAAGTTGGAGCCAGGAGCCTAGGTCAAATTCCTATGGATATAAGGGTGCTAGACTCATTGGTGTTTCCATTTCAAAGAGACGGCTCCAAGGCCCTTAAGAACAACATTCCTGGGTAGTAAAGCTGGTAAGAGGCCAGTGTAGCTTTTTAAAAGATTTACATACACCTGGAAGAGACAGGGAAGCAATTTTACAAGTTTTCTAAAGGAAATGCTCTAAGAAGAGGGAGGGTGGAGAGCCTCGTTCACTTTTGACACCAGGGAAAATTCAACTCAAAAATTTTTTTTTACCCTACAATACCTTCACGTGTCCCTGCTCTGTACCCCATTNCCCGCCGTTATCAAAAGGTGTGACTACAAGTTTCTTAGAAGTGGAAAACTTTGCAGTTAAAGTAGTCTGATTTCAACTCATTTCAAATACGGCAAAACGGAGTACAAAGTGGGTACAAGGTCCCCGGTCAATGGTGAAAAAAGGCACTTAAGGATTGCCCGGTCAGATTCAGGAACCCTTAAAGCAGAAAAAAATTCCTGCTTTATTCCGCCACGGCACGACTGGGGTTAAAGTGCACGGCAAGCAGGTCTCCACCCGATTGCGCCTGCGCGAGTCCGGACGTGCGNCCGTGGAGGCGGACTCTGCGAGGAAACAAGAAGACAGGCCCAAGATGGAGGCGGCGGTGGCCGTAGCGGCGTGACAGGTGAGGGCGGGCCCGGTGGGGTTAGGTTTCTGGAGCGGCCGCCGGGCACGGGCAGGGAGCCGGGACCGAAGGCTCAGCTCCAGGATGGCTG
>NW_027527456.1:147115-149490 GCF_008692635.1 Crocuta crocuta | reverse complement strand
GTCAGCAGCGGGGGGGTGGGGTGGGGTAGACAGGAATAGGGGTGTAAGGCTGCGGGGGATGGTTTCGCCCGTCGCGTGTGGCAGCGCGCCTGCGCACAGCTGGAAGGCCGACCTCGGTGGGCGGGGCCGGGCTGAATGGGGCTTGGGCTGTGGCGTGGTGCCTAGACTTCTAAACCTCTTTGAGGTCTCTTGGTGACCCTTCCTTGCAGACAGCGGGGAGTGCGTGGAGATGTCGTGCACTAGTCGCTCCCCTTATTCTGGATCAATGTCTGACCCACCGGGAGAATGTTTGAGGGTTCCCCCTTTATTCTTGAACCCTCCTTCCATTATCATCAGTAATATGTCTGTGATCCCTACATTAGTTAAGGGGGATTTTAGAGCCCCGCACCCCCGTTTTACCCCTGTTTATCTCACCTTGACCGTGTTTGGTGATGCATTATCATCCTCCATTTCCCATGACAATGTCCGGTGACGTCCATTATCCATTCTTCTCTCCCTTATGGTCCCTGCAGTATAGTGTCTGCTGAGCCCCTATGAACTCCCCATCACAGTCTGGTGACTGCCATTAGCCACGTAGTACAGTGTTTGAGAGCCTACCTTCCGTTACAGCCCGGGGCTTAGGGGTTCCTGCAGTGCCCTTAAGAACACTCTGGTGGGGGCGCCTGGGTGGCTCAGTCAGTTAAGCGGCCGACTCCGGCTCAAGTCATGATCTCACGTTTCGTGGGTTCGAGCCCCACGTCAGGCTCTGTGCTGACAGCTAGCTCAGAGCCTGGAGCCTGTCTTCAGAGTCTGTATCTCCCTCTCTCTCTGACCCTCCCCTGCCCATGCTCTCTCTCTCTCAGAAATAAATACAAAACATTAAAAATTAAAAAAAAGAAGACTCTTTGGTGCAAATCCCATTGCCCCCAAGCTAAGGGCTGTATCTGATCTTCTGTTTGTTTCCCACCATCCTGTCTGTGACATCTCTGCCACCGCAGTATCTGGCAACTACCCTTTCTCCATTAAAAAGCCAGGACAGTCTGTTCACGTCCATTATGTACCTGACACGCCCCACTGCAGTGTGGTTTGACTTGCTTGTTAGCCCCCAGCACAGAGACTTGGTGCTCCCGTGCTCTCCCCGGGACAGAGTGTGCTGCCTCTCATTGTGTCCTTACTGCCCCTTCGCTCCACCCCCAGCCCTAGGCAGTGAACCCTAGAGCGAGAGAAACAACGGGCGAGGCTGAGCAGAGGAGGGACTGGATGAGTTCGGGGTGTTTCACAGGATCCTTTGGGCTGTTNGGTGGTGAGGCTGGAGATTGAATTTTTTTTTTTTTTTATCCCTGCCACTTTGCTTCCAGACTGTCATTACTGGGCCCCTGAATCCCTCCTGTGTTCTAGGAGCCCCATGGCGCCTGCCCAGCCCCGCCTCAGCCCGTCTTGACAAAGTCCTAGGCTCCATGGAGCCATCACGGGCCCCCCCTGCCAACGGGGCCGAGCCGTCCCGGGCAGTGGGCACTGTCAAAGTGTACCTGCCCAACAAGCAACGCACGGTGGTGAGTCTGGCAGGGGGTGGGGACGGACCCCGTTGTAAGTCTGGGTCAGAAGGCTGACTCGGGGCGGGAGGAGGCTTTTACAGACGCACGGGAACGTCGGCTGGGGCCCGTGTTGGGCACTGACCCGCCCGTCCGCGCGCACACACGCACACAGGTGACTGTCCGGGATGGCATGAGTGTCTACGACTCTCTAGACAAGGCCCTCAAGGTGCGGGGTCTTAATCAGGATTGCTGTGTGGTCTACCGGCTGATCGAGGGGTAAGTGTGCCACCCCCACTCCACCTCCCTCCGCTGGGCGCCCGGCCTCCCCTCTCTCCTGCCATTCCCATTAGCCTTCCCGAGCTCAGCGAGTCCGCGGAGAGTGCCCGCAGCTTCTGCTGCAAACCTTCATTAGTTCATCGGCCTTTAAGGTCAGAGCAGCGCGTCTCAACTTGGCCTCCAGGTCCTCGCCCTGCTCCCCCGCCTCCTCCCAGATTTCATCTGTTTCGTTCTTTCACTGTTTCATCCGCTTGTCAGCTCTCCGCTTCCTCCGTTTCCCCGTTCCCTGCCTGCCGCGTTGGGCCACGCTGGCCCCCCGTTTATCCCTGTGTCCTGGGGTCCCTTAATTTTTTTTATTTGACTCACACATTGCTTTCCATGTGTTGTTTCAGTGCCTCATCAGCCACTTTTTCAGGGGCTTGCTTAGCACCTCCGAGATTCGTTGTTTACTCACCGTCTCATTTGCTCCTCACCTTGCGGTTAAGAGCATGGACTCTTCTGGGGCGCCTGGGTGTACTGACTCTTCATTTCGGCTCGGGTCATGATTCCAGGGCCGTGGGATTGAGACCCGAGTTGGGGCTTGCT
>NW_027527456.1:141461-147029 GCF_008692635.1 Crocuta crocuta | reverse complement strand
GCTTAAGCAGGGCTTGCATGGATCCTGCTTAAGATTCTCTCTCTCTCTCTCTTTCTCCCCTTCTTCTTCTTCCTCTTCTTCTTCTTCTTCTTCTTCTTTTTCGGGCTTGCATGGATCCTGCTTAAGAGTCTCTCTCTCTCTCTCTCTCTCTTTCTTCTTCTTCTTCTGCCCCTCTCCCCTGCTCNTCAGGCTGCTCTGCCACTCACACTCCTTTGTGGCCTGGGGCAAGTCACTTTTTCCTCTCGGCCTCAGTTTCCTCATCTGGAAAATGGGGACTAGGAATGTAACCAGTTCCTAGAGTTGCCATGATGAAATTGAAACATGTCAGGCCTTACTCCATGGATGGTAGTTTTGGAGGGACTTTGGGGGGTTCCCTGCCTCCCACAGTCCCTGTTCAGTCTCTCCCTCCCTCCCTTCCATGCCCCCTGCAGGCGAAANCCACTGACTATGCACAATTTTGTGAGTGTGGGGTGGATGGAGGGGGCAGACTGCGGGCATGGGGCTGGGAGGGTCCTGGGCCAGGCCTCAACCTTCCCTGCTCTGTGGTAGCAGGTACGGAAGACTTTCTTCAGCCTGGCGTTCTGCGACTTCTGCCTTAAGTTTCTGTTCCATGGCTTCCGCTGCCAAACCTGTGGCTACAAGTTCCACCAGCACTGTTCGTCCAAGGTCCCCACAGTCTGTGTTGACATGAGTACCAACCGCCGACAGTGAGCCTGGCCTGGGCTGGGTCGGGGAATGGGGAGGACAGGGGCCACAAGCGCTTATAGACATCTGACCCTTGTCTGCTTGCTGTGCTCCCTCAATGCCCTCAAGGGTCTACCACAGTGTCCAGGATTTGTCCGGAGGCTCCAGACAGCACGAGGCTCCCTCGAACCGTCCCCTGAATGAGCCGCTAACCCCTCAGGGTCCCAGGTAGGGATGCCTGTAGCTGAACGCCTGTTGTCAGGAGAAAAAGATCTGGAGGCCTTTGTAGACCACAAGCCATGCTTCATTCATTTGTTTATTTGACAAACATTTATTGAGCACCTACATGTGAGTAAGGGCGAAGACCTTGGGCAAGTCACCTAATCTCTCTGGGCCTTGGTTTTCTCATCCACAAAGAGGAGATAATAATACTTTTTACCACATAGGGTTCTGGTGAGGATTTAAATGTGTTAAGACATGTCCAGTGCCTAGAACAAGATCTGGTACGGAGTAAGAAGTCCTTGTTCATTATAGGTACATATATGTAAGCATCTAGCTATTTTGTTAATTCTCAGAGTATAAGCATGCTCTAGCGTTTCCATTTTGAAATGCATATTATTTTACCATAAATTCCCTTTTATTTCTCCTTTAAGTGTTATAGTACTGTAGAATTTCTATATTAAAGTATATTATTGTTCTAAGATAGCATAAGTTTATAAAACATGAATTTTATCTGTTTATGTATTTTAGAATGCCTAAATTTGCACAGCATGCTATGAACACAGCATCACATGTTCTACTTACACTGTCTTTATGTAACATAAAACACACATTTTTACGTAATATAAAATAGTAAAGTTAGGGCATTATGTTATATTTAATTATGGGTTTATGTGGATTAATTGCCTACAAATTTCATTTCAGGATAGTGAAAGGAACATTTTAAAATGTGTTTGTAACGTTTCNCATATTTATAATTGATATCTTTACGCATTGCCATGTACATCTATGTGTAACATATACAGCTGGCCCTTGAACAACGTGGGTTTTGAACTGTCTGGGTCCATCCACTTGTGGGGTATTTACATACAGTACTATAAATGCAGTTTCTCTTCCTTGTGATCGTTGGGGGTTTTTTTGTTTTTTTGTTTTTTAAGAGAGAGAGAAGCAGGGCTCACCCGAAGCAGGGCTCGAGCTCACGAACCATGAGATCATGGCCTGAGCTGAAGTCAAATGCTTAATGACTGAGCCACCCAGGAGTCCTTATGATTTTCTTAAAAACATTTTCTGGGGCGCCTGGGTGGCTCAGTTGGTTAAGCGTCCAACTTCGGCTCAGGTCATGCTCTCACGTTTCGTGGGTTCGAGCCCCACATCAGGCTCTGTGCTGACAGCTAGCTCAGAGCCTGGAGCCTGTCTTCGGATTCTGTATCTCCCTGTCTCTCTGACCCTCCCCTGCTCACACTCGCTTTCTCTCAGAAATAAATAAAAACATTAAATTTTTTTTAATAAACATTTTCTTTTTTTTTTAATATTGATTTATTTATTTTGAGAGAGAGAGAGAGTGCAGGAGGGGCAGAGAGAGAATCCTGAGCAGGTTCCGCGCTGTTGGTGCAGAGCCTGACGTGGGGCTCTGTCTCACAAATCGTGAGACTATGACCTGAGCCAAGGTCAGGCACTTAACCGACTGAGCCACCCAGGCGCCCCCAAAACCTTTTCTTTTCTTTAGCTCGCTTCGCTCTGTAAATCTATTGTAAGCCTACAGTATNGTGTGAATTGACTGTTTACGTTATCGGTAATGCTTCTGGCCAAAGGCAGGCTCTCAGTAGTTAAGTGTTTGTGGAGTCAGAAGTTATACGTGGGTGTTCAGCTGGGCAGGGGGCTGGTATCTCTAACCTCGGCTTTGTTCACAGGTCAACTGAATGACGTTATCATAATATGTATATTTGGGAACATTGACATTTTGAATACAGTTAACATGTACGTTATGGAATGATATATTTGAACAGTACACAGTTATAAAATATTATATATTGCTCTTTCTGCCACCATCTGTGTGGCTTACTGTCTCTCCTTTAGGTCTTTGCTCAGATGTTACGTCAGAGAAGTCTTTCCAGACACCACCAGGGCCACTTTCTGTCTCCTCGTGTTGCTTTATTTTTCTCTTTTCTGTACCTGTCACCACTGGGCCTATTACATTTTGTTGGGTTGCTACGGCGCCCTCTCCCTACCGGAAGGAACATCAGTCCCATGAGGGCAAGAACTTTTATTTGTTGTGCCCACAGCTTTACTTCCACCACCTGTAATGGTATCTGGCACAGGGCAGGCATTCAATTAAGTGTTTCTTGAGGAAGCAAATAGTAGTGATGACGGTAGACGTTTACTCTGAGCTAGACCTACCTTTAGTGGAGGGGGGGGGGCTTTCCTTGTTCCCTTGTTCCTCCCACAGTGATGTCATAGCCTTTCCCCTGGCAGCTCCCGCACCCAGCACCGCGACCCTGAGCACTTTCCCTTCCCTGCCCCCGCCAACGCCCCACTCCAGCGCATCCGCTCCACATCCACTCCCAACGTGCACATGGTCAGCACCACGGCCCCCATGGACTCCAGCCTCCTCCAGGTTGGTGGTGCGGGCGTCAGTCACGGAGGGCACTGGGTGGAGGGAGGAGCCATTCCGGTTGGCTCCCCCGTCCCCTCTCTGAGTCCTGTCCCTTTTCTTCCAGCTCACTGCCCAGGGTTTCGGCACTGATGGTGAGTCTGTGCCCCCAGCCCNCCAAACCACGTGCCTCCACTCACATCCCCTCCACAACCGCAGCTGCTGGTAGTAGAGGTGGTGGCGATGGAGCCCCCCGGGGGAGCCCCAGCGTGCCCTCGGGGAGGAAGTCCCCACATTCCAAGTCCCCGTCGTCATCGGAGCAGCGGGAGCGGAAGCCCTTGGCTGATGACAAGAAGAAAGTGGTAAGTTCTGGGGAACCTTGGGTGGGGGCGCCACAGGCTGAGCAATGAGGGAAGCGGGCAGGCCCCTGAGATGCCGCCCGTGTGGCCCACAGAAGAATCTGGGGTACCGGGACTCGGGCTATTACTGGGAGGTGCCGCCCAGTGAGGTGCAGCTGCTGAAGAGGNGGGGCAGCTCTGGCCCCTCCCTGGGGGAAGGCTGGGCTGGGGGCCCTTCCCGCACAGCACCTGTGTTCGTGGTGTGTTATGACCTTAACCGGAAGTTGCCTCTCGGCCAGGGACGTCCCTCTCCCCTCTGGGAAGTGGGTCTGGGTAGAGGACGGCTGGTAATAGTATTGCTTGTGTTGGGGTTGGTACTGATTATTAATTAATGTCTCTGCCTGCAAAACGTGGGTCTTGGCATTTGCCTGCTGGGAACCGGGCATGGAGGCAGGCCAGGACATCGGCCTTCCCGGTGCACTCCCATGAATATAGCGTCAACCACACTGCCAGGAAGGCTTGCGGCCCTCCTTCCTTTCTGCATCTACTGTATCATTAGCAGGACGTGTAGCGTGGTGCCTTCCTGTTACTAATCACAGCAATGCCGTAATTGGAAGAGCAGTATTACTTAACTGTAATGGTGACCATAACTTAATCATGGTTTAATTAGTGATTGTAGTTGCCCTCCTTAATCTGTCTTTAACACGATATTAATTAGTTGGCACTGAGAAACCCCGGGGGTTCCTTTTCTGCCTCTCTAGTTGCTACCACTCCTGGGGTTGCTGGCGTGGACTTTCCCTCTGACAAATGGGCACAACTATGTCACAGAGTTGACGTTATCAGAATTTCTTGTGCTATTTTAATAGTTATCCTCGTTACGGATGCCGCAGTAAGAAAACTTTCATTCTCTGTTCCTCCCTGTGAAATTATTTGAGCACGCTGTACATTTGCATTGCGTGAATATTTTAACCATAATCCGCCCGCTGCGAAGAATGCTCATATCCTCTGTCATCCACTGCAATGTGAGCAGAGTGGCAGAGAATCACTGATGTCGTGTGCATTTGTGTCACCGTTACGACTGTGGTTACTGCTTCCTTCTATAAGGAGTGACGGTTTTTCTTCGAAATCAGAGGGGATCTATTCATCTGTGACCAAGCTTCTATGAGGTAGCCTCAGGTACCCAGTAGCAATAACAACAGGGACAGTGACATTTTCAGGGTGCTTGCACATTGGGTGCTCTTCTAAGTGCCTTACAGGTTAATTTACTAATTACTCTTCCTAATTTTCCTATAAGGCAGCTAATCTACTTATCACAGTTTTGAAGTTGAGGAAATGAGGCACAGAGAGGTTGAGTGTCCTCCCTGAGGTTGCACAGTGAGTCCTTGGAGGAGCCTGGATTGGAACACAGGATTTAATCTGCGTCCTAAACCCAAGCTCTTTACCTCGAAGCCTCTCGTGGTGATTAACAGGGCAGAGTCACACGTCACTGGTATTTTTACCAGCATTTATCGGTATTACGACGATATATCAATGAAGAAGGTTGGCATTCCACTTTCTTATCTGTTAAGTGGCCACAGGCCCAGGTCACGGTCAAGGTCAGAGGTTGGCAGGTATTGATGGTGGAGAGCCACTGGTCAGCAGAGGGGTGGGGGCAGTAATCTCTCCCTCCTGCATTTGTTGGGAGACTTGTTTGAGGAAGCTTGGGACGTCAGCCCCCAGGGTGGAATCATAGCCCATGAAATACGTCTCACAAATGCACTGACTCTGACCGCAGTCTGGCCCTGAGCCCTTGAGAGACAGGGTGGAAATGATGACAGAAGGCAGCAGTGAACTGCACCATTCCTGATGCTCAGAAAGTGAGTGACAGTTGCTCTTTTTCCTTCCTGTCCTGGTACCGCCCTCCCTGCCTACAGGAAGACACGTCATGTCAACATCTTGCTGTTCATGGGCTTTATC
>NW_027527456.1:140980-141320 GCF_008692635.1 Crocuta crocuta | reverse complement strand
CAAGCCTGTACCACCACCTACATGTGGCCGACACACGCTTCGACATGGTCCAGCTCATCGACGTGGCCCGGCAGACTGCCCAGGGCATGGAGTGAGCCTCCTGGCCTGGGGACAAAGGAAGGGGGCTGGGAGGCTTGGGAGGGGAGGAGGAGATGGGGTCACCCCCAGCCAATTCGCCCCCTGCTTCCATCCCTACAGCTACCTCCATGCCAAGAACATCATCCACCGAGATCTCAAGTCTAACAGTATCTGCCTGACCCTGTCTAAGGGCTTGGGTGGGGCGGGGACTTAGGGGGGTGATTCTTGTTGGGGGCCTTCTGGGGATGCATAGGGAGGGGCA
>NW_027527456.1:137103-140227 GCF_008692635.1 Crocuta crocuta | reverse complement strand
TTGTGGCTGCTTCAGGTGCTGTTCCTGGGGACTTTGGTCAGGGTCTAAAGTATGACAGCTGTGGAGGACATTACAGGGAGTTCCTGATCAGGGTCACGGGCATGACGGGTATGGGTGTCACTCGAGGGGCTTCCTGGCCAGGAGTCACAGGGAGCCAAGGTAGGGAGCATTAATTGGAGTTCCTCGCCCGAGTCAAGATCGTGGCTAGTTTGTGTGATATTGGGGGGCTTCCGGTCAGGGTCAGAGGCACGACTGGTGTGGAGGCATCGATGGGAACCTCCCAGTCAGGATGAGAGACGTGGCTCTTGGGAGCTCCTGTAGTGGCCCTTGACCCTGGTGGACATCTTCCTACATGAGGGGCTCACCGTGAAGATTGGGGACTTTGGCCTGGCCACGGTGAAGACACGGTGGAGTGGGGCCCAGCCCTTGGAGCAGCCCTCGGGCTCTGTGTTATGGATGGTAAGTTGGGCCAGGCTGGACCAGGGCCATACAGGGACATGGGTTGCTGGGCCGGGATGTGGGGAGCTGAGTGGGGACGGGGAGACTTGTGCCAGATGTGGGTGTCTGGATCTTTCATGTTTTTACTCCATGGGGGTGCTCCCAGTTGTACCCAGTGNATTGGGATATGGGACTCTGGCCAGCCATTTGCTGGCCTCCACGATCCCCCTGCCTGGTCTGGTCTGCCCTCTCAAAGGCGGCTGAGGTGATCCGTATGCAGGACCCGAACCCCTACAGCTTCCAGTCAGATGTCTATGCCTACGGGGTTGTGCTCTATGAGCTCATGACCGGCTCTCTGCCTTATAGCCACATCGGCAGCCGTGACCAGGTGAGCCCCACACCTTACCCGTAATCTTTCAGGGAAGGAAGTCCCCTCAGCCTCCAGACCTCAGACTTACTCCTTTGTAAAGACCAGGAATGCCACACTTCCCCCAGAAACCCAAAGTCTTCTGGGCTGAGAACTCCCAGAGTCCTCTGGTCTTCCCTACTCAGAATCCTCTCCTTCCCTATACATCTATCAGCCTCTGAGTCCTTGAAGTCCAGAATCTCCTGGAAGATTCAGAATCTCCTGAATCCCCTATAGCCAGGGTCCTACAGGGCCCCCAAACACCCCGAAGCCCTCTGGAACTCAAGATACATACAGTCCTCGGGCCTCGGCGCTCAAAATCCCCCAAGTCCCAAAGCCCAGAATTCCGTTTCTCCCAGTCACAAGCCATATGTGCTTCTGGAATACTCAGATACCCACAGTCAGTCATTCAGGCCTTGGACATCTGACAGGCCTTCGGGTCCCTGGATCCCACGATACTCTAGGCCCAGACTGTCACAGTTGTCCAGGTCTACGTCATGGAATCTTCCAGGCCCTTCGAAACTTGGGATCCTCTAGGCTCCAAGCCCTGAGCACCCACAGTCCTACAGGATGCATGGATCCATAGTCCTCTAGCCCCCAGGCCCCTAGAGAAATACAAGCTCCTGAGATTTAGACTCCCTTAGCTCCCTCCAGACCCAGAACTTCATGTTTCCCCTGACTCAGTACTTTGTAGGCTTCTAAGCCCCCTAGAAACCCGTGAGCCCAGGGATACCTACAATTCATGACTTCTCCCAAGCTTAAATTCTTGTTTTACAAGCAGAGAATCCTTGTCTTCAGAGACCCAGTCCCAAGTTCTTAGAGACCCAGAACCCTTGCATCCCCAAGACACCCACAGTCCTCAGGCCCCAAAATCCAGAGTACCCTAGCTTCCCCCAAAAAGGAGGCTCCAAAGCCCCTTGAGACCCAGAAGTCCCTCAGCCTCCCAGCCCNGAGGAACGCCCCCTCTTCCCCCAGGTGGGTCGGGTAGGAGGGCTGGACACACTGGGGAGGGCAGCTCTGAGGAGGAGGAAGACTGCTGTTGTGCGTGGGGATTGTGCACTTCAAGGCTCGGGAGCGTATGATGTGTGTGCGCTTCCCCATTAGGCCAGGGTTTGCGGGTGTCGGGGTGCCCGTTCGGCTCTGGACACCTCCCCTAACCTGCCCCTGCCCCCAGATCCTGGCCACGATTGAGCTGCTGCAGCGGTCACTCCCCAAGATTGAGCGGAGTGCCTCCGAACCCTCCTTGCACCGCACCCAGGCTGACGAGTTGCCCGCCTGCCTCCTCAGCGCGGCCCGCCTTGTGCCTTAGGCCCTGCCCCCGGCCGCCCGGGAGCCAATCGCAGGCTGCCATGCCGAGGAGCTCTGCCCACCAGCCAATCAACGTTCTGTTTCTGCCCTGATCCTGCCTCAGGACCCACATCTCGGTCCTGAGAGATGAGGGGGTCCCCGTGTGCTTTTCCAGTTCCTCTGGGATTGGAGGACCCTCCCCCCAAAGACCGAGATCCCTGCTTCCTCCATAATTTGGTTTCCTCTTGGCTTTGGGGATACTTCTAAATTTGGGAGCTCCTCCGTCTCCAATGGCTGGGATTTGTGGCAGGGATTCCGCTCAGAACCTCTTTGGAATTTGTGCCTGATGTGCCTTCCACTGGATTTTGGGGTCCCCAGCACCCCATGTGGATTTGGGGGTCCCCTCTGTGTCTTCCCCCACCACTCAAGGACTCCCCTATTCACCAAGAAGCACAGAATTCTGCTGGGCCTTTGCTTGTTTATTTTGCTTCCCGACTCTTCTCATGGGGTTCAGAGCCGCTGAAGGGTGGGGGTGAGTCCAGGCAAGGAGTGGTTGGGGGGGAAGTGCGGACCACACAAACAGCGCCACTGCACGCATCACCACAGGCGGCACGATGAACGAGGACCACATATGCCAAGCACGGCACGAGAGGAGGCCACGTCAGTCACAGACACAGACATCACGGCAAAGGTGGGGAAGCAGAGGACCACTGGCCCTCCATGTGCAAAGGATTCTGGGAGGATGGGTGGAGTTTGCATATTTAAAGATAGCTGTCAGAGGCAGGAAAGTGGGAGTGTGGGTCCCTGGGGAACAGAAGGGTCCTAGCAGCGGGAGGACCTCCCGATGTGATCAGTGGGGTTGAGGGGTAGTTAAGAGAAATCCTTGCGGGGCTGGAGAGTGGTAGCTGAAGAGGTGGATCTCCAGAGATGTGAGATCCCTGAAAAGGGGCTTGAAGGCAGGGGTTTCTTCAAGATGTAGGAAATCTTGATGGG
>NW_027527456.1:136521-137024 GCF_008692635.1 Crocuta crocuta | reverse complement strand
GAGAGAAACACAATGTTACCCCAGGCCCGGCCCAGCCCTGCCCCTCTAGTCCTGGGGCTGTGCCTGTGACCCTCCCACCCACCAACACAGGCCTGGACCCTGATGGACTCTCAGGTGGAGTGGGGGAGCCCTGGGCCAGACTGGGAGGACTTGCATCCAAGGTGAAGTCTGGGCTTAGCGGGCTGCACCTTCTCTTCAAATTCTGGGCTAGCCGGGGAGGAGCTGGATGTAAAGGTGAAGATGGGCAGGGAGCCTCCCAGTCTGCGTGAGGAGTCAGGGAGGGAGAGCGGTGCGGTTTGCACCAAGNGGGGCCAGGCTGTGGAGGGCCACCTGAGGAACAGAAAGAGTGCACATGTGAGAGGTGGAGGGGTGGGGGGTGCCAGTACAGTAGGGGCCCAGGAAGCCGGCCCCTCACTTACCCTGCGGTGGGGGTCGTTGCTGAGCTGGAGGCCCCGAGGGCTGCTGGGAGGTCTGGGGGCCCAGGGGCAGGGCCCCTGGGGACG
>NW_027527456.1:131235-136478 GCF_008692635.1 Crocuta crocuta | reverse complement strand
ACAGTTGGTAATTGCCGCCTCACATGTGCAATGGGAGTGCCCTTAGCCTGCGGATTCTCAGCCCCCCCTCAGGCCAGCCCTGCCCTTGCTCAGTGCCAGGGGCCTGACCTGGCCGTGGGAGCCCCTGCCGGGGGAGGCATCCCGCTGCCGCTGCCTGGGCAGGGCCTGGGCCATCTTGTTGACCACAAGCTCTACGATGAGCTGCTTGTCTTCATCTTGGTGGTCCCCGATGAGCGGCATGGAGGAGCCCACCACCTGGGGGAGGGAAAGGGATCCGGTGAGGAGAGCGGCAGGAAGTGCATGGGAGGCTGACACTGACCAAGCGCCCTTATGTGGGGGAAAGGCTCCGCTGCTGCCAAGGAAAGATTCAGTTTGAGAAGCGCCAGTTTTGTGAGGCGAGAAAGGTTGTCCTTTACAAGGTAGTACAGCAGCTTAGAGCACAGCTCCACAAACTAGGGCCCGTGGGCCAAATCCAGCCTGACACCTGTTTTATTTTTGTTTTAATTTTTTTTTAACATTTATTCATTTTTGAGAGACAGAACAGAGTGTGAATGGGGGAGAGGCAGAGAGAGAGGGAGACACAGAATCCGAAACAGGCTCCAGGCCCTGAGCTGTCAGCACAGAGCCCGACGCAGGGCTCGAACTCACAGAGTGCGAGATCATGACCCGAGCCGATGTGGGGAACTGAGCCACCCGGGCGCCCCAGGGAACGTTTGTTTGGTACGTGTTGTCTTTGGCTGCTTTTGCGGAGAAGCTGCAACAGAGACTGAATTGGCCGCACAGCCTAAAATGTGCGCTGCCTGGCCCTTGGCGGAAAACATCTGCCAGCCCCTGCTTTGTAGCTTGCTAGGCGCCCTGTCACTTACAGAGAACTTCGCGGTGGTTAGAGTACTTTACAGTTCACAGAGCTCCTTGTCCTTTGCAAGGGACTAGGGGAACATATGGTGTGTTTAGACTTTAGAAAAGTGCTCTGCATGGGCACCACTGTTTACAAAATGCCTTACCATGTAGACAGCACGACTGTTTACCAAGGGCTCCAATTGTCAAGGCATTTTATGGTTTCCAAATTGCTTTACCATTCGCCAGAGGCACTGCTCTCTACGAACAACTTCAGAATTTTGCAACTGCTTTACTTCAATAATGAGGACCTCCCAGGTTACAGAGTTTCTTTCTTAAAGTTTTAATTTTTTAATGTTTATTTTATTTTTGAGAGACAGAGAGGAAGGAGGGGAGGGGCAGAGAGAGAGAGAGAGAGAAATACAGACAGACAGACAGACAGACAGACTCGGAACAGGCTCCAGGCTCTGAGCTGTCAGCACAGAGCCCGACATGGGGCTCAAACCCATGAACCGTGAGATCGTGACCTGAGCTGAAGTTGGACGGTTAACCGACTGAGCCACCCAGGCGCCCCAGTGCAGTTTTATAAAGCACTTGGCTGTCCATCAAGCACTTCCTAATTTATAAGGTACTTTACAGTTCACAAAGTGCCTTTGTAGTGGCCTGGGCCAGGGAGAGCTTCACGGCTTATGGGACGATGCTGCCATGCACCTGCCCCACTTGGTGCCCCTCCCAGTTCCTGGGTGCTCCCACCTCAATGATGTGATCCCTTCCATCCTTGCCATGCAGTGCCTCCACGGCGCAGATGTCCAGTCCCCCAAAAATCTCCGAGCACGTATCCACCCATAGCTTGTACCTGCCGAGACAAGCCTGTCAGTGCCTGGCCGGCCCACGTAGCTGCGCTTCCCCGCCTGGCATCCCCTCCCTCCGAGTCCCCTTCACCCCCACCGGTCAGACATGGCGATCTGCTCGAGCATGGCGGAGCCGGTGTTGGTCTTCCAGTTTCCTGACACTGACGTCCTCCTGGGGGGATGAGAGAGGACAGAAGCTCAGGGGGGCACGGGCTGCACGAGGGCAGGGGACCCCTACGCAGGGCCCAGCCTCTCCACTCACATGTAAGCTTTGTAGTTCTGCCCGATTTTCTGGACACGCACGTCATACTTGGCGTCAATGAAGGGCTCGGCAGTGGCGTACGTCTTGGTCAGTGCCACGACGCTCGCGATGTCCTGGAAGTCGTGCTGGTTGTCCACTTTGACCTGCAGGAATGGGGTGGGGATCAGGACCTGATTAGGACAAGGCGGCAGTGGGCAGTGGGGGTGCCTTGGGGCGGGGGCATGCACGTAAATGACACGGGTGAGCCCAATACGTAAGAATTCAGTGGATATGCCTGGGCACTCAGGGAATGCATAATTCTGGGTGTCCTGGTTTTTATACGTACACAACAGACACACAGGTGGGGATATGCAACTTTGAACATACTAGGGACAATGGAGTTGTCCACGTTAAATGGGTAAGTTATACGGTAGGTGGGTTATATCCCAGTAAATCTGTAGAAAAACTGTATATATGGTCTATGCATACAGATCCCCAGACACAAAAACGGTTGTATACACAATATACAAGCATACAGAAGCATGGACACAAGCGTACACATTACAAGACTGCTTTCTACGCACAGAGACAATCAGGTAGACGGAAAGCACGTAGGAGCCCAAGATGCTTGAACGTAATAGAGTACGTAGCGTGTGTTCAACACAGGCCGTGAGTATACACACACAAAATGCTGGATACACGAACAGACTAACAGGACGTATAAATCTGGTTGAATGTGTGACAAAATCTAAGAATGTGAGGGAAAACAACCCAGAGAGACAAGGACACCCCAGGACACAGTCACACAGAATTACTGGTGTGCCTTGAATAAGCAATATATGCACAGTGCCAGGAGCACACACCATTTCCACACACACACACACACACACATATACACACCCCACCTGGGGACTCACCTTGCCCATCCCGGAGTGTGCATGCCCCATCTTCACAACCACAGGGTATGTCGTGCTGCTGAGCTGGTAGGGCGGAAAGGCAGAGCACCGTCAGGGCAGGAGGGCCATTTCGGGGTAGGGGAGGGGTGGGGCGACTGAGGGAAGCCCACTCTGTGGGAGCCACATTAGGTGCCATTTCCCAGAAGAGGCGAGTCAGGAACAGTCAGCATGGGGTGGGGGTGGGGGGGTCACACACGCCTTTCTGGGCAGCCTTTCTGTGCCCAGAATCGAACTCAGAGCCCTGCCTGACTGTCCCTCCCTCCACTACTCTCAAGTCCCAGACATCCCGCCTCTGCTTTCCCGGGCAGATGCCTGGGATAGGAGTGGGGGTGGGGGACTTTTCCGGAAAAGAGAAAGTTTGTTTGTATAATGAATGGATGATAGAGAAGTGAGTGTGTGCATGTGCATGCACGGGGGTGTGGTGGCGAGCATGTAGTAACCGGACCCCTCAGCCAGGCCTGTGTGTAAGCATCGTCCATACACAGACGCAACCCAGAAGCGTGCACACAAACCCTCAGAACTCAGATCTACACAACCAAGCCCAGAGATTGCCACGTAGGTTGAGACCCACCAGATGGAGAGACCCACAACCAACACAGACTCAGAGCACACCTTGCTCTCTGGCTGCAGAGGTCCACACTGTCATTCAGCCCATCAGGTGCTCCTGGCCAGCTTCTGCCCAGCAGCACACACTTTGGGGCATATACACACACACACACACACACACACGCACGCACACAGTCCCTTTCCTGTTGCCCAAACGCACACAACAGAGGGACACAAATAACATGAAGGACTGTGCATGCAATACAGACACAACCACTGAATGCGGAGGCACACGCAACCCAGACAGTCACACACGACACAACTGGGCACCTATTCAACACTCACAGACACACACGCGACACCCCTGGGGCACACGCACAACGAGGAAGACCCACATCACATATAGAGGTACACACTCTTTAGGTTTTCACATAACCACCAAGACTCAGCCCAGAGAGCCACCATACCTGGGGGCACACCCAAAGTACATCTAGGGACGGGCACACACAACGCGCCTAGCCACACATACAGACGGAGAGGCGCACACACGGCCAGGGACACCCACAGCCTTCCTAAGTATAAGCGCTCCCGGGTGTGTGCGTGCACACGCATACGCCCAGGTGTGGGGATGCCTCAGGCCTCCCGCGCCCCCGGGGGCGGGCAGAGGGGCCCGGGTTGCGCGACCCCAGCCCCAGCACGCGGCGCGCACGGCCGCGCCATCTCCTCCGCTGCCCCGCGGGGTAGAGAGATGGCGTTCCCGGAGGGGCTGCCGGGGCGGCGGCGGTTCCCGGTTCCCGACAGGCACAGGAAGCCCGCAGGCTCAGGGTGACCGATTGACCTTCAGGCCTCACCCTCTCTCCGCACCCCCACCTTCCTCATTTCCCAAATGACTGGCGTCATCGCGGGGCCCCCCGAGAGGCACCGCGTTGGGACGGGGGTTGCAGGAATCCTCTAGTTAGCATTCCGGGGCAGCGGTGCCGAGACAGCGCTTGACGTGGGGCACACGCACAACTCAGGAACACCACCCTCCACAATTACATGCGCACCCTAGACCCGCTCTGCAGAGGCAGACGTACGAGTCTCAGGAGCGACACGAAACACACAGGTGCACCCAGCACCCAAGGACGCACACCCAATTCTCAGAGGCAGGCACAGAGCAGAGCTGCGCGCACATGCACGCGCGCGCACACCTCCACCTCGAGGTTTCTAGGCCCCTCTTTTCTTTTTTTTTCTTAAGTTTATTAAATATTTTTAATGTTTATTTATTTTTGAGAGAGAGAGAGTGTGTGTGTGTGTGTGAGCAGGGTAGGGGCGGGGGAGGAGACACACAATTTGAAGCAGGCTCCAGGCTCTGAGCTGTCAGCACAGAGCCCGATGGGGCTCGAACTCACATACCTCGAGATCATGACCTGAATGGAAATCAGATGCTTCACGGGCGGAGCCACCCAGGCCAGGCCCCTCTTTTTCACAAACCCTCCTTGTTTCGCCTGGACTTGAGTCTGAACACAACCCTGTGTGTACGTGTGTGTGACTGTGTCTGCAGGGAGCTCTGCACTCCAGGATCCCCTGGAGAGCCCTCGGTTTGCATCTTGGCTTCTCCTCNGCCGTGTGGAAGCCCGGGGCAGGTCGCCTAGCCTTCTCTGGGCCTCAGTTTCCTGATCTGTACAAAGGGCACCACGAGGCCCAAGCCCTTGGCACGTCGTGAAGATGGCCAGGCATCTGCTCTGCACACCCAGCTGGTCCCTCACAGCCCCCACACCCGTGCAGTGCTCCCCAGGTGACTGCACACCCGGATTCCCCTCCACGAAACCC
>NW_027527456.1:130888-131159 GCF_008692635.1 Crocuta crocuta | reverse complement strand
GTAGGTCACTCGACCCCTGACCCCTCGGTGGTGTATCTCCGTTTCCTCATCTGCAGAAGGAGATACGCAAGTCCCTAAGTCACAGGCAAGTTGCGAGGAACAGATTACATACTTCAGGAAAAGCGCTGAGCACGGTATCTAGCACACAGGAAGCCTCCATCCTCAAAAAGTGTTGGGTACTGGTTATTAGTACTGGGTCGGCATCCCTTGTCCAGCTGAACTGAATTACCAAGGAGGCAATCGGGACTGGCTGAGAGATGAAGTAGTCACA
>NW_027527456.1:129422-130694 GCF_008692635.1 Crocuta crocuta | reverse complement strand
AGCACATAGGGCACCGCTCGGAGTAAGTGCTCAGTAAGTGGCTGCCAGCATCGCCACCATCACTATTATTACTGGTCTGCTCTCCCTGAACCAACAAAGGATGTTAATTAGCCCTTAGAGCCCTTTCCCAGGACCCCGGGAAAGATTCAGGCAGCATCTGGAAGCTGGTGGGCAGGGATTGCTTCACACGCACTCACACACCCCCCCCCCCCCCAGAGGTGTGGGAGGGTTGGTGGGGAAGGGGCAGGGCAGGATGGGAGGGGATCCGTTTTCTACTGACTCACAGCCCTCTTTCACCACCAGTGAACCGCCCCCCCACCCTAATGCTCACTAATTCACTGGCACTTTCACCACTTGTCAGGGCTGTGCCAAGCCTGGAGTAAGATCATGGCAGCAGTTAGCCTAGGTTCAAGTCCCAGCCATGCCCTGTGATCCTGGGAAGGTTCTTCAATCCCTCTATGCCTCACATTTCCTCATCTGTAAAATGGGGAAAATACCAGCAGCCATCTCAGAGGTTTACTGTGAGCTTCAAGTGAGAAAAACTAGGCTGAGTGCCTGGTACACAGCTGTTGCTGTATAAATGCTGATTATTTGCCTATGTATTTGTTTATTTTCTCAAGGATTTTATTTTTAAGTAATTTCCACACCCAGCATGGGGCTTGAACTCACAATCCCGAGATCAAGCATTCCACGCTCCACCGACTGACCCAGCCAGGCGCCCCCTGTCTGTGTTTTCTGTGAGGGATTATACAGGCTCTGGCTCCAGGCCGCCTAAGTTCAAATGCCAGTTCTGTCACTTATTAACTGTGATCTTGGATACGTCACTGGAACCTCTCGGTGCCTCAGTTGCCCCACCTTGTATTCCTCCTCCACTCACCTGCCTTACTCTCGTCACTGCTTCTACCTACATAGTTTCCTCTCTGCCTCCCTCGCCCTTCACCAGACTGTCAGATCTACCCGGAGAGGGATGTGTATGTGTGCTCGACACACAGTAGGTGCACAAGAAATGTTTACTAAAGGGATGGACTAACTCAGGCTTCAGCCACGGGGAGTTTGGGGGATGTGGGTGATGGGGTAGACTTTGGAGAGAGTTTGGAGACTTTAGGGAATTGCCCTGAGTAAGGGGTGGGGGAGGGTAGTCCTGCCTCTGAGCCCTGCACAGACGCTGCCTGGAAGGACTAGTGACGGATGGACTGACGGACAGATGTGCAGACGGGGGTGGGTGGCCAGGGCGAGGCCCGGGAGGGAGGGAGAGGAGGAGGGCGCATCTCC
>NW_027527456.1:128096-129339 GCF_008692635.1 Crocuta crocuta | reverse complement strand
AAACCTCTCCTGCTCCAGGAGCCCCAAATTCCTCACCCCCAGCATCTCGACCTTCCGAGACTTTCCAACGGCCCTAACTCCTGCAATCCTTCTGCCCCCTTATTCTGCAAACATCTGCAAACATCACAGCCTCGTAGCCACCCGCCAACTCTCCCAGGCTCTGACATTTTAAAANACCCCCTCCCCCCTGGGCTCTCGGCTCCTCTGGGCTCCCAGATCCCCAGCCCCCTTAAAATCTCCACCGCCCTCCCCAAACCCTCAAGCCCGGAGCGCGTTCCAGGCTGGGGAGGGCGCTGCCCGCTTCGCGGAGGACCACTCACCCCTCGTCCCCACCCCGCAGAACCCACGATGGCACCCTTTGCGCCCCTGNGCAGACCGCCTTCTGCAGCTCGGACCTCAGTGAGTGTGCCCCGCTCTGTCCCCACACTCCACGCTCTTGCTCTTGGGGAGCTCACAGTGGTGCCCACGTCTAGAACAAGTCCACTCAGCCCTGCACTGGCTCTGCTTCGGCCACAAGGGCACCCTCATGCTTCCTTGGTTACCCTGGGCCCAATCCCACCTCGGGGAGGGGTGGGGGGCTTTGTGCTGGCGGCTTCATCTGCCTGGTACACTCCCACCCCCACCTCAGGTATCCACACGGGTGGCTGCCTCCGATGTCGGGATGGCCTTCCCTGTTCAAAACTTATATATGTGTGGATAGATGTATATACAAAGTTTATTTATTTATTTTGAGAGAGAGAGAGAGATGGAGCAGGGGAAGGGGCAGAGATTGAAGGAAAGAGAGAGAATCCCTAGCAGGCTCTGCACTGTCAGCACGGAGGCCGACACGGGGCTTGAACTCACAAACGGTGAGATCATGACCCTAGCCGAACCCAAGAGCCGGTCACTTAACCAACTGAGCCACCCAGGTGCCCCCCTCTGTTNGCACCCCCTGATCCCCATGTCCGAAATTCCTCATCGCACTAAATACCTTGTAACTTTCCATATACTTATTTATTTCGCTTGTGTTTTTAGCCTCCTTCTGGCTGGAATGTGAGCGCCACAGGGGAGGGGGATGCTGTGTTTTGTTCACTGCTGTGTTCCTAACACCCGGAAGAGCCGCACAGCAGGCTCCGGAATATTTGCTGAGGGAATGAACACATGATGAATATATGAAAAAGGCTTAATTTTAAGCAGCGCCTGGCAAAGAGTAGTCACTCAATATACGGATCAAATAAATTAACCGGTGTGCAAATAGCTTAGT
>NW_027527456.1:127529-128088 GCF_008692635.1 Crocuta crocuta | reverse complement strand
TATTAGTATTGTGATTATTTTATTTTATTGGCGCATGCAGTCCGTTTGACTCGTCTCTCCCCACCTCCTCTCCTGCAGTCATCAGGGCCAAGTTCGTGGGGACCGCAGAAGTCAACCAGACCGTTTTAAGCCAGCGTTACGAGATCAAGATGACCAAGGTATCCCTCCTACCCTTTTCCCAGCAGCTCCTAACGTCTTCCTTCCCGTCAAAGTAAAAGCCAAGGGCCACCAGTTTGTCGAGGAAGTTGGCTGTGATGTCAGGGTGCTCTGCGACTTCGGGGAAGAACGTGGAGGGGGAGGATTATATCAGTAAAAAGAGATTCTTCCCCTCACCTATCGACAGATGTTCAAAGGGTTCAGCGCCTTGGGGGATGCCTCTGACATCCGGTTCGTCTACACGCCCACCGTGGAGAGCGTCTGCGGATACCTCCACAGGTCCCAGAACCGCAGCGAGGAGTTTCTCATCGCCGGTGAGGCCCCGCCCCTCGCCCCGTGCCACGCCGGCCCGTCCCTCTGACGCCGCCTGGCGCCGCGAGGGGGCGAGGCTCGGAGCGACCGG
>NW_027527456.1:119767-127359 GCF_008692635.1 Crocuta crocuta | reverse complement strand
AACTGCGAGATGGACAGCTGCACATCAACACCTGCAGTTTCGTGGTTCCCTGGAACAGTCTGAGTTCCTCTCAGCGCCGGGGCTTCACCAAGACCTATGCTGCTGGCTGTGAGGAATGCACAGTGAGTGCCTGGGCCCTGCCCGCGGCCTGGAGAGCCGACCTTGGGCTCTTCCCCAAACCCTGGCTTCTTTCTGGCTCCTTCTGGCCATTCCTTGTCCGTGCGGCAGCTCCCCAAACCCCAGTGCTGTCCCTGATCTCTCTTGCTGTTCCCCCGAACCTGAGGCTGTTCCCTGGAAATTCTGGCTCTTCTTTGCTCTGTGTCTCGTACCTGGGGATTCGCTGTTGCCTGGACTTTCTGGCGGCTTCCTGTACCTCTAAATCCCCCTCGGGACTATTTTCTAGTCCCTCTGTCTATTCCTGACCCCCCCACCCCCCAGGGATTGTTTCTTGGTTCGCTAGAATGTTCTCCAGGAACCCAAAGTGCCGATCCCCCAACCCGCTGACTCTTCCCCAGCACATCTGATTATTGCTCCACACACAAGGGTGTGTTACATTGTCCTTGCCACCATTCCAAGCCTGATGGCCCTCACTGTCCTCTGATCCCAGCCACTGCATCTGAGCCCCATGGCTCTATCCTATGACTACGTGCCCCACTAGCCAGCTGTTCCCTGCTACTACTGCCACTTGTTCTCTATCCTATGGGATACTTCCCCGGCAAAGCTGTCTGATGGCGGCACCCCCCCCCCCATGACTGTCCTCCAGCCACCATTCCAGGAAACTGATCAGTTCCCTCGATTACCTTCACCTTGCCAAGCCCAATGACTCTTCCTCCCATGGGAGGGGCTGTTCTTGAGTCTCTCCCCAGGTGGGGCGACACCAGGTCCCCCTAGGCAGCTCAGGGTTGAAAACTGAGGAGGGGAGAGTCCTGCTGTGGAGGGGAGGTAGGGGCGGGAGGCGAAGCCCTCAGAGATGTGCCTCCCTCCCCTCCTCTAGGTGTTTCCCTGTTCGTCCATCCCCTGCAAGCTGCAGAATGACACACACTGCTTGTGGACCGACCAGTTCCTCACAGGCACCGACAAGGGTTTCCAGAGCCGCCATCTTGCCTGCCTGCCGAGAGAGCCAGGGATATGCACCTGGCAGTCCCTGCGGTCCCGGATGGCCTGAATCCGGCCCCCAGCGGAAGCTGAAGCCTGCACAGTGTTCACCCCATTTCCCACTCCCGTCTTTCTCCATCCCAAACAATGAAATAAAGAACCACCATCCAGCAGGCAGTGTCCCCGTGTAATGTGTGGGAACAAAGCCACGGCACCGACGACCCAATGGGAACACCCCTGGGACCAATGCTGAGGGGGTGGGTGATGCGAAACTTGTCTATTTTTATGTAAAATTTGAGGTACTGATGGGGCGCCTGGGTGGCTCAGCTGGTTGGGCATCCGACTTTAGGTCATGATCTTTCGGTTCATGGGTTCGAGCCCCGCGTCGGGCTCTGGGCTGACAGCCCAGAGCCTGGAGCCTGCTTTAGATTCTGTGTCTCCCTCTCTCTCTCTGCCCCTCCCCGACTCGTGCTCTCTCTCTCTCTCAAGAATAAATAAACATTAAAAAGATTTTTTTAATTGAGGTACTGGTAATAATTGTCTACCTTGGCATTAGCACTGGTGATCTGTACCCTCAGTAATGGCCGTTTAACCTGCATCATTAACCACAACTCATTGGACAATCTCTCTGGTCGGCACTTTGGAACACATTACTAGACTAATTTATAATTCCTATTTGCACAGGGCTCTCTAGAAAATTATCCCACTACTGACAGATCACCGTCTCACTGGCAAATTCCTCTATTCACAAATCCCTTCCAGTTGAAAAGCTCATTGACAAATGTCTTATCAGTGGGCCAATGGAACGTCTCTCTTCCCTTGGGCACTGTCCTGATGTCGTCGAAGAGGATGTTCTGCCCCATCCAGATCTGTAGGTGTTACTGTCCACACCCTTGGCTCTTTGCTGTGAGTCTGACTTGAGTGAAAGAGGAAACCTCCGGGGGCAGGGCTCAGGGCTCCCCAGCCGGGGACTCTGGAAGAAGGGTAGCTCTGCCCCCCCAACACACCCCTCCAACCCCATGGCCTTTGGGAGATTCCTTAGAAGTGGCTGTTTGCGGGGCACCTGGGTGGCTCAGTCGGTTGGGCGTCCGGCTTCGACTCAGGTCATGATCTCACGGTTCGTGGGTTCGAGCCCCGCATCGGGCTCTGTGCTGACAACTAGCTCAGAGCCCGGAAGCTGCTTCGGATTCTGTGTCTCCCTCTCTCTCTGACCCTCCCCTGCTCATGCTGTCTCTCTCTCTCTCTCAAAAATAAATTTAAAAAAAAGTGGCTGTTTGGGGACTAGGAGGGATGAGAAGGTGCTATCTGGAAATCTCCAAGCTCCGTCCTTCTCCCCCTCCCCCTACCTCTCCTCCCCTCCTCACTCCTCTGACCACCTTTGGAGGAAATACCCACAGCAGTGAAAGTGCAGGTAGGTTCAAAATGGGGACCAACCAGATGTGTCAGCCCGCCTCCCACCCCCCACGTACCTCCTCCTAACACAGCCGTTCCCTTACCAAAGCTGGGGGCTCTAGACCCAAACCTCACCTTTCTGGTTCATCTTCCCCCATAGAAGCTGAGTGACAGAACCTTCGCCAGCACATCTGATTGTTGCCGCAGCTCTGGCTGCTCCACACAGGAGGCTGCGTTCCATTGCCCTTCTGACTATTCCAAGTCTTAGGGCTTCCTGCTTCCACAGCTGGGCCCACGCCCCTCTGGGCCCGTCCCCAGTCCCTGGCTCCTGTCCCTTCCACTCCAAAGATCCTGACTAGTGAGGACCCTGGGAACCACACTTTCAGACTGGTGCAAACACTTAACAGAACACTCAAGTGTCCTGTCGACCTCGGTCTGCTTGAAAGAGACTCCAATGCATCTTCTTTGGTGAAGGAGAGGACCCCCAAATTCCCTCCCGTCAGACTACCCTTCTCTCCTAACAAGAAGAAGCCAGATCTCCTCCAGGGAATTCTGGGTCAGCAAGCTGGCCCCTGGATTCTCTTTTACTCCTGGGAGGTCCCCCCAGGGCCCAAGCATGTCCTAAATCAGGATGGATAGATTTTGGGGCGCCTGGGTGGCTCAGTCAGTTAAGTGTCTGACTTCAGCTCAGGTCACGATCTCACAGTTTGTGGGTTCTAGTCCCGCATCGGGCTCTGTGCTGACAGCTCAGCCTGGAGCCTGCTTTGGATTCTGTGTCTCCCTCGCTCTCTGTCCCTTCTGCAGCTCATGCTCTGTCTCTCTCCCTCCCAAAAATGAAGAGCAAGTAAAAATAAAAAATAATAAAAAAAGGATGGTAGATTTTGAGCACTCAGTGCCTAGCTGCCTATGCAGGGGACGTCCACTGTAGTGACAATTTCTACATCAACAGTTACACCTTGGGTATGCCCTGGGAGCATCTAAACTCTGTCCACTAAAAGGGGCAAATGGCAGCCTTCGTGGATGGGTTTGACCGTAAGGGTCCTGGTGGCCCTTGTCGCTATTGGTTCAGAGGCTCCTACCAGTTTCCCAAGTCCGAGTGTCAACAGCCTGCACTGCTACGCTGTTGTTCCCTGAGCCCAAGGCCCGTTCCCTGAGCCCTCAGCTATTTTAATCCCTGGGAGGAAGGTGAAGTAGAAGGAGGCAGCGGAAAAGGATGGGGCCCAGTGTGGAGGCCATTTTTCTGCTGACCTGCCCACTTGCAGGTGGAGCCTGCATAGAGGCGTCCGTGCCTCATGGACAGGGCTGATCACCAGGCCTACTGAGGCCAGAACAGCATACAAAGCCTCCTCTCCCAGACCCTGAAAGGAGCTCCTGGAAGGGTGTCTGTAGCCCTGGGGTCACTACGTCTCCCCATCACTCTTCTAGAAAATCCACTATGGGGCGCCTGGGTGGCTCAGTCGGTTAAGCATCCGACTCTTGGTTTCGGCTCAGGTCATGATCTCACAGTTTGTGAGTTTGAGCCTCGTGTCAGACTCTGCACTGACAGTATGAAGCCTGCTTTGGAGTCTCTCTCTCTCTACCTCACTCTCTGCCCCTGCCTGGCACATGCTCTCTCTCAAAAATAAATAAATAAACACTTTTTTAAAAAAAAAAAAGGACTTAAAAAATTCACTAAAGTGAGAAATGTGAGTTCCCCACTCCCTACTCCAGCATTCCGTGTTTCTGAGTGTGAATCTCTGCTTGGGACAGACTGAGTGATGACTGAGAGGAAGCACATGGGGGAAGGAGCATTTAATATGCTCATTTGTAATGTTTTCCTTATCACTCTGAAACTTACATACTTCTTCCCAGTGTGCAAGTCTCCCCAACTGAAAAATACCAACACTTTCAAAGATTTCTAAGAAAAACCCTCCCCCCAGTGATAATGTTCTTCACTATGAAGTCCTCGCTGTGGATGACGAATCACACACTTAACAAATCTCTTCTGTTGCCAAGACTGCAGGTGACAAATTTCTAAGCCCTTGGTAAGTCTCTTCTTGGAAGAGTTCCCTCTCCTCACTGTACAAGTCCCCTCTTTCACAAATACCCCATAACAAATACCTCTGGTGAGCTACCTACCACCTTACTCATAAATATGCCATTGACATAGCCCCACGGATGACCCCCATGAACAAATCTCCCCATTCAAAAACACCTAGCGGCAATCTATCACCCACTGATGGGTCCCACTGACAAATATCTCTCTTCACAATTACCCACCATTTGCATATCCCCTACTGACCACCCAGTTGACAAATCTATTTCTAAATGTCTTTCTATGACACAATTCCCATAGACAATCTTTTTTTAAAAGATTTTATTTTAACCAATCTCTACACCAAACGTGGGGCTTGAACTTACAACCCAGAGATCAAGAGTCGCATGCTCCACTGATTGAGCCAGCCAGGCACCCCCTCCCGTTGACAATCTTTATCGACAAATCTCCCTATTCCTATATCTCGACCCACTGACATATCTCCCCAATTCAGACATGCCCATCAAAATGCTCCCACTGATAAACTCCCTTGTCAAACCTTCCCATTCAGAAATACCCACCATTGATATCTATCTCATTGATAAGCCCATTTAAAAATCTTTCCATTCATTGAAACACACCCCTCCATATAGCCCCTATTGGTTGACACTTATTGAAATCTCCCCATTGAAATTTCCCCATCCTTACATATCTCTAATTGGAAAATCTCCACGCTGGAACAGCTCCCAATGTATGACGATATTGCCGTATTATCACATATGATGACACATCTCTTCCCACCCCCCAATGACAGATGAAGAGGTAAATTTCTTTTCCCGTTTTTAGATTTTTTAAAATTTTTAAGTAATCTCTACACTCAACGTGGGGCTTGAACTCACAACCCCAAGATCAAGAGTTGCACGCTCCACTGACTGAGCCAGCCAGGCGCCCCAAATGAAGAAGTAAATTTCTATACTAAGACCAGCTCTTTCTTTTCTCAATAGTGACTGACACCTATGTTTCACCGTCCATCCCTGGACACCTCCTATACAGTAGTGGTGAAATCTGAGGACCAACCCTTATCATACTGTAGAGCTCCCACCAAGGGAGACAATTAGGACACAAGTTGCCTTTCAGTGTGGGAGTGAAGGTGGAGGGTTTTTTGTTTTTTTTTTTTAAAGAGAAGGAAGGTTGAAAGTCTGTATAAGAAGCCATTAGAACCTCAGCTACACTCCCTAACTCCTAATCCCCACTCCAGTAGAAGGTACTGAAAGAACAAAATAGAGGGTTCACGGGGGCAGGAATGCCCAGGATGTGCTACCTGTTGTTGACTATTTATGTACCACTGAGTTTGGGCCTCTTGCTGAACCTTTGTGCAGAGCCACAGCTCTGATGCATGGAGGTGGGGCCATTGGCCAGAGGCCCAGACTCAGTGTCCTCTGCCCCCACAATGGGGGCCTCCCCCTGACCCCAGGCCCCTGGAAAGCAGAAGTGTTAGACAGGTGCTCCCTGAATCCTCTCCTGATTGGGGGTGAGCTGGGCCAGAGAAAGAGCATTCTTTTTCTCTTTAAAGTTTATTTATTTATTTTTTTGAGGGGGGGAGGGGCAGAGAGAGAGAGGGAGAGAGAGAATCCCAAGCAGGCTCTGCACTGTCAGCATTAAGCCTGGTGTGGGGCTTGAACTCAGGAACCATGAGATCATGACCTGAGCCAAAGTTGGACACTCAACAGACAGAGCCACCCAGGCCTCCATATATATATATTTTGTAAACTCCACGTCCAACATGGGGCTTGAAGTCAGGCGTTACCATCCACACCCCCACAGCATTTACTGTAACTTAAATGTGGATAAGTCTGGGCAGGCCCCCAACACAGAGAGTCACAGTAAGGTTCCAGAACAGTAGATAAAGCCCCCTGAAGTGATAGAACCTGCAGGGAAGTTGCTCTGCAAACTTTTTTTTTCAGGAGTCTTAGGGATGGGGGAAGTCTTGCCTGAACCCAAAAGGGTTTCCTGACACGTCTCTCCCATCCCTAATTCTTGTGGCTCACTTCCTGGGGCTCATCCTCCTCACTGAGACCATGAGGCATCATGAATTCAAATCATCTAGGTACTTTGCCCACATCTTCCTCATACCTGTCTCCCCACCAAAATACAAATCCCTGATCCTGCTCTGGCTGAGGAAATGGAGTGGGTCTCTGAGACCCAAAAGCTATGGATGTGATACTAAGACTCCATTCCCTCACCCCATAAATGCTCCTCAGTTTCAGTGCCCCTCTCCTTTTCTTCCCTTCACAGACAATCAAGGTTCCTAAAGGGATTTTGAACCTCTGGTGCATAGAAGTACCCCCAAATATAAAGAGCAAGGTGGTTGTATCTGTTGACAGGCCCACCAAGAACAGCTGTGAGGATATTCATGATGAGAGTCTCCACCCTGCGTGGACTCCTCATCCTCAGGCTTCTCTACATATCAGCCCTGGAATAAGGTATCCCCTCCCCAGGGTATTTTCTCACAAGTGCTCCCCACTCCCCATGATACTGTGCTCCCTGTTTAGGCCAATCACAGCAAATTCTGTCCCCAACCCATACTGTCCTGAATCTTCAGGATTGACCACTTGTGGGTCACAGTTAGTCCTAGCCAAGGGACATCTGGACACACTTTGCTGACTTCCAGGAGTCAGGTGTGACACCTGTCCTCTCTAGACTCTTTGAGGGATGGGCACTTGCATTTCAGGAAATGAGTGGTGTATCCTTGGAAGGGGCTCAGAGGGGAGCGTATCGGGGAGGCTTCCCGAATATCTGCAGGAAAGGGTGTCACTGAGCTCTGAGTGTGCCTCTTACCGGATGCCTGCAGCCACAGCCCCGCTCTTCCCTGTTCAGTCTGCTCTCCGGCCCCTCCCCCATCCCGTTCCCCATTCCTTGCCCCCTGGTGCTTCGCCATGCCCCCATCCCTCTCTCCCTGTTCCCGCTCCCTCTCCTTGCTCTCTTCTTTCCCCCTGCTCCCTGCTCCTCCCCTGTTTTCTTGCTATGAGCTGTGCCCTTTCACTGTTCCCTGCCCCCTCCGCCCATCCTCACTGGTGGGGGGGGGGGGGGG
>NW_027527456.1:112129-119094 GCF_008692635.1 Crocuta crocuta | reverse complement strand
AACCACCTCCAGGTGCCTCCCTCCCTAAATCCCAACCTTGTGTCCACGGAGGGACACCTGCCGATCTGAGCGTGGGCAAGAACATGAAGCCATGAACTTGGCTGCCTTCCCTGGTGACCCACTATATGCTATTGGATCCTCATGTACAGTAGCCTTGGACCCGGGCTTCTACTCAGCCACAGTGAGTTGAGGACTCTCTACCTTTCTCAAACTCATAAGCCTCCTCAAGCCCCAGTGGCTTCCCACAACTGCCCCCTCAAGCCTCCCCAAAAGACCATCACCTTCTAACTGTGCGGGGGATCTATTCGGTCATGTGTTTCTTGATCTGGATGCAGGCGACAAGAATGTGTTCGCTTTGTGAAAATTTAAGGAGCTGACCGCTTGTGCTGTGTCCATCTTTCTGGACTCGTTATATCTCCGCAAAACTGGCCCCTCAAAAGAAAACTCCCCACACTATCGGCACACCTCCTGTGTCCCTCCCTTGACTTCCTCACTCCCTCCTGCCCTCACCCTTTCACACAACCCCCGCATCCCTGACACTGTTGATTCTCACTCCCCAGCACCTTCTTTTTCCCCTCTGCACAGAGACCATGAATCCTGGGCTCAGAGAAGGGACTGGATCCAGAAAGGCCTTGGGATTGGCCTCCATGTGTTCCATTGTGAACCCCCTATAAATACTTGCTGAGCCCTAAGTCAGCTGGAATGTAGGTAGCAAGGGAGGGGAGGTCCCCATTCCTACAGCAGCCCCCCCCTCCCCGCACTAGGTCTGCATGACCAAGTTGATGGAAGCAGATCACCCCACTATAGGGAAGTTGGGGTTAAAAGAAGTCAGGGCTGTGCTTAACAGAGTCCTCCCGTGTGCCCCATCCCTGACAGGTGACCATCTAGACATTCCGAGCCGAGCAGCCCTGAGGATTCCCGGTGGCCCGCAGCGAGGATGGGAAAAGACAGGGTAGCAGAGCCAGGTTCTTGATATGTGCCTCCCGCCACGTGCTAGAGGATAGGGAACCTTCCAACCAGTGCCTCAAAGTACAGGGTGGGAGCAGACAGCTGCCACAGATCCAGGCCTGGCTTTTGCCCCTTCACACGGCACAGTGGGGTGGGGAACAAAGAGGAAATGTGAGTGCCAAGCTGGCCTGCGGGAAGTCTAAGGCCTCTGCCACCATCCACCACCATTACCCATCATTAGCTCTGTCTTCTTCCTGGCCTCTTAAGTCATGTTCTTTCTGTCCCTGACAAAAATAGCCTCTACACGGCCACAGAACAGCCACGGGGTATGACTGCCCTACTAGACATCAGTGATTAATGAGAAAATATAGTTATTAAAATAGTACTGCTTCGGTACAGGTACAGAGAAAGTGACCAACGGACTCGAACGGTGCCCAGAACCTGTGCCAGAAATACATGAGATTTTTACAGGACAGAGGTGGCATGCCAGATCAGTGAGGGGGAAAGAAAAATATGAAACTGGATCGCAACCTACTTCATACTGTATATGAAAATCAATTCCAGGAGCGCCTGGGTGGCTCACTCGATTGAGCTTCCGACTTCAGCTCAGGTCATGGTCTCATGGTCAGTGAGTTCAGTTCCCCACGTCGGGGTCCTGGAGCCTGCTTCGGATTCTCTGTCTCCCTCTCTTTCTCTGCCCCTCCCCCGCTCACGCTCTCTCTCTCTCTCTCTCTCTCAAAAATAAACAAACATTTAAAAAAATCCATTCCAGGGGCGCCCAGTTGGCTTAGTCGGTTAAGCGTCCGACTTTGGCTTAGGTCATGATCTCGCGGTTCATGGGTTCGGGCCCGGCATCGGGCTCTGTGCTGACTGCCAGCTCGGAGCCTGGAGCCTGTTTCAGAGTCTGTGACTCCCTCTCTCTCTGACCCTCCCCTGCTCACGCTGTCTCTCTCTCTCCTAGAAATAAATAAAAATATTTTTTTTAAAAATCCATTCCAAAGAGCACACGGAATAGAGATGTTTGTAAGAGTGCTAAAAAAAGAGAAAAATCCATTTCACGAAGAGGGAAAATTTAAATGTCAAAAACAAAGCTTGCCGCTTTTATCAGCCACTACATTTCCATATGTATATGGATCTATATCTGGACTTTTAATTTTTCTTCCTTTAGTCTGTCAGACTATCTATTCATGTGTCAGTATCATACTGTTTAAATTAGAAATCCTTCATAAAATGTTTGCTGGCAGAGGCATTAGACTCCCTGAAGGCTGTTAGGGCTAATTCTCCACCCCCACTCCCTCACCAACTCATAGCTTTTCTTTTTTTTTAATGGATATTCTTGCATATTTGCATTTCCATATGAACTTCACTATCAACTTTTATCAGTTGCAGATAAAAGCTTATAGGTATATTTGGGGGGATCACATTGATTTTATGAATTAACACTTGAGAAGGGAAACTGACATCTTTATGATACTAATTCATCCTATCCAAGAGCAAGGAATGTCTCTGCATTTGTGTTAAGTCTACTTTGTGTCTTTCAGGAGTTTTTTAAAACTTTTCCTCATGTAAGTTTGCATTACCCCTCGTTGATTTTATCCTGAAGTATTATATCCTTTTTTGTTATCATAAATGGGGTTTTCTCTTCTATTATACATTATATCTAGTTCTTTGTGTATATGAAAACTAATTTCTTTTTTTAAATAATTTTATTTATTTTTGAGAGAGAGAGCGTGTGCGCACATGAGTGGGGGAGGGGCAGAAAGAGGGCGATGAGCGTCTGAAGCGGGCTCTGTGCTGACAGCAGAAATCCCGATGTGGGGCTCCAACTCACGAACCATGAGATCATGACCTGAGCTGAAGTCGGACGCGCAACTGACTGAGCCACCCAGGTGGCCCTGAAAACGAATTTCTATATGTTGATTTTATATTCTACTATATTACTGAGTTCTTTATTGTTTAAATTAGTTTATTATTGGTTCTCTTAGGGATTTCCAGGGATACAATTGATATTGTTGTAAATAGAGATATTTTTGTGTCCTCTTTGCCCATTCTTATGTCTATAATTATTTTTTCTAGTCTAACTGCACTGGTCTAATTGTACTCCAAGTACAATGTTAAAAAGGAGAGGAGATAGCAGGCATTTGCCTTGTTACTGATCCTAGTGGAAATGTCTTCCATGTGGTCCCATTAGGTTGATGATAACTTTAGAACTGACATATATAAACTTTATCGTGTTAAGAAGTTATCAGGGCACCTCGTGGCTCAGTCGGTTAAGTGTCCAACTCTTGATTTAGGCTCAGGTCATGATCTCACCATTTGTGAGTTTGAGTCCCGCATCAGGCTCTGTGCTAACAGCACAGGGCTTGCTTGAAATTCTCTGTCTCCCTCTCTCTCTGCCTCTCTTACTCTCTCAAAACTAAATAAATAAACATTTAGAAAAAGACATTATCAGTTGATTTCTATTTTTGGATGATTTTATCATTTTGTCAAAGTTCTTTAAAATATCTATTGAAATGATTGTATGATTTTCTCATTAGGTCTATTCATATGTCACATTATATTTAAAAATTACCTATAAAGAACTATCCTTGCATTCCCAGAAGGAAACTCACTTTCTTGGTCATGCTGCATTATTTTCTTAATGTAGTCTTGAATTCATTTGCTAATATTTCACTTAGGATTTTTGCATTGATATTCATGAGTGAAAATAGTACATGACTTTTTGTGTGCAGTCAATGTTATAATTTGCTTTAGAAAAGCCATGTGGAAGTTTCTTTTCCTTTTCTGTTCTCTGGAACAATTTCTCTGGCTTTAGGATTGACTGCTCTCTAACAGTTTGGCAAAATTCTCCTATGAAACCATCTGGGCCTGATGCTTTCTTATGAAGTAGTTCCTTACTTAGTTTCTCTATTTCACTTATGGAAATTGGTCTGTTAAGCTCTAATGGGGTCAATTTTGGTAAACTGTGTATCCCTAGAAAATTATCCATTTCATCTTAAATTTTATCTCTGTATGCCTTTTTATATTTTGACTTTTGGAACCATGTTAATGTCTTACATTTAAGTCATAGGTAGGGAAAAAACTAAAATTTACTACAAGGAGAAACAAACTATATTTGAAATAAAATAAATAATGTAATCATGCTGAATGAAAAACAAAATGAACTAAACCAAGGAGCTTATGGATACCGTGTTTTGACTATATGTGCTCATCTAAAGACCTAAAAAGAGCAAAAAAATCTCAAGCTCTACCTGACTGCTTGTTTTTCGTAGTGGTATGGATGCTGACATTCTAAAAATAACATTCTCTATATTGTAGGATTGAACAAATGAGTAGACCAGTATCGTTGATGATATTGGAGGCTAGGGTTCACGCTGTTATAGAAGAAAAATATAGAACGAGGAAAAGCTAGAAGGAGCCCTGTAATGTGTTGGATTAGAACTGGAGGTATCAGTATCACATGAAACTTCATATATATCCATATATATATATATTCACATATATATATGAATACACACACACACACACACACACACACACACTTCCCAGCTCTATATAATGACGAGATCTAGAAGTAAAGATACTCCGATATCAATGAGTACATCTAGCTCTCATATCCTGGCTTTGAAACACTATTATCTATCTTAAGGGCTGGGAAAGAAGAACATATGTCTGGAGGTAATGTCAGTGGACATAGCAGAAAAAGGTCCTATAAAAAAATCCTTTCCTTCATCAAAGCAATGAGAATAGCGGCAAAAATTGTCAAAATTATTTTTTTTCAGATCTCCAGAAAGTGACCAATGGTTTGTAGCAATTCAGGAAGCACCTATTCCAGAAAAAATGGCTAAAACTCAGTAAGAACAGTAAGCTCTGGAGCATCTAAACTTTCCCTGTTTCCATCCCCTTCTCCCCACCTCCACAACAGCCTTGCAAATCAACAGCCTTGCAATCCTGATGAAACCCAGCAGCATCGCAACCACAGAAGGAGCCAGAACAGGGTTAGAGTTTCCTCCGAAGTTCCATTCCTGGAGAACTATCTTCATTTAACCCATCTTGGCACTTTCCTAGAACACTCCACTCACTGGGCTTGTCTACTTGATTTGACTCTGAGTTCACCTAGTGTGAACAGCTTTCCCTGGGGGTTCTTTTCAAAAACAATGAGTAGCAATTGTTTAACACAGCAATGCTCAAGGCAGTGATTATAGTTAGGACAAACAACAAGCTGACCAAAAAACCCAACAGGAAAAATTGGGTAATGAGATCTCCATAAGAGGCTTTGAAAAGCTCTGACATTCCTAGGGATCTAGAAAGCCACAAATATGCATCAGGCTGTGTGTCTGCTCCAGACCTCTGGCTGACCTTGAGGCTCTGCAAAATCAGGAAGTAAAGGCTAAAGCAAGGTTGTACACAGCCTGCCTGCGTTAAAGGGCTGTTCTGACATGCACGACATGCACACAGGGCCCATCAGCAAAAGCTTGGAGACTTAATGGTTCTAGGTGGGGGTTTTTTAAACGTTTTTCAATTTTATTTTTTGTGAGAGAGAGAGACAGAGCACGAGCACGGGAGGGTCAGAGAGAGAGGGAGACACAGAATCTGAAGCAGGCTCCAGGCTCTGAGCTGTCAGCACAGAAGCTGGACTCTGAACCGACTGAGCCACCCAGGCGCCCGGAAGGTTCTAGGTGTTTAAAGAAATACCTGCTATTAATTACCTGTCCACTAAGCTAACGGAACAGAGACTTCAGTGGCTTTGTAGAATGAAGAATACAACCTTTACGGAACTAGTTCAGGAATGTCACTAAAAACACAAAGAGCAAGAAAAACAAACCCTGGAGTTGGGGAGAGAATCTGATTTCCAGAGCTGCCATATTGTATTATTTATAATGTTAAGTCTTCAACAGAAACTCATGAGACATGCAAAGAAACAATAATGTATGACCCAAACAGAGAGAGATAAAGAAACCAATAGACATTGTCCCTGAGGAAGCCCAGATATTGGAATTAATAGACAGACAATAAATCATCTATTTAAAATATTTTCAAAGAACTAAAAGAAATTATGTCTGAAGAACTAAATAAATGTATGAGAATGAAGTTCCAACAGACTGTCAATAAAAATATAGAAATTATAGAATAATAGAATTCCAGAAATGATAAACACAATAACTGAAATAAAAATTCACTAGATGGGCACCTGGGTGGCGTGGTCAGTTAAGTGTCCAACTCTTGGTTTTGGCTCACGTCATGATCTCACAGTTTGTGAGGTCGAGCCCTGCGTTGGGCTCTGTGCTTGGGTTTCTCTCTTTCTCCCTCTCTCTCTGCCCCTCCCCCCCCAAAGATAAATAAACTTAAAAAAATTCACTAGAGGGGCTCAACTGTAGATTCGAGCTGCCAGAGGGAAGAATCAATGAATTTGAGGGTAGGTCAACAGAGATAATCCAATCTGAGGAACTGAAAGAAAAAAATAAACAAAATGAATAGAGCTTCAGGGGCCTGGGGAACACCCTCAAACATATCAACACACACATAATGGGGGCCCCAAAAGGAGAGAGTAGAGAGAAAGGTGCAATAAAGAATATTAAAAGGAATAATGGCTGAAAATCTCCCACATTTGATGGAAAATACTAACCTATACATCCAAGAAACTCACTGAACTTCAAGTAGGATAGACTCATAGGGATCTACATCTAGACACATCATAAACAAACTTATGAAAGCCAAAGACAAAGAGAGAACCTTGAAAGTAGTAAGAGGGAAGTAACCCATCCCATACAGGTGATCCTCAGTAAGATCAATAGCTGAATTCTCATCAGAAATCTTGGCAACCAGAAGGCAGTAGGACAACAGATGCAAAGCACTGAAAGAAAAACCATCACGTAAGAATTCTACGTCCTTCCAAACAATCTTTCAAAAATGAAAGAGAAATTAAGAAATTCACAGATAAACAAAAACTGAGGCAGTTTATTACTAGGACACTTCTATAAGAAATACTAAGAGAGTCCTTCAGGTTGAAATGAAAT
>NW_027527456.1:105934-111764 GCF_008692635.1 Crocuta crocuta | reverse complement strand
GACTGTAACTTGAACTGAAATAAAATGCAGAGCACCTGTAAAGGTAAGTGCATAGGTAAATATAAAAGACAGCATGAACACATGCTTTGTTTGGAACACTTAACGTCCATCTAATTTATTTATCTATTTAAAAATTTTTTTAATGTTTTTTTAAATTTACTTTTGAGAGATAGAGACAGCGCAAGCAGGGGAGGATCAGAGAGAGAGGGAGACACAGAATCTGAAGACAGGCTCCAGCCTCAGAGCTGTCAGCACAGATACCGATGCAGGGCTCGAACCCATGAACCATGAGATCATGACCTGTGCCAAAGTCAGACACTTAACCAACTGAGCCACCCAGGCTCCCCAAGGGAAGAAGACAATTTCTTCAACAAATGGTGCTGGCCAAATTGGACAGCTATATGCAGAAGAATGAGACTGGACCACTTTATTACACCATGCACAAAAATGAACTCAAAATGGATTAAAGACCTAAATGTGAGACCTGAAACCATAAAATTCCTAGAAACAAACATTGTCAATAATTCCTTTCTTTTAACTTTTTATTTTTATTTTTTTTAATGTTTATTTATTTTCGAGAGACAGAATGCAAGCAGGGGAGGGGCAGAGAGAGAGGGAGACACGGAATCTGAAGCAGGCTCCAGGCTCTGAACTGTCAGCACAGAGCCTGACGTGGGGTTTGAACTCACAAACCGTGAGATCATGACCTGAGCCAAAGTCAGACGCTTAACTGACTGAGCCACCCAGGCGCCCCTCAATAATTCCTTTGACGTCAGCTATAGAAAACCTTTTTCTAGATATGTCTCCTTGGGCAAGAAAAACAAAAGCAAAATTAAACTATTGGGACTACACCACAATAAAAAGCCTTTGTATAACAAAAGAAGCCACCAATTGAACACATAGGCAACCTACTGAATGGGAGAAGATATCTGCAAATGAGTACAGGTTAATCTGATAAGGGGTTTATATCCAAAATATATAAAGAACTTATACAACTCAACACCAAAAAGCCCACAAATGATCCAATTAAAAATGAGCAGAGGACCCGAATAGACATTTTCTCAAGGAAAACATCCAGAGGGCCAACAGACACATGAAAAGATGCTCAACATTACTAATCATTAGGGAAATGCAAATTAAAACCAGAATAAGATATCACTCTACACCTGTCACATGGCTAAAGTCAAAAACACAAGAAATAACAAGTGTTGGCCATGATGTGGGGAAAAAGAAACTCTCAAGCACTGTCGGTAGAAATGCAAATTGATGCAGACACTGTGGAAAGCAGTATGGAGGCTCTTTAAAAAATTAAAAATAGAATTATCATGTGATCCAGTAATTCCACTACTGGGTATTTACCCAAAGAAAATGAATGAAAACACTAATTCAAAAAGATATATGCACCCCTATGTTTATTGCACCATTATTTATACTAGCCAAGATATGGAAACAACCCAAGTATCCATCAAGTGATGAATGGATAAAGATGTGGTGTATATATACACAATGGAATATTACTCGGCCATAGAAAAGAATGAAATTTTACCATTTGCAACAACATGGATGAAGCTAGAGAGTATAATGCTAAGTGAAATAAGGCAGAGAAAGACAAATACCATATGATTTCACTCATATGTGGGATTTAAGAAGCAAAACAAATAAAGAATAAAAAAGACCAAAAAAAACCCTAGACTCTTTAAAAAAATTTTTTTAATTTTTTATGGTTTTTATTTATTTTTGAGGGAGAGAGAGAGACAGCGTGAGCAGGGGAGGGTCAGAGAGAGAGGGAGACACAGAATTCGAAGACAGGCTCCAGGCTCTGAGCTAGCTGTCAGCACAGAGCCTGACGTGGGCCTTGAATCCACAAACCGCGAGATCGTGACCTAGCCGAAGTCAGATGCTTAACTGACTGAGCCACCCAGGCGCCCCTTAACATTTTTTCTAAGTTTATTTATTTTGAGAGGGAAAGTGGGAGAGGGTCAGAGAGAGAGGGAGAGACAGAGAATCTCAAACAGGCTCTGCGTTGCCAGTGTGGAGGCCCACGCGGGGCTTGAACCCATCAGCAGTGAGATCATGACCTGAGCCAAAACCAAGAGTTGGGTGTTCAATCGACTGAGCCACCCAGGTGCTCGTAAACCCCCCCTAGACTCTTAAATATAGAGAACAAACTGGTAGTTGTCAGAGGAGAGGTGGGTGGGGCGATGGGCAAAATGAATGAAGGGGATTAAGAGTATGCTTATCTTGATGAGTACTGACAAAGGCATAGGATTGTTGAATCATTATATTGTATGCCTGAAACTAATATAACACTGTGTCAATTATACTTCCATAAAAAATAAATAATAAAGATTACAGTGGAAATAAATGAAACAGAGAATAGAAAAACCATACAGAAAAATCAATGAAACCAAAAGTTGGTTTTTTGAAAAGATCAACAAAATTGACAAAACTTTAGCTTAAGAAAGAAAAGAGAGAAAACTAATTATTATTATTATTATTATTATTACATTTATTAATGCTTTAAATGTTTATTTATTTTTGAGAGAGAGTGAGAGAGAGAGTGTGTGAACAGGGGAGGGTCAGAGAGTGAGGGAGACACAAAATCCAAAGCAGGCTCCAGGCTCTGCGTTGTCAACACAGAGCCCGACGCAGGGCTCGAATTCACAAACCGTGAGATCACGACTTGAGCCGAAGTTGGACGCTTAACCAACTGAGCCACCCAGGCGCCCCAAGAGAAAACTAATTATTAAAACAAGGAATGAGGGGCACCGAGATGGCTCAGTCAGTTAAGCATCCGACTCTTGATTTCGGCTCAGGTCATGATCTCATGGTTTGTGAGTTTGAGCCCCTCACCTGGCTCTGCACTGATATTGCAGAGCCTGTTTGGGATTCTCTTTCTCCCTCTCTCTCTGCCCCTCCTTTCCCCTCAAAATAAATAAATAAACTTAAAAAAAAAAGGAATGAAAGAGGGCCATAACTAGTAACCTTATAGAAATGGAAAGAATTTTAAGAGAGTACTATGAATAATTATATGCCAACAAATTAGAAAATCTAGATGAAGGGAACAAATTCCTAGAAAGACAAACTACCAAAGCTAAAGAACTGAAAAATCTGAATAATGCTATAAGAAATGAAGAGATTGGATGAGTAACAAAGAAACTGCCTACAAAGAAATGCTCAGGACTAGATATCTTCACCGGTGCATTCTACAAATATTTAAAAAGGATTAACACCAATCTTTCACAGCTCTTCCCCAAAAGAGAAGAGAAAGGAACACCGTCCATCTCATTCTGTGAGGCTACTATTACCCTGATAGCAAAATCAGACAAAGATGTCACAAGAAAACTACAGATCAATATCCTTTATGATTATAGATACCATAATTCTCAATAAAATACTAACAAACTGAATCCAGAAAAAGATTAGACACCGGACCAAGTGAGATCTGGTCCAGGTATGCAAATGTGGTTCAACTTGCATGGAACTCTAGTCATGTAATACACCATATTCATAGAATAAAGTGGGGGAGGAACCCTATAGGATCATATCATTAAACAGAGAAAAAAACATTTGAGAAAGTTCAACATCGTTTCGTGATAAAATTACACTCAACAAACTAAGAATAGAAGGGAACATTGTCAACACTTAGGCAGCAGTTAATATATGCCAGATGCACTGTTCTTTTTTTTTTAATGTTTATTTATTTTTGAGAGAGAGAGGGAGAGAGACAGAATGTGAGCGGGGAAAGAGGGCAGAGAGAGAGAGGGAGACACAGAATCTGAGGCAGGCTCCAAGCTCTGACAGTTCAGAGCCCGATGCAGGGTTTGAAATCACGGACCCCAAGATCATGACCTGAGCTGAAGTCGGACGCCTAATGGACTGAGCCATCCAGGGGTCCCCAGATGCACTGTTCTAACCAATTTAATTCTCACACCAACCTTATGAGGCAGGAACTATTATTACCCGCATTTTGCATATGGGTAAACTGAGGCCCAGAGCATGAAGTTATATTTCCTATGTTAGGAAGCTAGTAAGCTGTAGATCTAAGATTCCAATATAGAAATTCTGGCTAGAGTCCATGCTCTTACCCACAGTCAGCTATCCTGTCTCTCAAAGAATGTGGAATAATAATAATGGCAGACAAATTGGGTTTCCTAAGAACTAATGACTTGATCTTCATCTGTAAGTAAACTTTATTCATAACATTGTTAACTTATATCAGTAACCATAATTTGTAATACCAATAAGAATTTTTAATATTAAATCCAATGTTTATTTAACCAAGTTGGTTATTTAACCAAAGTTGGGTCAATATTGATATTTAAGTGTAAATTTAATTCACAAAAGTGGTGATTATTTACATAAGCAAACATAACTTATAATGTTGTTAAAAGTTTGTAAAACCCATTGTAAAATTTGATGGCATCAGTAATCGTGATTCAATTTCTATTTGTGACTAAAATTTGATTCATAACTGTGGCACTCATAATTTATATTAGTAATCATTATTTTAATATTAGTAAATATTCCTAATATAAATTGGAGTGTTTACCATATCAGTGATGATCTCTGTTAGAAACTATCAGAAAATTCAAAACATAGTTACTTGTAATTTATATTAGTAATCTTAATGTAAAATATTGGCAATAATTTGTAATAGCATTTTACAACATACTAATAGTTTAATTTCTCATTTATATGCAAATCTTAATTTGTAACACTGGTAATAAATTGTAATATTAGTTATAATATTTGATGATGTTAGTAATGATAATGTAATTTCTATGAAGTATAATTCAAAACAGAGACTTATAATTTATATTAGAGCATAATTTGTAATATTGATAATTTATAATAATAGTTATAATCTCTGATGACACTAGTAATGATTATTCACTTTCCGTTAGGAACTATACTTTGATTCATAACATTAGTACTCAGAATTTACATCAATAACAGTAATTTGTAGTATTAGTGGTGAGTTGTAATATTAGTGATTGTATTTTATGATAATAGTGACCAACAATTCAGTCGCTATTTGTAAACAGTTTAAATAGTATTTTTTAAATGTTTATTTATTTTTGAGAGAGAGAGAGACAGAGTATGAGTAGGGGAGGGGCAGAGAGAGAGAGGGAGACACAGAATCCGAAGCAGGCTCCAGGCTCTGAGCTGTCAGCACAGAGCCCAACGTGGGGCTCAAACTCACTGAATGGCGAGATCATGACCTGAGCCAAAGTCGGATGCTCAACTGACTGAACCACCCAGGCGCTGGGCTCTTTGTAAACAATTTAATTTCTAACATTGCCACTGATAATTTTGATTGCCAATCCTAACTTGAAACATTGGTAACATTTCTGTTGGGAAGAATATTTGATAATATTAGTAGCAATGACTTGCTTTCTATACGTAGTATAATCNNCAGTAGATCTGTTTGTTGTCACTAGAAGTCGATTTTTAATACTGGTGAGAAAAGATACTATAAGTATCAGGATCAATGATGCAAATCACCCTTGTAAGCACATAAGTAAATTCATGGTATTCATAAACCCTGTCGCGAAGCAGCTTCACTCTCCACACACACACACACACACTGGCTGCACTGGCTGACAGCATGCCACTGGTAACATCGCCACTGGCGATCCTGGCGCAGTAAGCACGATGCTTCTCCCTCCTGCCCATCCTACTTCCCCCAGACTCACCATCTCCTTGTGATTGGGGTAGAAGGTCTGATCGATCAGAGGGAATTCCTCTGTCCCCAGTTTCTTGTGCAATCGAACCATTTGGGCGAACTATGAGAGAACCAGGAGAGATGGATCAGCAAGGTCTTCTC